>NC_041221.1:112072702-112095938 GCF_002837175.3 Physeter macrocephalus
TTTCCTTCCTTCCTTCCCTCCTTCCCTCCTCCCTCCCTCCCTCCCTTCCTTCCTTCCTTTCTCCCTCCCTCCCTTCCTTCCTTCCCTCCTTCTTTCCTTCCTTCCTTCCTCCCTTCTTTCCTTCCTGCCTCCCTCCCTTCCTCCCTTCATCTCTCTCTCTCTCTCTCTCTCTCTTTCTCTCTTTGATAAGAGGAGGCAGAGCAGGAAGTGTCTGGCATTATTTCTGTGCCCTACACTTGTCAGGAGGGGGCTGCCCCAGACCAGATTACAATATCCCTTCTCTCTCTGATTCTGGTCTGGCCTTTTGTTGAGGTGGACCTCAAGCCTGCAAAGAACACTCCCTTTTGAAGCAGCCTGGGAAGTGTGGCCTGAGGCTGTTCAGGAGAAACTTCAGGAACATTTATATCTTAGAAGAAGTCTGACTTCCAGAGCTTGTGGTCCTGAAAATTGGGAATTACCCTATCCTGACCTAATCTTTTTGAGGCTTCACTGGCTCTGTAAAGATGGCATAGGTGAGTTGTTCATCCCAAAGTGTGTTTCACTGGACACTGTTTCGGAGGAAGGTTAGTAGCTGTTTTACAAGTGGTAGGATTGGATACCATGGGCCAGTGCTGTGTTACATAAAGAAAAGTGTTTTGTTTTTTTTCTTTTTTACTTCTCAGAGCATTTAATATGTAAATGTGCATTGAGAATATCCGAGAGGGGAGAAGAACATTTATTTGGCCAACATAGTACTATGTCAACACTGAAGTTTCCAAAGGTTATAGAAAGGGGTTGTAACTTTCTACACAGTTTGAGAATTTTTAGAAATGTTTCTTGGTTCAATATATTATTTTTCTTTTTGCTACAAGTTTTATAATGTGGAAGAGGAGCCAACTTTAGGATGGAGAGGAAGAAGGGAAAAGGAAGGCAAACTGGGAACTTCGGTGGCAATGTTATCAAGCAGAAAAGTGACATTGTAGAAATGTGTAATAAACTAGACATGCTGGCACTGTTTCTGTCCCTGGAAAAGATTCCTTTAGTTAAGACATTAGTAGCTAAAAACACTCTTTTTATTCATCTCATTGTTTTAATCTAAGAGCATTTGTGTGCATTAACTAATAGGCAGTAGTTAGAGTAAATTTTCTAAAAATGACTTAAGAATGCTTTGCTTTTTTTTCAAAGTGGGAAAATTAGAGAAGCAAACAATGAAATTTATTTTGAATAGCTTCTAATAATCTAAACTGCATTTTAGGTGGATTAAGAATAAATTCTTTCCATCACTAAAAACAGATGAAAACACATTTGGTTTTTATTTTTTGAATTTTCCAAGGCAACCTGAGGAGTGGAGTTTGAATTGTGTTTAGAATCTACTATTCAGTGTCTTCAAATCATGTTTCATTTCTTCCATTA
The DNA here is from genome assembly GCF_002837175.3 of Physeter macrocephalus. Lineage (NCBI taxonomy): Eukaryota > Metazoa > Chordata > Mammalia > Artiodactyla > Physeteridae > Physeter > Physeter macrocephalus. The sequence continues at coordinate 112,074,095 of NC_041221.1, forward strand.
ATCAATTTAGACTTTTTTTTTTTAACTCTGTCACTAATGGTCACATTGCATTCTTATTAATTGCTTGGAAGGTGCTTTCTGAAATGCAGTTGAAACTTATTTTATTATAACATAGAATGTGATATCCTGTGTCAAATCATGCCCCATAATGAAACTTTACACAACATATGTTTCATATAAAATAGCTGTTTTTAGCACAAGAATTGGTTATGTCTTCAGACATCAGTATTATGAAGGAGGACTTGCTAAGGAAAGTCCTTGTAGGATTAGAATATCTTATTTTGTAACTAAACAGGTTTTTATACTTTTAGCACCATTTCATAGAGGACATCTGATTTAGGCCTCCATTTTCTATAGAATATGGGCCCTGAATATCATCTAAATTTTGTACATACTAAGGTAAAATTAATACCCTTATTCCTGAGAACCAATAAAGCCAAATTATAGAATGGTAGTTATTTACATCTAGGAAATTAATTAACCATTGTGGTGGTTACCATTTTATAAGTAGGTGTGAACCTGTTACTCTCAAATCATATACATTTGTGACTTCCTCTATATAGAGGACAATTTTACATAAAACTGAACTTTAAGTTTCAATATATGATAAACTATTTAGGATAATTAAATGATGTAAGATCTGATTTTCAAGTTTCTCGTTTCAAAAAAGTTTTCATTTGCTTTATTTTTTTAATGTGATATAAGCCAGTTTTTCAAGGAGGAGAGGTAGCTGGGCTCTGAAAGTTTCATTTGTTCTATTTATTTATTTTTTTATTATTTATATAGGATCACATGTAGGGGGATGCGAAATGAGAGGCTACACTTTTAGAACACTAGCTTGTTTTCTTGATCCGCCATCTATGATTTATTTTTTACATTTTTAGGAGACTCACTCAAAGGCCCGCCCTTTTTCAAGCCCTGATCCCCAGAGATGCCTCATTTCCTGTTGATTTACTTAAATTTGAAGCATGTTACTTGTCATCAAGTTTCTTCAGTAGTTGTAAAAGTAATCATAAACTATGCATCCTGTTGGCACCTTGATTTATTACAGTATCCTGGATAATTAGATTATTTCTTACCACTTCAAGTTTCAGCTGTTGCTAGGTAAAGTCTATATGTTTCATCAATGGGTTTGTAATTTGTGGATGATGGTCATGTAATACCTTGTAAACTTATACTTCCAGGGTCTGATTCATACATACAGATGTAGCATTTTCAGGCCCATAAATGAGTCACAACTTTAAAATGGGCCCTTTCAAGTTATAAAAGTCTGCAGTTTGAAAGCATTCATCATGCATCTGTGCCGTGCAAAGAATCGGTGCTCAATGTAATGTTTGCCAAATAAATTGGTTGTTAAAGTCTTACAGAAAGCAAGCCAGTACTCTCTCAAGCTCGATTTTCTCTTCATTCCTATGTAGATAGGGTTTGTTTTTTGGTCTACCTCATGAGACAACAATAAGGATTAATATTTGTTGGCAAGATGCTTTGAGAGTCTGTTCCCATGAGTACAGTTTGAAAATACCAGCAATGGTTATGTTCAAGCAGAAAAAGTGAGAAACCGAACAGCTTAGAAATCCAACTTCGTTGACCTAGTCAGTTCATCACAGTCCACCCATGCTGACATCCATGCCAATGTCCAGATTTTATGCAGTATGGGTTCTGAGAGTCTTCCCATTTTGGAAAACCCTTTAGGTCATCTGTATAGTACATTACACAGGGTGTGTGTATGCAGTTCTGGGCAGCGTCCTCCTTCTCTCCAGCTTCAGAACCACTGTGCCAGATAAAAAGAAAGAACATAAAGTCTAAATGTAGATGTCCTGACATTCAAGCTATTTTGTCTTTAAGAAAATTAATATATGTCTTACACATCAATGGGGCTTGATTGGCAAAAACTCAAGTGTTCCCTACTTGCCTGAAGGATTTTCTACATTCTGTTTATTTTTAAAGTTTATATCCTTTATTTTTTAGTTGTATCTTTCTTTTAAATTTAATTTTTTTTTATATTGGAGTATAGTGTATTTACAATATTGTGTTAGTTTCAGGTGTACAGCAAAATGATTCAGTTATACATATACATATATCCATTCTTTTTCAGATTCTTTCCCCATATAGGTTATTACAGAATATTGAGTAGAGTTCCCTGTGCTTTACAGTATGTCCCTGTTGATTACCTATTTTATATACAGTAGTGTGTATATGTACATCCAAACTCCTAGTTTATCCCTCCCTCCCACCTTTCCCCTTTGACAAGCATAAGTCTGTTTTCAAAGTTTGTGGGTCTGTTTCCGTTTTGTAAATAAGTGCATTTGTATCTTTTTTTTAAAGATTCCACCTGTGAGTGATAGGTGGAATCTCTGTCTGTCTTACTTCACTTAGTATGATAACCTCTAGGTCTATCCATGTTGGTGCAGATGACATTATTTCATTCTTTTTAAAGGCTGAGTAATATTCCATTGTATATATGTACTACATCTTCTTATCCCTTATATCATTTATTTTTAATGTTACTGTATTGCAAAATAGCACTAGAATAGCAAAAGAAATTGAAGAACAAAAAAGTGCCTTTATATGTGATAAAATGTACAAATTTTGAACATTTATAGAGTTTGGACAAATCTGCCTTCTATTATAATGTTAAACTTTTATAGCCTTAGTGCAGTTCAGTGGGCTTGCTTAGTGTTATGAGAATTCAGTTAGAGAATGAGGTGGGTATTAGAATTGTATCCCGGGGCTGGTGTTGTGGTATAGAGTACCTACTGTTCACAGGAGGGCTGCTTGGCTTGACTCCCTTCAGAGGGACTGGATGAACTGTGTCCCTCCCGCTTGCCAACCTGCCCGACCAGAATCTGGTCTATTGATGCTTTCTGAGGCCCCACAGAGGGGATAGTCAACCTTGAATTCCCCTAGTCTGCCATTTTCAGCCCTGTTTTGTCCCTGATTCAAAATCCCATGGATTAATAGTCTGATCACTGCCAAATTCCTAGGGATGTTGGAAAAGGTCCAGTCATCAAATATTTAAACGTAGCATGGTGGCAAAGTCAAAGCCATTTTGAGTACATGGCCATTATTCAATAAATGTTTGGTGAATAAATAAAGGAATAAAAAAACTTCTCACAGAGTTCCACCATAATTTTGGCTAAAGTGTAAAAAGAAAAGAGGATTCTTGTCATGCTCGTGGGTTTCTTTTTTAACAACTTTATTGTGGTGTAATTTATATACATATTTTAATTGTACAATTCAGTAGTTGTTAGTAATTGTTTACACCTATGCAGTCATCACCACTATTGAGTTTTAAAACAGTTTCATCACCCTCCCCAAAATCTTGCTCCCATTTACATTAAGTCCCTGCTCCCTCCAGTTCCAGGCGACCACTGATATGCTGTCTGTCTCCATAGATAAGCTTTTCTGAGTGTTTCATAGAAGTGGAATCAGATAATATGTAGTTTATTTTTGCATCTGGTTTCTTTTACTTAGCTTAAAGATTTTAATGTTCAGCCACGTTATATAGTATGTATACAGTTTGTTCCTTTTTACTGATGAATAGTATTCTGCTGTAAGGATAAGCCACATTTTGTTCATACATTCACCAACTGATACGCATTTAGTCCCTGTTAGGGGCTATTATGAATAGGATTGCTGTGAACTTTTGTATAGAAATCTGTGTATGAACATATGTTTTTGTTACTCTTAGGTAAACACTTAGGAGTGGCTGCACCATTTTACATTCCCACCAGCAATCAGTACTATATGAGGGTTCCAGTTTCATCACATTTTGACAGCATTTCAGTCATATACATATGTATGGATATATAACACTGTCAGTCATATATGTGTGTGTGTGTGTGTGTGTGTGTGTGTGTGTGTAGTCTTATATAATTATATAACCATTCTAGTGAGTATAAAGTGGTATCTTATTGTGGTTGTAATTTACAGTTCTCTAATGACTAATGATGATGAACATCTTTCCCTGTGGTCATTAGCCATTTGTGTGTCTTCTTTGGCAAAATGTCTATTTAAATACTTTGCCCATTTTTAAATTGGGTCATTTATCTTATTAAATTTTAAGAGTTCTTTATATATTCTAGCTACCGGTTCTTTATCAGGTATATGTTTTGCAAATATTTTCTGTGACTTGTCTTTTCATTTTCATTCCTGTTTTTTTGAACATGTTGATGCCATGTATACTTGCCTTTCTCTAAATCACCCTTGTCTCCCAAAGCCGTACAAGAAGAAAGCCACCTACACACATATAGGGGTCTGTGAACTCTTTGAAGAGACTTGACTCCCTTAAGTTTGCTGCTTCATATGCTTCTCCTTCCTGCCCTTTTCCTACCCTGAAATCTTGCTTTTCTAGTAACCACTATTTTCTAATAACAGGAAGAGAGGAAGAAGCAAGGGAGATGGTTTTTCAGCTCAACTACCTTTCTAGTTCTTACATTGCTTTGATGATTTTAGTACTATGAAAAATTAAGTCCAGACACTATCTGTCATTTTTACACTTAGGGTGAAGACATTCCTGACTTGCCTCCCACAGGGATACTTAAGATTCTTCCCCCGCCCCCAGTTGAGGCAATAATTTGATTTAATTGAGCCACAGCTCTCTTAATGACCAAGGGCAAACATTTGTAACATGTCTGACCCCGTTTTAGGGATGAAGGTAGAGACTGTTAAAAACCAAGCTCCCTCTCTTCTTTGTGTAACCTCACTAGATTTTATGACAGTCCACAGTCATGACTTTGGAAGAGTCATGCTCTAGCCATGGGCTACCTGACCAGATGACCCTTGTTTGACTATCCTTCATAGGGCGTTTTGTAACACAGTGACAGGATATCATAGTAAAAATCACAGGGACATGGCAATTGATATTTGACACTCAGTATTTCACATTGGCTCAGGGGCAAAAAATTTTTGAGTGACTAGTACCTAATATCTTTGTGTTCATGTCTCTTCTTATAGATTTCATGTTCTAAAAGCTGTCTGTGTTATATAAAATATACTCTTTTAGTTTATCAAATTGTATTTAATATTCTAACAGAAGATGCAATTTAAAAATAAGTTTTAGCAGACTTTGTGATATCTCTTGTTGTAGCTTTAAAACCTCTTATGAAACGTCATGTAAGAATGATGGCCTGTAAGTACAAAAGCCACAATGTAAGGCTGAAAGTATTCAGCTTGAGTTGGGTTGGCAGAAAATATCTTTTGCCAGTGAACATAGTGGAAACTTAAATTTAGTAACTTTCTTGATTTAAAGAAATGGTTCTCTACCATTGCAACAAAAAGAATAAAATACCTAGGAATAAACCAACCTAAGGAGGCAAAAGACCTGTATGCAGAAAACTATAATATAAGATACTGCTGAAAGAAATCAAAGATGACACAAACAGATGGGGAGATATACCATGTTCTTGGACTGGAAGAATCAATATTGTGAAAATGACTCTACCACCCAAAGCAATCTACAGATTCAAAGCAATCCCTATCAAAATACCAATGGCATTTTTCACAGAACTAGAACAGAAAATTTTACAATTTGTATGGGAACACAAAAGACCCCAAATAGCCAAAGCAATCTTGAGAACGAAAAACAGAGCTGGAGGAATCAGGCTCCCGGACTTCAGACTCTTCTACACAGCTACTATAATCAAGACAGTATGGTACTGGCACGAAAGCAGAAATATAGACCAATGGAACAGGATAGAAAGCCCAGAGATAAACCCACTCATCTATTGTCACCTAATCTATGACAAAGGAGGCAAGAGTATACAGTGGAGAAAAGACAGCCTTTTCAATAGTGGTGCTAAGAAAACTGGACAGCTATCAATACATGTAAAAGAATGAAATTAGAACATTCCCTAATACCATACACAAAAATGAACTCAAAATGGATTAAAGACCTGAATGTAAGGCCAGACACTATAAAACTCCTAGAGGAAAACATAGACAGAACACTCTTTGACATAAATCACAGCAAAATCTTTTTTCACCCCACCTCCTAGAGTAATGAAAATAAAACCAAAAATAAACAAATGAGACCTAATGAAACTTAGAAGTTTTTGCGCAGCAAAGGAAACCATAAACAAGACAAAAAGACAGCTCTTGGAATGGGAGAAAATATCAACAAATTAAGCAACTGACAAAGGATTAATCTCCAAAATATACAAGCAGCTCATGCAGTTAAAAAAAAAAAAATCCAAAAATGGGCAGAGGACCTAAATAGACATTTCTCCAAAGAAGACATACATATGGCCAACAAACACATGGAAAGATACTCAGCATCCCTAATTATTAGAGAAATGAGAGTCAAAACTATAATGAGGTGTCACCTCACACTGGTCAGAATGGCCATCATTAAAAAATCTACAAACAATAAATGCTGGAGAGGGTGTGGAGAAAAGGAAACCCTCTTGCACTGTTGGTGGGAATGTAAATTGATACAGCCACTATGGAGAACAGTATGGAAGTTCATTAAAAAACTAAAAATAGAACTACCATATGACCCAGCAATCCCACTACTGATCATATACCCCAAGAAAACCATAATTCAAAAAGACACATGCACCCCAATGTTCATTGCAGCACTGTTTGCAATAGACAGGACATGGAAGCGACCTAAATGTCCATCAACAGAGGAATGGATAAAGAAGATGTGGTATGTGTGTACAGTGGAATATTACTCAGGCATAAAAAAGGAATGAAATTGGGTCATTTGTAGAGTCTTGGATGGACCTAGAGTCTGTCATACAGAGTGAAGTAAGTCAGAAAGAGAAAAACAAATGTCATATATTAACACATATATGTGGAATCTAGAAAAATGGTATAGATGATCTTATTTGCAAAGCGGAAATAGAGACACAGACGTAGAGAACAAACATATGTACACCAAGAAGGGAAAGGGTGGCGTGGGATGAATTGGGAGATTGTGATTGACATATATACACTATTGATACTATGTATAAAATAGATAACTAATGAGAACCTTCTGTACAGCTCAGGGAACTCTACTCAATGCTCTGTGGTGACGTAAATGGGAAGGAAATCCAAAAAAGAGGGGATATATGTATACATATAGCTGATTCACTTTAAATGGGAAGGAAACCCAAAAAAGAGGGGATATATGTATACATATAGCTGATTCACTTTGCTGTACAGTAGAAGCTAACACAACATTGGAAAGCAGCTATACTCCAATAAAAATTAATTTAAAAAAATAAAGAAGTGGTTCCCAATATTTCATGTGATTGTGTATATTAGTGATTATAAGCTCTCTGTTTTTGAACAAAACTGGGGACAGGCTAGGTATCTATGGAGAATTATCCTGAATCTCCACTTGCCATTATTTTGAGGTAGTTTTATGCTTGTATCTTAGAAAGCAGCACAAAATGAAGCATCCAATACAGAAAGATCAGCTATGGTTAATAATTTTAATCTGGTTTAGTGGTGGCCAGCCCTTAGAATTTCTGACTTGTTCTAAGTCTGGAAAGGGATGAGTTTCTGAGATTTACTACTGTTATTATGGTAGTCTGCCTACTGTGCTTCCTAGTAGTAAGGTAGTTGTTTTTTAATAGTTTCTAAGAAACTCAGGGTTGTCAGTGTGAAGTGAGAGGCCACTCTGTCAGGTTTTGTATTCCTGTTTAAAGATTCTCCATTTCTGAAATACTGATAGCTTTTGTTCCTCTTCTCATCCACCATTCACCTCCTGTATCATCTGGATCCCTATTCTTCTAGCCCTACTAAGGTCATTGGCATTTTTCATGAGGGAACAGGTGTTTGAGGTAGGGGTGTGATGGTGCATCGTTGGATGTAAAGGGAATGAAGGTGCCATGATAGGCAGGTTTGATGTTGTCTTGAGGAAGAACCAGGAAGGCAATTGTAGTCATTTGTCACTGGCATAATATGCTCAAAACTCTTATCTGATCCTGGTGAGGTTAGGGGATGAGTCTTCTCTCTACTTTAAAGGTATTCTTTGAGTGTCTATGGTATTCTACACTCTGTGCAAATGGGGGTATGAAAGGCCCACGTGAACTCAACTCCTCAAAGATAAAAACGATATCTAGTACCATCTTGAGCCCTACAGCCCAGAGCCGTTTAGTATCTGGGTCAGATGAGACCCTACAAGTCATCTAATTCCATCAGGTCAAGAGCAATACCACTACCATAGCTCCATTAGGACCTATAAGGGAAATAGTTGTACACAAATGTGTACCCATCAGTCAGAAAAATAGAAGGCTGTTTCCTAACAGTTCACGAGTGACTTCATGTATTAAAGTTGAACCCTACAAGAGTCATTATGAAGAATACTACTGGGCTTCCTTGGTGGTGCAGTGGTTGAGAGTCCGCCTGCCGATGCAGGGGACACGGGTTCGTGCCCCGGTCCGGGAGGATTCCACATGCCGCGGAGCAGCTGGGGCCGTGAGCCATGGCCGCTGAGCCTGCGCGTACTACTAATGGGAATAGTGTATGTTAAATGTGGAAAAAAATTCTTACATCTTTATTTTATCATCTTCTGGAAACTGGTTCGTTGGCGAGTAATTAGAGTTTTACTGTTTAGTAAGTTAAACAGAGGTTAATGAGGAGCTCTGTGTTAATTTAAAATTTCTTTGAAGCAGGGGTAAAAGTAGCACTCAGTGAACTTTTGGAGAGTGCAGGCACATTGGTCTTGGAAATCTGAAACCTCCATTATGCGCTGGACCGGCAGGCAGAAGGCCTCACTGAAACGTGACAGGCATGGTACCGCACTGCTTGAAATGCTTCTCAGTGTTCAGCCTGGAAGTATTTTCATTGACTCTGCTGGAGCACACAGACTTCTGACAGAGCTTCTTGGTCTTTGATCTTGGGCGTTGCTTTATGGGCTCTCCGCGTCTGTGTGGCTCCGATCACTGACTAGGGTTTGCAAGGGGAAGGCAGAGGGAACCCTATCCCGAGGTGACATTAGTGAGGGAGCTCCACAGTGCAGAGAACCATAGGGACAGCAGTTCGTGCCCCTAAAGCAGCATTCCACCTTTCCTTTCACGAAGCTTCCCATGTTCTAAGATCACTGGTGTTGTCCCCTGTGCCACTCAACTTCAGTCCTGCAGTGTGTTTCATGTCACAGCTACTTCCTGAAATCCTCCTGAACAGTAATAGATAACCTAGCACTACTCCTGTGAGGAATGTACATAGCAAGTACTGCTCCCCTTGGTCTGCAGAACTTCCCAGAATCCTTACCACAGCCTTCTGGGAAAAAAAAAGCCTCATGAGTTTTAAACCACCAGGATTCACTTCCTCATAGGATCATATCACATCCTTCAGTGCTGTGCTTACTTAACGAGTCCAAGTAGCATCTTTGAAAGATAACAGGAGGTTTTTTTCATGACCCTTTATCCAGTTTTACTTTTTATTAGAGGTCTTATCTGGATTAGTCGTTGTCTTAATTGGTGGTTCTTATTGATCAGTTGCTAAGGGGACAAATATTAGGATGAATTGAGGAAATGAAAATATTCTTTCCAGGATCCTGAGATATCTAAAGCAGGGCTCTGTAAACTGTGGCCCATGAGTCAAATTTCACCCATGCTTGTTTTCAAACAGACCACAATAAGAACAGTTTTTACCTTTTTAAATCACTGGTTGGGGAATATTGTATGACAGAGACCATATGTGGTCTGCAAAGCCTAAAATATTTACTATCTAGCATTTTACAAAACAAGTTTACTGACCCCTAATCTTAAAGAAACATCATTTTTGTCAAGTTTGTTTCAAGCACAATGTGATAGTATCAATTACAAAGGATTTTTCTAATTTTACTTTGAGGTTCAGACAATGAATTTATATTTGCCACAGCTTAAATCAGGAAGGTTTTTTTTTTCAAATAATCTTTATAATATATTTAGGACTAACTATAAACTACTTCTGGTGACCAAGGATCAAACATTGACATTGGCTCAAGTATTAGGTACCAGTATCATACAGATGTTAGTCAGTGACCGAAGCTATTTTGACCAGTACTAGGTAGATGCCAGCATAGTTTATTTTTAATATATGTTAAAAAAAAAAAACTATCTCCAGTGTCCACCTTAAGATAAGGCAGCAATATGTGAAAGAAGTCCTTTGATTTGTCATGGGGTCTAGTCTCCTGGGTTTTGACTTCACTGACCTTGGGTAATATCAGTAGAAACACCGAGTCATTAAGAAATCTAATCTGGCTGTTGTGGAGGAGTGCATCTTGAGACAGACTTAGAATTGAAGCTGTTAAAATGTGGTCCTTGGCATAATGACTTTACTTTGCCTAAGAAAATCATCTAAAGTCTTCTTGCAGTACTGTTCTCCAAAATGTGTAAACTGAGCTGTGGGTCCAGCAGTGGCTCCATGCTTCCTGCTGTTGGCACCTTTAAAGTCAAACAGTCTTTATTCTGTTATATAATGGGGGATCATCATAACATACCATGCTTGCCCTTGTTTTATAGTCTCTGCTTCCAAATGCAGGACTGGTTCTATCAAGTCAGCTGATGGTACTTAACATGGGTCTTCCCATTTGACTTTCTTATACGAATCTCTTCTAAGCCCTCTCATGAGGTTTGCTTGCTATTTCTCTTAAGCATGACTTTCTTTTCCCTAAATATCATTTGCATTTCTCAGAAGAATATAAAGGAAGAAGCTATAATTTGGCTAAGATACCAGCTATCTGGGACAATATCATGGTTGTGATAACATTTTTATATTAAATTAAGAAAGCATTCACAAAACGGGTTTTATAGGATATCCAGAACTTTAATGGCATTTTAGCCTGATAAGAATTTCATATTAGTGTCACATCACACTTCCCCCCTCCCCACCTCCTCATTCCATGTGATCCTTCACAGTGGCTGTAGATCTGTCTTGTTTTGGCTGCACCTGCTCTGGCCCCAGAGGACTATCTTTTCATAGCAGTTTTCAAGCTAGGTAAAAATAATGTTCCCCTTCCTTACCCAGTGCTTTTGATGGGCAGTTTTTTTCACATTCTGAAGACAGATAGGTGGGATGTGACTAAAAATTGCAACACGCTTCTTTCTCCAAACAAGTTTATTTTTTGAATGCTGCAGATTTTTGTACCTTTCCAATACAGCCTTAAGTTGTCTTAAGCACTTTCCAGTCTATTTTGCACATAGCCTTGGATGTTCTTGATTTAAGCATATATTACATTTCCTTTTTATAGACTGTCTTTCTTGCAAAGGAAGAAATCCTTTATGGTTACTAGTCAACCAGCCTATTTAGGTGAAATTGTAAAAAAAAAAAAAAAAAAAAAAAAAGAAGAGAAAAGAAAAAAGCCAACATGTGGGTTAAGTCTTATTAAGGTAGATTACATTTTAAAATAAGTATCTGTAATTTGTCCACTTTTATTCAAATTGAAATTAATTTTCTTGGTATGTTTTGAAAGACAGCACAGTGTTTGAACCACCTGTATGCTTCCCAGTTTTTCATTATCAGTATTTTGTCACTGGTAGTCTACTAAAACCATTCCATTCTGCTAATGAGTCTTTTCTAAAATCACCACTGGGCACAAAGGGAAAGCATGACTCAATCAGAAGGAGAGCTCTTGCTACTCCGGTTGGCATCTCCATATTAAGGAGATTGTTTAGATGTGTCTTAGTCTTCCGTAAAGCATAGAAACAGGCTGTGTGTGTGCAAGACTCTTAAGGACCAGGAATGGCTGAGTCTTCGCAAAATAATAATAATAATATATTATATCAAATTATATACATTTATAATTTGAGTACCATCTTTTCAGTACCCTTCGGATCAGCGTGAGGTCAGTCCTTCTTGTCATCGTGGCCTCCGTGGTGATGAGGCCAAGTCACTAAGCCTGACCGTGTCGGCCCCTGGAGTTTGCTTTGGGCACAGGCATAAGCTCTTCTCTCTGAGCAAACGTGAGCCTCATGGGATGGGCCCTCATCAGAGACTTATAGATGACTGGCGCAGAGCTGACTGGAATGGTTCAGAAAGCAAGTTCTACTAAGGCCAGTTGGCATCTTGCCAGGCAAATGATTAGCACTTTTATAATCGTTAGAGTCCATGGTTCTACGAGTCTATTATTTAAAAATAATGGAGTTTATTATTATTGATTGACCAGATACTGTCTTAGGGGGTAAAAGTCACAAATCATACACTGTGGCAAATGCAGTTAAAACAGAGAAGTAAACACATCCCCAGAACCCAGCACACGAGCTGGCGCGCAAAGCTGGCGTCCAGTAAGTTCATTTACTGTCAGTTGCTAGTCCCTGAAGCAAAGCAGCAAGGTTTGTGTCCCTATTTTCATGGAGTGTGGTGTAACTGATCACAGCTCAGCTCCTCCAGGGCAGAATGGTGGCTTTGATTTTCTGTGTGCCTGGCACCAAGCATAGAACCTGGAACCATGCCAGCCATCAATAAATAGTTGTTGGATAAAAGAATAAGTGGTTAATTCTAATTTTTAAGGTCCTTTCTTCAAGTCCCCAGACTTAATTAGATGGGAACACAGCTCAGCACCTACTCATCCCCACCAAAAAACAAGACACACACAAAAGAAACAAAAAACAAACAGGCAAAAAAAGCCAGAATCATATGAGTTTAAATGAGGAGACTAATAAAAATCTATTCTCTTCAGGGACTTAGGAAGTGTTTCGTAAGTTGTTTTCCACTCAATAAGCTCGAGTTGTTCTTATTTATATTAAGACCAATTTCTAAAGTTACTCATTTATTAAGAGAAAAAATATGCTACCTATGGGTTCTGGAGCAGACAATGAGATAAGATCAAAAATCCCCACTCATCTCATTTACAAATATATATACATATATATATATATATAGGCATTTTCAATATCTATATTGGGAGCAGAAATATATAAATGGCATAGTTTTCGCCCTCTTGGAATTTACCATATAGTAGGGTAAATGTGTGAACAAACTCTAACATGAGAGAGAATAAAATAAGCACCATAGCCGAAGGGCAAGCGCATGGATCAGTAAACCAGAAGTTAAACACTTACGGGAAGACTTCCCAGAGAAGAAAACATTTGATTCGGGACTTCAAAATAAATAGAATTTCAGCCGGTCAAAAAGTGAGGAAGGCTAGTACAGACGGAAAGAACAGCATAAATAAGGGTATGGGGCAGGGGAAGTACAGGGCAGAGAGGCCTCTGGGTCCACAGCAGAGGATTTATGAAGAAGGGCTGTGGTTGGAGGTTAAGCTAATTTGGGTCTGATGCACGGGAGAATGAGGAGTCTGGAGTTTCGTCTACAGCTCTGTTCCTTTATACCTCCTTTGTAGTGCTTGTGTCCCCTGTATTATTTTTTAAGAGAACCTTTACTAAATTGGCATTTATTTTTCTTGAATACCTTTACTTTAAAAGGAAATTTACTATCACTACGGTCAATAGTAAACCCATATTACTTGCTCTAAGTAAGTCCAGAAAACTCAATACAGGTATCAAATTCTAATTGGACACTGTTCCTTCACTACCGCTCTGAGCTGAGCCTATAGGCTTGTTAAAAAGAGATCGGCAAATGTCTAAGGCCTGATCTTGACCTACTGACACTAACTGATGCTTTTTCTTAGACATATGGAAAGGATCACAAGAAGATCCAAATGAAAGTAAATGATTAAAATGATATTCTTAAATCTCGAGTCTCTGTGCTAGTGAAATTCATCTCAAGTACCTCCTAAAACTTTGGCCTGTGTCTCTGCCTACATCTTACACTTTCAGAAACTCTGCTAGAAACACTGGAGAGGGCCTGACATGTTTTAGGTATCTGAGTAATGTAAACGCTGCCCGTACTTTAGTAGGAAAACCCTGGCAGCCTGTTGTAAAGGGCTCTGGGAACAGGAAAACCAGCCAAGAGCCTATCACGGGATCTAGGCCAGAGGCGAGGGGCTCGGACTAAGAGACCATATTCCCTGTGCCAGGTGCTGAGAAGGTGGTACCCAGTGATGTGTGGGGGTCAGGGAGAAGGCTGGGAGAACAATCTGAGGTTCTAACTTGTGTGAAGTGGTGAATGTTGTGGGGATTTAAAGATACACTGAATACAGGAGGAGAAAGTTGAAGAAGCAATGAAGGGGTTTTTTATGGAGATGCCAAAAAGATGTCGAAAGAAGAGAATAAGGTGGTTAAGACCAGCCTGGTCTTCAACTAAAGAGATGGAAATAAGGGAAGAGGGGAAAAGAAGTTAAGGCTCAAAGAAAGGAAAATTAAGGGAATTCTGATCAGATGACCTTGGTCTCTGTGAAATGGAAGTTAAAGCTACGTATGGAAAGCAAGCTTGGTGGAGAAATGACAATAATCTAAATTCAGTAATTGAAAGATAATGCAATCTGTTCTACCCAAGGCCTAGGTATGAATAAGGAGCTTTACTGTAGTATTACAAACTCTGCATAAATCTCAAAATATTACAACCTCAGATTCACATGACAACTCCTTAGGACGTTCAGCTGGCAACGAATATGCTCTGGTTCTTGCACATGTCTGAAGGGTCCCACCTTCCTAATTCTGAGTGACCTATACCAACAATCCAAAAATGTACACATCTATGTGTCAGAGTCACAGGACTTTGGAATTTGAGGGACAAGAGGGACTTTCACGTTTACCTTGCCAACTATTAATTCTTAAATCCTGCCAACCAAACAAAGGGTCATTCAAGCCATGCTTGGAACCTCAAAGGATACCCTTATCAACTCCTGAAAAACAAAAACAAAAAAAAACTATTCTGGGGGCTTCCCTGGTGGCGCAGTGGTTGCGCGTCCGCCTGCCGATGCAGGGAACACGGGTTCGTGCCCCGGTCCGGGAAGATCCATGCCGCGGAGTGGCTGGGCCCGTGAGCCATGGCCGCTGGGCCTGCGCGTCCGGAGCCTGTGCTCCGCAACGGGAGAGGCCACAACAGAGGGAGGCCCGCATACCACAAAAAAAAAACAAAAAACAACAAAAAAAAACTATTCTATCCTCGGACCAACTTATTCTATTTTTAAATATACCAAAATTTGATAAAACAATTTTAGTGCCTTTACTAGCTGGCTAAATCTGAGTTTCTTGGTGACATCTCCTCCCCGGCCCACTGCCGCCCCTCCATCCCCGCCCTCCTGAGTCCCACTAGAGCAGGAAGTAAGACTCATGCTATGCTAACACCTTGTTTCCTAGCAACAGAGTTTATTTGATACAAATATGGGGTTGTTTCTATTCGATGATGTTTGGAGTATTTTAATTAAATATTTATAGTGAAATACCATTTGAATACAGAGTTTAAGATGCATTGTGTTTCTCTCTTCAAAGCTTCTAAAACCTTTTCATCTCTAAGCTTCTTAAGCATCTCTCCTCATTGTCTACCTGGGATGATACTGCTATGTCTATTCATGTTGGACCCATCAGACCGTGAGCTCCCTAAGACATTTATTTCTCTTTCACGCATTGCTTCAGTCATCCACCCGTCAGCTACATACGACAGCCCGTGCCGTGCCAGGCTCTCGTCCAGGGCCAGGTTGAGAAGGGTGACAGGTTCCTTACATTCTTCTGACTCCTCTGTGGATGAATCAGTAGGCCTTGCCCAGTGCTGGGCACACTGTAACTACTCCATAAATCGCTGACAAATCAGTAGAATGTGTTGGAGAGCAGTTTGGAGGATGATAAGCTCTTTTGCTTCTGGGTAAGAAGCGGGAGACAGGTGCTGCAGCCCTACCTCCTATCTCAGACCTCACAGAATTTAAGGTTTTGACACACATTGAAAAACAAATAAACAAAAAGTTGTGCCCCGTACCTAGCCTTGGGGATGTTTGAGTGCCACAGAGATGAGGAGGTGGCTCAGCAAGCTGGGGGAAGGAGCCAATGCTGATCGCCCCTCTCCTCCATCCTGCCCACCAGTCAGCAGCCCTTTCAAGTTCTGCCTTTTACTTGCCTGATGAGCACATGATTTCTGCTTGAGGTCACCTTGACTTGCAGCGCAGCTGAGGCTACAAAGAAGAAAAACTGGTGGTAAAACACTTATTTTCAAAAATATTTGAAGGGACGGCTGAACTGGGGACACAAGTGTGGCCAAGTGCAGGGTTGAACTCTCTCCTCTAGAGCTAGGAAGCGGGGGAAATTGGTCCACGTGTATCCCTGGGCCACCTGTCCCGAGCATTTGTCATTCTCTTTCTACCCCTGCTGCTTGCACACCATTGGCAGCTCGATGAGACAAATTCCAGAGCTAGATTGTATTTTCTCTCTAACAATAGCATCTGCTTCAGACCTGTCACAGGGTCCCTTTCCTATCTGATGCCACCTTCACTCTTCATTGTCCTGATAGCAGTAGTTCTGTCTGTTGACTCCTCAGGACAGAGTTGTGCTTTATTTCACAAAGGGACGGAAGGACTTGCCATGCTCTGAGGATGAGTCTTCAGTCTGCTTATTCAGCCTCTGTAAAGCTTAGCAAATAATGCTTTTTTCCTAAAAATAACTGGAAAACAAGGATTTTCTTATTATCTTGAGTCAGGAAGAACTAACCCTGAACTTTGATTTACAGGGAAGAAAAGGAAAGGGTCACATCCCTTTGGTTATGCCTATGAAATGATTGTATATGGCTATATGTAAACTGTCGTCTCTTTAAAAGAGCTACTGTGATTTGATTCCATAACTTTATTGAAAAGTTCAGCTAGTAGAAGAAATGGAAAAAGCAATAAAGCTTGTCCCATAGCCACTTCTAAATGTATAAGTCTCTTTTGCATTAAATATTATTGCATTAAATAATAACAGTCTCTTTTGCATTAAAGGAGTTTTTAAAAAAATTCATCTTGAATTATGTTAAGGCACAGCGGTAGAGTATGTTTTGCTTTTTCTTAAAGTTTCACAAATTCAAAAGGGTGTATACATTTTTATAAGGATTTTAGCTGGACATACTACCTATCAATACCTAAATATACTTGTAGCTCCATTCAGAGCCTCCTTCCTGAGAACTGAGGTTAAAAAAAAAATACACATCGAAAAGAGATCTGATTTACTCATGGGCAAACTCACCAGTTCAGTCCCTCCCAGCTCCAGTTCTGTGCTTTGTGCCCTGTGATGTTTTAGAGGCTGTCAGTAGGGCTCTAGAGATGGGTTCTCAGTACGTTGATCAAGTTTTGTTGCTCCATTTACATTATTTAGCCCAGTCTAACTACATGTGGTACAGGGATGCGTAATGATAAAGAATAATAGTTCCCATGTTCTCAGGGAAAGGTGCATATACATAGATTAACTACTAAGATGTCAGCACCATAAGAGAAAGATCTTGACAATGCCTGGTGCCCAGTCATGCTCATTAACTCTTTGCTTAACAACCCTGGAAAACAGACATCATTATCCTATACACCCTCAATAGGAGTGATGGCACCTTCATTGGTTCTTGGGGGATGAACAAATCTGCTCTTTATGTATAAAATTTAAATATATATGAAGTAGAAAATCAGATCTATAGTAGCCTGTGTTATTACAATATCATGTGGGTGATTAGGTTATAAAAGGCTTCTTGAGGTATTGAAATGCAGAGTATCCTAAAGATGTAGCTAGACAGTCTGTAACTCAGGAAGTTAAGGTGGTCTGACTTTGGTTGAACCCACACTGACTGATCCCGAAGACCACTGTGCATTGCGAACTTGTTAGCTGGCTGTGTTAGCTGGCTGGGAGGGATTAGCAGAGCAGGCTTTAGCAGCTTTGGATTATTCTATTATGTTCCAGAAGTTTACCCAAATGTTGATAGAGGCACGGAAGAAGCAAGGAAGGGAAGCTCCCAGTGTTTGTAAGCAGGTTGTTGCCATGTGCAGATAAACGCCCTGCAACGGTGCTCATGCTAAATTCACTTTACTTGTTTCTATGATAGCTAAGGTGGATTTTTGCAGTACGCGGGCCTCTCACTGTTGTGGCCTCTCCCGTTGCGGAGCACAGGCTCCGGACGCGCAGGCTCAGTGGCCATGGCTCACGGGCCCAGCCGCTCGGCGGCATGTGGGATCTTCCCGGACCGGGGCACGAACCCGTGTCCCCTGCATCGGCAGGCGGATTCTCAACCACTGCGCCACCAGGGAAGCCCCAAGGTGGATTTTTAAAAGGCATTTCAGGGATTCTAAATTTGCATTGTAGATTTAAGGCCCCTGTACACACTTTCGGCCTGTTATTGGCGTAGGTTAAATCCATGTAGGCAGATCCTTGTACACATTTGCTTTCTTCTGCTCATTCATTAATTCTCAACCCTTGAGACACTTAATGCACCCGAACATAGGAGCCACTGAATTCTTTTTTTTTTAATTGAAGTATAGTTGATTCACAATGTTAGTTTCAGGTGTACAGCAAAGTGATTCTGATATATATATTCAGAAATATATATATATCTTTTTAGATTATTTTCCTTTCGGTTATACAAGATACTGAATATAGTTCCCTGTGCTATACAGTAGGTCCTTGTTTATTTTGAATATACTAGTGAATTCTTATCATTGATTTCCTGTGATAATGCTATTCTTGTCTCTAGCTAATGACACAGGTGGAGGTGATTTGTAAGAATGTCATTGCAGTTTTGGATCCTCTGTGTATATGTAGCCAGAACCTCTGGGTTGTATTTATTGAGAGTGAGACCCAAGAACAGCACACCTCCTTGGTGACACATGCTTGTCCTCAAAGCCTCCCCACGGAGGTAATTTCCACTCAAGTCACATAAGGACACTCGGTCACAACACCTTTGATGTCCCCGGCTTCTAATGCTCCAAGTTAAGAGCAGATTAGCAAGGGAATCGCAGTTAGGGCATTTTGGACTTAATAATGAACGTAATAATTCAGCACGGGAAATTTCTAGGATGTGCAAGGAAAAAAGGGCAAGAGTGGGGTGGCCCTGAAATGGAATGGTTTTAAAATTTCAGAGCCTAGCAGGCTGATCTTCAGAGAACTGCAAAGGGGAAATGTGCTTACAATGCAGCAGCAGTGTTCCAGGTTAAGTGGAAGAAGAATACCGTGGCAGTCGCAGGTATCCGACATTGGAATCAGTTATCAAGGGAAGTAATGGCATGACCTCTTGAAGGCTCTTTAAATATAGGATTGATATCATATCTGTCTGGAAAGACGTTGGAATAAGTCTACCTTGAAAATAAATACAATTTGCTGAAGGTTTCTTATGTCCAGTGAGTCTCTGATCTTTTTTGAAGAAACTTATCTGTATTGAGTTAAAGAGAGGCAACACGGCGGTTATAGCACAGAACCTGGAGCTCCATGGACTGGCTCTGAATCCCAGCTCTGCTATCTACCAGCTGTGAGATCTTGAGGAACTTACCTAAACTTCTCTGGGCCTCAGTTTACTCATCTGTAAAGTGGGGGTAGAATGGTACCTACTTCATACAGGTGTTCTGAGGATTCAATAAGTTAATATTTTTAAATGCTATATAAGGGTTTATTAAAATAAAATCTTTTGAAGACTTATTGTGTGAAGAGTTTAGGTCTCTTCATTTAAGAACTTAAAAAGACTCTTTTATCCGTGCTTTTGAAGTTGTATGCATATATTACTATCTCCTATCCACAAGCAAATTATTTAAATAAACTTTGGCATGCTTTTAAAGCATTTCATGTTTAGAGATGCAGATATTTGCAGTGTGTTTGAATTGTCAGGAGAACCCCAAAAAACAAAACCTGCCCCACTTTGATACTTTTGGCGCTTTGACAGCTATGGGTCGGATGTTATGTTAGTGTTACATTTGGTAACCTAAGCGGGCTGCCTCTGAGGATCCTGCTTTTCTGGAAGCTTTCTTATGTGTTTTCCACTCACACACCTCAATTACCTTCTCACTGGAGGATTTGCTGGGGTCCTTCTTCTCCTGGTTTCTGCTCCCAGACTAGTGTTTCTCTCTCCTTGCTCCTTAAAAGACCCCAGCACTTTTGCAGCACCTGCTTTAGATGCTCCTCCTGGTAGCAACTCTCTCCTTTCCTCTTGGCCACTCCCCCATGCACACTGAAGATTTGTTGACTTTCTCTCCACCACATGGCAGTTGTCATTCCTGACGCTGTCAATACCCACATAGACAGCACATCCATTACCCTGGACTCCCAGGTTCTTGAGCTTCCTGTTCTTGTCCTCTGTTCTACC
The DNA here is from genome assembly GCF_002837175.3 of Physeter macrocephalus. Lineage (NCBI taxonomy): Eukaryota > Metazoa > Chordata > Mammalia > Artiodactyla > Physeteridae > Physeter > Physeter macrocephalus. The sequence goes on from NC_041221.1 coordinate 112,094,147, forward strand.
TCATCCACCCACGCCTATGGCACCACCCTAGACTAGTGCTTTTCAAGCTTTACTGTGCAGATACATCACCTGGGGATCTTGTTAAAATGCAAGTTATATTCAGTAGGGCTGGCCTGGGGCCTGAGATTCTGCACTTCTTACAGGCTTCCAGGTGATACTGATGCTGCTGGTCCAAGGACCACATTTTTAGAAATAAGGCTCTCGACTGTCAAAAACATCTCACCTGCAAATCCTGTTGGCTCTCCCTTCAAAGTATTATCCAGCGTCCATTTACCTTCTAGTACCTGCCTGCTACCAGTCTAGTCCAAATCACCCCCATTTTCCCCTTCTTGAGGGAATAAAGGTTGTAAAGAATGACTCACACTAAAACACTTTGCTAGACACCTGAAACGAACATATTATTAATCAACTATACTTCAATTAAAATTTTAAATAAAAAAAAGAATGACACATAATTGCCTACTACCTGGGCTCCCTGTGGCTACTTTGCCCCTATATCAGATTCCCCACCCAGCAGCCAGAAATCCTTCAACATGCAAATAAGATCAGGTAGCTTTTCTCACCAAAAGCCTCCAGGAACTTTCCATTATACTTTGAACAAATCCAAACCTGCCCTCTCCTCAGGGCCTTTGCACTTCCCTCTGCTCTGAATGCCTTCCCCACTTTTGCACGTGCTTTTCCTCACAACACTCAGCCCCTGGATCAGACGTCACCTGTTCAGGGAAATGGGTCCTGACAACACAATGAAAATTGTCCCCTCTCCCTTCCCAGATGCATTGCTGTCTGTCCCCTTACTCTGCTTTATTTTCCTTCACACCACTTATTACCTGACATTCTGTATAACAAAATCCATAGTGCATTCTGCATACCAATGTTCTAAGTGCTTTATGTCTATTAATTCATTAAACTTCTTAATAACCCTATGCGGTAGCTATATTACTATCCCCCTGCACAGTTTATAAATGAAGAAACTGAGGCACCAAAGGGTTAAGTCACTTACTGAGATCACACAGCTGGAACATAAGGGAGCCAGCATTTGTACTTGGCTATCTGATTTCAGAATCCATGTTCTAAGTCATCCTGCCCTCCACTCTTATGTATGATATAAATATATTTTTAGAAATATTATCAAATACATAAATATTTTTTTGTTATTGCCGATTTCTCCTACTGGAACATAAGCTCCATGCAGAGCGGGACTTGATTTCTTCTACTTTCGGCTGTATCTCCAGCACTTATAACCCTGCTTGGCTCGTAGTAGGCACTCCAGAATATTTATTTAATGAAGGAATTCTGCTAGTTTTACTCTCTGTATTTAAAAGCATTTATGTAAAAATTAGTATTTTAATGAAAGTCTGGGGCCTTTTCTACATAATAAGAGTATATGTTACTTAGGTTGTAAATTCTTTTTAAACATCTTTATTGGAGTATAATTGCTTTACAATGGTGTGTTAGTTTCTGCTTTACAACAACGTGAATCAGTTACACATATACATATGTTCCCATATCTCTTCCCGCTTGCGTCTCCCTCCCTCCCATCCCTCTAGGTGGTCACAAACCACCTAGCTGATCTCCCTGTGCCATGCGGCTGCTTCCCACTAGCTATCCACCGTACGTTTGGTAGTGTATATATGTCCCTGCCACTATGTCACTTTGTCACAGCTTACACTTCCGACTCCCCATATCCTCAAGTCCATGCTCTAGTAGGTCTGTGTTTTATTCCCGTCCTACCCCTAGTCTCTTCATGACATTTTTTTTCTTAGATTCCATATATATGTGTTAGCATACGGTA
>NC_041221.1:112097566-112098365 GCF_002837175.3 Physeter macrocephalus
GTCTCTTGTAGACAGCATATATGTGGGTCTTGTTTTTGTATCCATTCAGCCAGTCTGTGTGTTTTGGTGGGAGCATTTAATCCATTTACATTTAAGGTAATTATCGATATGTATGTTCCTCTTCCTATTTTCTTAATTGTTTTGGGTTTGTTATTGTAGGTCTTTTCCTTCTCTTGTGTTTCTTGCCTAGAGAAGTTCCTTTAGCATTTGTTGTAGAGCTGGATTGGTGGTGCTGAGCTCTCTCAACTTTTGCTTGTCTGTAAAGGTTTTAATTTCTCCATCAAATCTGAATGCGATCCTTGCTGGGTAGAGTAATCTTCATTGTAGGTTTTTCTCCTTCATCATTTTAAATATGTCCTGCCAGTCCCTTCTGGCTTACAGAGTTTCTGCTCAAAGATCAGCTGTTAATCTTATGGGGATTCTTCTGTGTGTTATTTGTTGTTTTTTCCTTGCTGCTATTAATATGTTTTCTTTGTATTTAATTTTTGACAGCTTGATTAATATGCGTCTTGGCATCTTTCTCCTTGGATTTATCCTGTATGGGACTCTCTGTGCTTCCTGGACTTAATTAACTATTTCCTTTCCCAGATTAGGGAAGTTTTCAACTATAATCTCTTCAAATATTTTCTCAGTCCCTATCTTTTTCTCTTCTTCTTCTTGGACCCCTATAACTCGAATGTTGGTGTGTTTAATGTTGTCCCAGAGATCTCTGAGACTGTCCTCAGTTCTTTTCATTCTTTTTTGTTTATTCTGCTCTGCAGTAGTTATTTCCACTATTTTATCTTCACTTATCCGTTCT
>NC_041221.1:112100157-112113408 GCF_002837175.3 Physeter macrocephalus
GTTGTTTTTGGTGTCTGTCCCCAGTGGCTAAAGTTGGTTCAGTTGGTTGTGTAGGTTTCCTGGTGGAGGGGACTAGTGCCTGTGTTCTGGTGGATGAGTCTGTATCTTGTCTTTCTGGTGGGCAAGTCCACGTCTTGTGGTGTGTTTTGGGGTGTCTGTGGCCTTATGATGATTTTAGGCAGCCTCTCTGCTAATTGGTGGGCTTGTGTTCCTGTCTTGCTAGTTGTTTGGCATAGGGTGTCCAGCACTGTAGCTTGCTGGTCGTTAATGAAGCTGGTTGTTGATGTTGAGATGGAGATCTCTGGGAGATTTTTGCTGTTTGATATTACGTGGAGCTAGTAGGTGTCTTCTGGACCAGTGTCCTGAAGTTGGCCCTCCTACCTCAGAGGCACAGCACTGACTCCTGGCTGCAGCACCAAGAGCCTTTCATCCACACAGTTCAGAATAAAAGGGAGAAAAATTAGAAAGAAAGAGGATAAAATAAAGTAAAATAAACTTATTAAAATAAAAAGTAAAAAATAATTATTAAGAAAACAATTTTTTAAAAACGTAAAAAAAAACAAACAAAAAAAAACGTATGGACTGAACCCTAGGACCAATGGTGAAAGCAAAGCTATACAGACAAAATCTCACACAGAAGCATACACATACACACTCACAAAAAGAGGAAAAGGGGAAGAAATAATAAATCTTTCTCTCAAAGTCCACCTCCTCAATTTGGGATGATTCATTGTCTATTCAGGTATTCCACCTATGCAGGGTACATCAAGTTGATTGTGGAAATTTAATCCGCTGCTTCTGAAGCTGCTGGGAGAGATTTCCCTTTCTGTTCTTTGTTTGCACAGCTCCCTGGGCTCAGCTTTGGATTTGGCCCCGCCTCTGCATGTAGGTCGCAGGAGGGCATCTGTTCTTCGCTCATACAGGATGGGGTTAAAGGAGCAGCTGATTCAGGGGCTCTGGCTAACTTAGGCTGGGGGGAGGGAGGGGCACGGGGTGCGGGGCGAGCCTGCAGCGGCAGAGGCCAGCGTGACGTTGCGCCAGCTTGAGGCACACCGTGCGTTCTCCCGGGGAAGTTGTCCCTGGATCACGGGACCCTGGCAGTGGTGGGCTGCACAAGCTCCTGGGAGGGGTGGTGTGGATAGTGACCTGTGCTCGCACACAGGCTTCTTGGTGGCAGCAGCAGCAGCCTTAGCGTCTCATGCCCGTCTCTGGGGTCCACACTGATAGCCACGGCTCATGCCCATCTCTGGAGCTCCTTTAAGCAGTGCTTTTAATCCCCTCTTCTCAAGCACCAGGAAACAAAGAAGGAAGAAAAACTCTCTTGCCTCTTTGGCAGGTCCAGACTTTTCCCGGGACTCCCTCCCGGCTAGCCGTGGTGCACTAACCCCTTCAGGCTGTGTTCACGCTGCCAACCCCAGTCCTCTCCCTGGGATCCAACCTCCGAAGCCCCAGCCTCAGCTCCCAGCCCCCACCCGTCCCGGCAGGTGAGCAGACAAGCCTCTCTGGCTGGTGAGTGCTGGTCAGCACCGATCCTCTGTGCGGGAATCTCTCCGCTTTGCCCTCCGCACCCCTGTTAAAGCGCTCTCCTCCGCAGCTCCAGAGCTTCCCGCTCCGCCACCCGCAGTCTCCGCCCGTGAAGGGGCTTCTCGTGTGTGGAAACCTTTCCCCCTTCACAGCTCTCTCCCACTGGTGCAGGTTCCGTCCCTATTCTTTTGTCTCTGTTTATTCTTTTTCCTTTTGCCTACCCAGGTACGTGAGGAGTTTCTTGCCTTTTGGGAGGTCTGAGGTCTTCTGCCAGCGTTCAGTGGGTGTTCTGTAGGAGTTGTTCTACGTGTAGATGTATTTCTTATGTATCTGTGGGGAGGAAGGTGATCTCCACGTCTTACTCTTCCGCCATCTTCCCTCTCTCCCAGTTCTAATGTTTTTAGTGGATTCCTTAGGAATGTCTACAAGATCATGTCATCTGCGAATAGAGATAGTTTCACCTCTTCCTTCCCAATATAAATGTCTTTTATTTCATGTTTTGACAAACTGCTGTGCTAGAGTGTCTAGTACATTGTTGAGTAGAAGTGGTGAGAGTGGACATCCTTGTCTTGTTCCTGACCTTATAGGGAAAGTATTCAGTCTTTTACCACTAAGTGTGATGTTAGCTGAGGGTTTTTCATAGATTAGATGGCCTTTTTCAGATTGAGGAAGTTCCCTTACATTCTTACTTTGGTGAGCATTTTTATCATGAAAGGGTGTTAGACCTTGTCGAATACTTTCTTGTCTATTGAGATGATCAGGTGATTTTGTTTTTTATTCTGCCAGTATAGTATACATTAATTGAGTTTTGGATGTTAAACCAACCTTGTGTTCCTGGGATAAATCCCACTTGGTTACGTTGTATAATTATTTTTATATATTGCTAGGTTTCATTTGCCAGTATTTTTTGATAATTTTTACATCCATATTCACAAGAGTTATTGGTCTATAGATTTTTTCTTGTGATGTTTATTACTGATTTCAGTATCAGGTGAATACTAGCTAATAGAATGAATTACGAAATATTCCCTCCTCTTTTTCAGTACTGTTTATGAATAATTATTATTAATTCTTTAAATGTTTGAAAGAATTTATTGATGTCTTTTTGGCCCTCTCTTCTGACTTTCTGCCCCATCTTACTTATTCCTAAAATTTCTGCCAAATATGAATACCTGGAATATCAATGGTTATTTGAACTAAGTTTTTAAAACATGGTAGCACTTTTCAGTGCTGTTATGGGATGAAGAATAACACCCAAATGAGATTTTTTTTAGACTCATTTATTGAATCGTTTCATATTGAGAAGGGAGGAAAGTCACCTGAATTGTTTATTTCACATCATGTCTAGTAGGTGCTTTTTATGTTTATAGTTTTACCTTTCCAATCTTTTCCCTCAGTTTGTAGGCAGATTTTCTAATGGAAGTACATAAAATTAAGTTCTGAATCTTTCCATGGGTTGAAGCACTATAAGGCTCTTAAAGGAAAGGACAGTTTCACATTTCATAGACATTTTAATGATTCCTTCCAAATAAACCACTTGGGAACATACCTGTTGCCTATGACCTTAAAGATTCTGAAGTCATCTCTGTCCTGCCACTGCACACACCTGTTTCCCTTACTGTTCTCTTCTTACCCTATACCTTTTCCCAGAGCAAACTTGGCCTGGGACTTCTCTGACTTCTGCCTCACCAAGGTCTCTCCTTTCTGCTCGCCAGGTACTTTAGAAATCTTGCCATTTCTTGGAAAGATTTTCCAATTAACAGTATCAAAAAAATTGGCATGTGGGTGCAGTGGGAGTGCTCAGACTACAGGGGAGAAAGAAGAGGAGAGTCATTAAATAGGGCTGGTGGAGGAGGAGGGGGATTGGCCAATGTGAGGATTGGCCAGTAGGTGGGGATGGGGAATTACAGAGGAGGACAACAACTCAAGTGGCTCTGTGGGTATTTTTCTGGCTTATAAATCCCCACCAAACTCATCCCACTCTTGTTCATTAAAACCTGAATAATGTTAAAGTTTGTCTCAGGGTTTATAGATTCTATTCTCGGAAACTGCTTTACTCCAGCTGGTGATAAATGCACTATATAGAGAAGACTGTTCCTCTTGTGGGCTGATTTCTCCTGGAATATTTCCTCATAGCTTTTACTATAGGGGTCTTCTCCAGATAAAGAAAGCTTCTTTCTTGAAAAAGTTTTGGAGATTGGTTTGGATGCTATGAGAGAGCCTTATTAATAAGGTGGGGAATAAACTAAATCACCTATAGGTCTTTGAACACTTAAGTGTTTTATTGTGCTTAATTTTTTAATGGTGCCTTTTGCCCTACTTAGCATTGCATCTTAACAGAGTGAATCCATCATAGATGTGTATAAATAAATTAGTAGCATTCATTTTTTCCTATTATAGATTGTTTATTCATTCATATTGATGCATATATCTGTGGTTTGTTCATTTTCTTTACTGTATACTATTCCATTTTGTGACTACATCATGATGTTGGGTAGGGAAAGTTCTGTTTTGCTTTTGTTTAGTAGCATTAATTTAAAAGTGCTATTTCAGAGCTAAATTGTTTGTGCCTTTGTCTCTTGTGAAATTGGAATGCATCGTAATGGGCATTTGCTCTTATGAAAGGGCCATATATGCGTGAGAAGATAAGGAAAAGCGTAATGTAATGCCTCAGGCCTAATTCTGTCACAAGTTGGGAGTAAACTATTTATTTCAGTGCATTTAAGGGCTGCTCAATGATTATTCCCTCTTCTGTTTCTTTATATCTTTCATATTTATTCACTGAAAAGATGATAGCTCTTTTATCTGTATTCATTCTCAATTTTACAAAGTAATTTTGTTAGACTGTGGTTTTTCATTTCAGTCTCATTTTTATGAGGATTTTCTCATTAGAATAATGAAAGAATGTTTTAATAACAAATATAAAAAGTAATAAATGCTTTAAAGGAACAAGCATTAAATGAATCCACTACACCCTTTAAAGGGAAATATTAGCTCTTTCAGACATATTTGCAATATGTTGTTATACTATGGAATAGTTGATATCTCCTGAAGCATAATTCTAGTTCTGTTCCTTGAACCTATAAAAATATTAGTTTTGAACATTTTTGAAAAACATGTTTTCAAAATAACCTGCTTTTCTATCTATATAAGTATTTATTTTTAAAGTATTTTTAAAACACAGGTAAAATTTTTACAAGATCACCTAAAATAATTTCATCCAGATATAGTCAGTGTTAATACTCTGTCTTTTCTAATTTTTTTTTAATTTCATTCTGTTTATTGGCTTTTCACTTCTCAAGACTCTGTAACCAGGATGTAATCCAAAGCCCCTGATGAAGTCTTGAGGACACACTAGCCTGGCCTGTGCTTCCTCCATAACTGCATCTTTAGCCACTCTCTCCTCCTCTGCCCCTCTCGTTGCTCCAGATACCACACAAGTCTTTTGTTTGCGCTCCTCAAAAAGCCAAGACTTTTCTTGTCTTGGTGTTTTGGAATGTGCTGTTTCCTCTACCAGCATATTCCCCTTCCAATATCTTTATTTCTTGTTCTGTACTTCACTTTCAGAATTGAATCTGTCATACTCCGTCATTCATTCCATCTATGTAAGTTTATTAGTTTTATTTTATTATTATTTTTGTCTTCAGATCCCATGCCTACTCTCCCCTTTCCCTTTCCCACAAAAATAGCCATTCCGTTTTATTAAGTATGTGTTTAGAGATATGTCCATCTTTGAAAGATACATCGTGTTTTCTGTGAGTGCATGTGTTTTTAAGTTTCATTAATGGTATTGTGTGATAAATCTCATTCAGTTTGTTTTTCCTTCCCAACACTGTTTTGGGATCCATCTATGTTGCTGTTTGCAAATCTAGCTTATTCATGCTAGTTCTGGGTAGCACTTCATTACATGTGTTTACCATAGTTATCTTCCCCCAGTGATGGGCACCTATGCCATTCTGTGAACAAACATCCTCATACTTGTTCTTTCATCCATCTCTTCACAAGGTTAATCCCTACTCCTCTTTTAGGTCCCAGTCTTAATGTTACTTCCTCAAAGTCACATTGCCTGGCCTTTAGTACCATGCTACTCCCGTTTCCTATCTAAATTAGGCCTGTGGTTGGCTCCTGGGACATTTCTTGAAAATAGTTTTTATAGTTTGCAACTGTATATTTATTTACATGACCTTTTATTTTGATGATTGTCTTTCTCACAGACTGTGAGCTCTTTGGCTGTAGGGACTGTAATCTGTTCTCTTCATCACTTTTTCCTAGTGTTTAACCTAATGCCTTTCACTCAATTGAGGTCATGCTATATCTAGTATTGTACCTTTTTAACATTATACTATTACAGTTGTGATATAGAAGCATGTTTTAATATTTAATAGACTTCATTTTTTAGAGTAGTTTTAGATGCACAGCAAAATTGAGAAGAAAATAGAATTCCCACATACCCCCTCAACTCCCCACACATAGCCTTCCCCACCATCAACATCCAGCACCAAAGTGGTATCCTTCTTACAGGTGATGAACCTTCATTGACACATCACTATCAAGCAAAGTCCATAATTTACGTAACAGTTCACTCTTGGTGTTGTACATTCTCTGAGTTTGGAAAAATGTATAATGACATGTGTCTACCATTACAATAGCATACAGAGTAGTTTCACCACCCTAAAAATTCCCTGTGCTCCACCTATTCATTCCCACCTATCCATTCCTCCCTTCCTACCCCAAACCCATGGCAACCATTGATCTTTCTTACTGTCTTCCCAGTTTTGCCTATTCTTTTCTTCAGTGTAATACAATGGGAATCATACAATATGTAGCCTTTTAAGGTTGGCCTTTCATTTAGCAATATGCATTAAGGCTCCTCTATGTCTTTTAATGACTTTATAGTTATTTTTTTTTTAACACTGAATAATATTCCATTGTCTGGATGTGCCACAATTTGTTTATCTATTCACCTATTAAAGGAAATGTTGGTTGCTTCCAAGTTTTGACAAATATAAATAAAGCTTTTATAGATACTTTGTATGCAAGTTTTGTGTGGACATAACTTTCAACTCATTTGGGGTAAATACCTGGGAGTGCGATTGATGGATCCTATGATAAAGGTATGTTTAGAGTTGTAAGAAACTATCTTCCAAAGTGGCCATCCATTTTGCATTCCTCGCAGTAACTATTGAGAGCTCCTTTGCTCTACATCCTCCCCAGCATTTTAGTGTTGTCAGTGTTTTGAATTCTAGCCATTCTAATAGATGTACAGTAGTATCTTGTTTTAATTTACAGTTTCTAATGACATGATGTTGCACATCTTTTCATGTGCTTATCTTCCATCTGTATATCTTTTCTGAAGAGGTGTCTGTTCAGATATTTTACCCATTTTTAATTTAATTTTCATATTGTTGAGTTTTAAGGGTTCTTTGTATATTTTATGTGCCAGACCTTTACCAAATGTGTGTTTTGCAAATATTTTCTCCCAGTCTGTGGCTTATATTGATATTTTCATTCTTTTAACAGTGTCTTTAGCAAAGCAGTGATTTTTAATTCTAACGAAGTCCAATTTATCAGTGTTTTCTTTAATTGATCGTGCCTTTAGAATTGACTACAAAAGTTCATTGCCAAGCCCAAGATCACCTAGATTTTCTTCTGTGATATCTTCTAGAAGTATTAAAGTTTTGCATTTTACATGGAGGGCTACAATCCATTTTGAGTTATATTTCATGAAGTGTGTAAGGTCAGGGTCTATATTCATCTTTTTTTTTTTTGCATGTGTATATTCAATTGTGCCAGTACCATTTATTGAAAGACTATCTTTTCTCCACTGATTTGCCTTTGTTCCACTGTCAAAAGTCAGCTGACTATTAGTGTGGGTCTGTTTTATGGCCTCACTATGCTGTTCCCTTGATCTATTTATCTAATCTTTCACCAATACCACATGTCTTGATTACTGTAGCTTTATAGTAAGTCTCAAAATCAAGTAGTGTCATTCTTGCAAATTTTTTCTTCTCCTTCAATGTTATATTGGCTATTCTGGGTCTTTTGCCTTTTCATAGATATTCATGAAATAACTTGCTGTGATTTTGATTGAGAATGTATTAAATCTATAGATCACATTGGGAAGAAGTGACATCTCAACAATATTCTGTTTTCCTATCCATGAAAACTGAATATCTCTCCATTTATTTAGCTTTTCTTTGGTTTCTTTCATCAGAGTTTTGTAATTTCCATTATACAGCTCCCATACGTATTTTGTTAGATTTGTACCTAAGTATTTCATTTTGGGGAGTGCTTATGTATATGGTTTGTGTTTTTAATTTCAAATCCAATTGTTTATTGCATGTATATAGGAAAGCAATTGACATTTGTATGTTAAACTTGTATACTACAATCTTGCTATAATTGCTTATTAGTTTAGGAGTTTTCTTTGTTCTTGGAGGCTTTCTACATTTAAAATCATGTCATCTATGAACAAAGACAGTTTTATTTCTTCCTTCCCAGTCTGCACACCATTAGTTTCTTTTTCTTATCTTATTACATTAACTAAAATTCCTAGTACAATGCTGAATAGGAATGGTAAGAAGGGACATCCTTGCCATGTTCCTGATCTTAGCAGGAAAGTACCTAATTTTTCACCATTATGTGTGATTTCAGCCATAGGGCTTTAGTAGATTTTCTTTACTAAGTTGAGAAAGTTCCTGTCTATTCCTAGTTTGCTGAGAGTTTTTACCATGAGTGGGTGATGGATTTTGACAAGTGTTTTTTCTTCATCTTTTTATAATATAATTTAATTTTTCTTCTTTAGCCTTTTGATGTGGTTTCAAATGTTGAACCAGCCCTGCATACCTGAAATAAATATCATTTAGTCATGGTATGTAATTCTTTTTATACATTGTTGGATTTGATATGTTATCATCTTGTTGAGAATCTTTGCATCTACATTCTTGAGAGATATTGGTCTATAGTTTTACTTTCTTGAAATGTCTTTGGTTTTGTTATTAGGGTAATTTTGGCCTCATAGAATGAGTTAGGAAATATTTCCTCTGCTTCTGTCTCTAGACAAGATTGTAGAGTATTGGTATAATTTCTTCCTTATAATGTTTGGTAAAATTCATCTGCAAACCCATCTGAACCTGATGTTTTCTATTTTGAAAGTTATTAATTATTCAATTTATTTAATTGATAATAGGCCTTTACAGATTATCTTTTTTTTTTCCTTCTGTGAGTTTTGGTAGATTATATCTTTAAAGAAATTGTTTCATTTCATCTAAGTTTTCAAATTTGTGGGCATAGTGTTGTTTATTATTTCCTTTATAATCCTTTTAATGCCCATGGGATCAGTATTGATGACTCCTCTTTCATTTCTGATATTAGTAACTTTTGTTTTCTCCCTCTTTTTCATTAGCCTAGCTTGAAATTTATCAATTTATTGATCTTTTCATAGAACAGGCTTTTGGTTTTGTTGATTTTTCTCTATTGATTTCTTATTTTCAATTTTATTAATTTCTTTGATTTTTATTATTACTTTCCTTCTGCTTACTTTGGACTTAATTTGCCCTTCTTTCTCTAGTACCATAGGGTCGGGGCTTAGATTATTTTTTTAGATCTTTATTCTTTTCTAATATAAGGATTCAGTGCTATAAATTTCCCTCTAAACACTGCTTTCACGTCACCCTACAAATTAAGATAAGTAGTGATTTCATTTGCATTTATTTCAAAATATTTTTTTAATTTCTCTTGTGACTTGTTCTAGGACCTTTGTGCTATTTTGAAGTATGTTGTTTAATCTACAAATATTTGGAATTTTCCAGGTATCTTTCTGTTATTGATTTCTGGTTTAATTTCACTGTGCTCTGAGAGTGTCTATAGTATGATTTCTATTGTTTTATATTTTTAAGGTGTGTTTAATGGTCTAGAATGTGGTCTGTCTTAGTGAATATTCTGTGATCTTGAGAAGAATGTATATTCTGCTGTTATTGTGTATTCTATAAATGCCAATTAGATCCAGCTGATTGATCCAGCTGTTCAGTTCAACTACATCCTTACTAATTTCTGCCTGCTGCATCTTTCAGTGACTAATAGCAAAGTGTTGAAGTCTCCACCTGTAATAGTGGATTTACCTATTTCTTCTGCATTTTTACTAGATTTTGATTCACATACTTTCATGCTCCATGGTTAGGCCAATACACATTAAGGATTTTTATGTCTTCTTTGAAAATTGACTCTTTTATCATTATATGATAACCACCTTTTTATTCCTGATAATTTTCCTTGCTCTGAAGTCTGCTGTGTCTGAAATATAGACACTCTGGCTTTCTTTTGATTACTGTTGCCATGATATATCTTTCTCTATCTTCTTACTTTTAATTCATATGTATCTTCATTTTTAAAGTGGGTTTCTTGTGGACAACATATAGTTTGCTCTTGGTTTTTCATCCATTCTGACAGTCTCTGTGTTTTAATTGGTGTATTTTGACCATTGACATTTAAAGTGATTATTAATATAGTTAGATTAATAGCTGCCATATTTGTTGTTGTTTTCTATTCATTGCTCTTATTCCTTCTCTTTTTTTTGTCTTTCACTCTTTTTGCCTTCTTTGGTTTTAATTGAGCATTTTATATAATTCCACTTTCTTTCCTTTCTTAGCCTGTCAATTATATATTTTTCCCCCCAGTGGTTGTCCTAGAGTTTGCAGTAGACATTTACAACTAATCCAAGTCCACTTTCAAATAACACTACATCATACCTTGTTTTATTGTGCTTTACTTTAGTGGACTTCACAGATACTGCATTTTTTACAGATTGAAGATTTGCGGTAACCCTGTGTCAAGCAAGTCTTTTGGTGCCATTTGTCCAACAGCATTTGGTCACTTCATGTCTATGTCTCACATTTTGATAATTATCACAATATTTCAAACTTTTTTATTGTTATTTGTTATGGTGATCTATGATCAGTGATCTTTGATGTTACTACTATAATACACTAAAATCTCAGATGACAGCATTTTTTAGAACAATGTATTTTTAAATTAAGGTATGTACATTGTTTTATAAACATAATGCTATTGCACACTTCATAGACTACAGTATGGAGAAAACATAACTTTTACATGCCCTGGGAAACAAAAAAATTCGTGTGACTTGCTTTTTGTAATATTCACTTTATTGCAGTGGTCTGGAACTGAACCAGCAATATCTCTCAGGCATGCCTCTGTATCGCTTCACTGGGTGGTGCGAGTCTGTTATAACAAAGTATTCTTAATTCTTTCCTCCCATCTCTTATATCATTGCTGTCATTTATTTCATTTATCCATAGTATATAATGACCATATACACTGTTGCTGTTATTATTTTAACAAAACTATTGTCTGTTAGATAAATTAAGAATAAGAAAAAAATTCTTTTTAATTTACCTTCACTTATTCCTTCTCTAATGCTTTTTATTTTCTTTAAATACATAGAAGTTTTGGGCTTCCCTGGTGGCGCAGTGGTTGCGCGTCCGCCTGCCGATGCAGGGGAACCAGGTTCGCGCCCCGGTCTGGGAGGATCCCACATGCCGCGGAGCGGCTGGGCCCGTGAGCCATGGCCGCTGAGCCTGCGCGTCCGGAGCCTGTGCTACGCAACGGGAGGGGCCACAGCAGAGAGAGGCCCGCATACCACAAAAAAAAAAACAAAACAAAAAAAAAATAGAAGTTTCTAACCTGTATCATTTTCCTTCTCTCTGAAAAACTTCTAACATTTCTTGCAAGATCACTGACAACAAATTCCCTCAATTTTTGTTGGTCTGAGAAAGTCTTTATTTCTCCTTCACTTTTGAAGGATGGTATTTCTGGATATAGAATTCTAGGTTGGTGGGTTTTTTTCCTCTCAAGACTTTAAATGTTTCAATCCTCTCTCTTCTTGCTTGCATGATTTCTGGGAAATCTGGTGTACCTCTTATTCTTTCCCCTCTATAGGTAACTTTTTTTTATTTTTAAGCCTTTTTTTCAAGATTTTTCTTTATCATTGATTTTCTGTAGTTTGAATATGATGTCCCAAGGTGTTGATTTTTTGGCACATCCTGCTGAATGTTCTCTGAGCTTTCTGGATCTGTTGATTAGTGTCTGACATTAATTTTTGGAAATTCTCAGTCATAATTGCTTCAGATGTTTCTCCTTTTCCTTTCCCTCTTCTCCTTCTGGTAGTCCCATTACATGTATGTTATTCTGTTTATAGTTGTACCATAGTTCTTGAACATTCTGTTTCATTTTTTTCAGTGTTTATTCTTTTTGTTTTGTTTTTCTTTTTCTTTTTTGAGTTTTATTTTTTTATACAGCAGGTTCTTATTAGTTATCTATTTTATACATATTAGTGTATACATGTCAATCCCAATCTCCCAATTCATCCCACCGCCACCACAACCCCACCTTCCCCTCTTGGTGTCCATACGTTTGTTCTCTACATCCGTGTCTCTATTTCTGCCTTGAAAACCAGTTCATCTGTACCATTTTTCTAGATTCCACATATATGCATTAATATATGATACTTGTTTTTCTCTTTCTGACTTACTTCACTCTGTATGACGGTCTTGAGGTCCATCCAAATGGGCGTCTCTACAAATGACCCAATTTCATTCCTTTTTATGGCTGAGTAATATTCCATTGTATTTAGGTACCACATTTTCTTTATCCATTTGTCTGTCAATGGTCATTTAGGTTGCTTCTGTGACCTGGCTATTGTAAATAGTGCTGCAATGCACACTGAGGTGCATGTGTCTTTTTGAATTATGGTTTTCTCTGGGTATATGCCCAGTAGTGGGATTGCTGGATCATATGGTAATTCTATTTTTAGTTTTTTAAGGAGCCTCCATACTGTTCTCCATAGTGGCTCTATCCATTTACATTCCCACCAACAGTGCAAGAGGGTTCCCTTTTCTCTCCACCCTCTCCAGCATTTGTTTTTGGTAGATTTTCTGATGATGCCCATTCTAACCAGTGTGAGGTGATACCTCACCAATCAAAACCTAATTAGTAGTTTTGATTTGCATTTTTCTAATAATTAGTGATGTTGAGCAGCTTTTCATTTGCTTCTTGGCCATCTGTATGTCTTCATGTCTATGTACGTCTTTGGCCCAGTTTTGGATGATTGGGTTTGTTTTTTTAATATTGAGCTGCATGAGCTTCTTATATATTTTGGAGATTAATCCTTTGTCTGTTAATTCGTTTGCAAATATTCTCTCCCATTCTGAGGGTTGTCTTTTCATCTTGTTTATGGTTTCCTTTGCTGTGCAAAAGCTTTTAAGTTTCATTAGGTCCCATTTGTTTATTTTTGTTTTTATTTCCATTTCTCTAGGAGGTGGGTCAAAAAGGATCTTGCTGTGATTTATGTCATAGAGTGTTCTGCCTATGTTTTCCTCGAAGAGTTTGATAGTGTCTGGCCTTACATGTAGGTCTTTGTGCCAGTACCATATTGTCTTGATTACTATAGATTTGTCATATAGTATGAAGTTAGGGAGTCTGATTCCTCCAGCTCCATTTTTTTCCCTCAAGATTGCTTTGGCTATTCAGAATCTTTTGTGTCTCCATACAAATTTTAAGATTTTTTGTTCTAGTTCTATAAAAAAAAATGCCATTGGTAATTTGATAGGGATTGCATTGAATCTGTAAATTGCTTTGGGTACTGTAGTCATTTTCACAATATTGATTCTTCCAATCCAAGAACATGGTATATCTCTCCATCTGTTTGTG
>NC_041221.1:112113807-112119927 GCF_002837175.3 Physeter macrocephalus
GAATGCAAGAGATTTCTGTGCATTAATTTTGTATCCTGCAAATTTGCCAAATTCGGTGACTAGCTCTAGTAGTTTTCTGGTGGCATCTTTAGGATTATCTATGTATAGTATCATGTCTCAGTGTGTATTAGTATCTGTCTTCTGTTTTGGAAGTTTCTGTTGACATATGTTCAAACTTCAGCCTTATCCAGTCTTACAGTGTTTTGTTTTGTTTTTAACCTCTGGAATTTCTGTTTGGTTCTTTCTTACAGCTTCCATCTCTCTCTCCTTATACTGTTAATGTGTCTTGCATGTTGTCTATTTTTCCATCAGATTCCTTAATATTTTAATTATATTATTTTAAATCCTCATCTGAGAACTCCAGCATCTCTGACATGTCTGATATCTGAGTCTGGTTGATGCTTGCTACTGCTTCTCCTCAAATTTTTTTTTTTTTTTTTTTTTTTTTTTACTTTTAGCATGTCTTCTTTTTTTTGTTTGTTTTTTGTTTTTGTGTTTGTTTTGGAAAGCCAGACATAAGATATTGGGTAAAAGGAACTGAGGTAAACTGGTTTATTGTAATCCCCTGTTATTATACAGAAGCCCTATTGATGTGGTAGTGAGGTGTGGGGGAGGGAAACATTCTATATGCTATGATTAAGTCTCAGTCTTTTAGTGAGCCCAGGTCCCTGGGCTATGATCTTCACAAATGCTTGTCAGGTGCTTTTTTCCCCCTTTAGGTGATATAAGAAATCTAAAGGGGGCTGGAGAGAGGAAATTCCCTTCCTTCAAGTCAGACTTTGGGGACAGTTGGGTATTGCCCTTTCCCCACTTGATTAGACTCTGGTATAATAGTCATGAGTGCAGCCTTTTGTTAAGGGAAACAAATTGCTCTGGGCTTATTGTAAAATGGTTATTTTTCCCTTCTTTCTGGAAGCAGGGTGGAATTTTTCTGTGATCTTTCCCCTAAGATCCTGGTGGGGCTCCTAGTGGTGAAACTCACCAAAGTGTTTGGCCACTCCCGCCCCACGCTCAGGCCTCCTGGAGTTGTGTTTATCTTTCAAGCTAGTTGGTGCCCAGTCTCCAGCAATTAATCAATTAGCCTTGAAGTGTTCCTATCAGATACTGGCTTCAGAGCGGGTTTCTGAGCAGTTTCTGTGCCAGGTAAGCTTTGGTTTTCTGTGTCTGCTTGTGGCTCTAGTTTTCAGGGTGGTTATCTGTGCAATGACCTCCCCTGGATCTAAGAAGAGTTGTTGATTTTCAGTCTTTCACCTTTTTCTTGTGAGAATGGGAGTGACAACTTCGAAGCTCCTACATGTCAGACTAGAACCCAAAGGTCTAGAAGCATTATTTTTAATTGCTGAATAGTATTTCATCATGTGGATGTATGTCTAACTCTTGACAAAATTTTCTTTTGAAAGAAGAAAAGATCTTTTAGTTCAGTCAGAGACCCAAGTATAAATATCACAGAATTTTTTGCTTTTTTACCCTGGTAATTCATTTTATTTTACATGTTTGCAATTCTGTTTATTAACTTAGGCTTTTTAGATTCTTCTTATTAAGTCTTCCCTTCCATACCTTCAGGAGTAAATATGAAGTATTTGATGGTAATCATTTTGGAGCCTTTCCGTTTTAAATTTTTACATGAATCTAAAAGCAAAATTTAGTCATTTCTTCTACAAGGAAACTATATTTTGGGTTATCTTCAAGAAGGCACAGTTCATTAACTAAATAAATTAATGAGCATTTGAACTTTTATTTTACTGTTAGTTATTAAGCTTCTTAGTAAGGATTGCCTTAAATTCTGCTAATCCCCCAGGTGTGGATCCTTATCACTGAAAAACCTGGAACTGGGTAGCAGGGTAGGTTCCTTGCTTTAATCTGCTTGTGTGTTCTCAGGAAAGCAGCATTTCACTTTTTCGCTCTAATGGAGTAGTCAAGGTCATTTCATCATAGGTGAAATATGAAATGACACTCTGCAGCTCATCATACTCTGACTTATAACTTTAAAAAAAGCTGTATCTATTGGCTGTAGTTTATAAATATCAAAATGGTTAGGCCATTCATGATGGCTGTTATGTTGCTCTCTCTACATCCCCAGCTTGACCAGTCCCTGTTCATTCACATGACTAGCCAATTCTTTTCATTATAGGGCTCAATTAGTCCCTGGTAACTGATGAGCCCACCTGACATCAATTCCTCCCAGAATGGTAGCCTCCTTCTCTCCCAAGGAGCAGAGCTTGCTGCCGTGTCCTCTCCACCATCTGCTGCACCTGGTAGGGTGTGGCTCCAGCACCCTTTTAAGCTCCCCCTGTCCAATAAGCCGTTGATGTTTCTGTTGCTGTCTCTGGGGTCTTTCTTCAGTCTCAAGGCTGGCCCACTATAAGGCTTGTAGACCTGCAAGGTACAGCCCAACACTTTATATTGGTTTTTTGTAGTATTTTTGAGGTTTTCGATGTTTGGTCAGTGTAATAGATTTAGGAATGGTTTTCTATCAACCTTGAGATAGTCAGTAACACAGTGTGTTGGACCTGAGTGTATGAATATAGTAATAAACAGTTCAGATGGTTGTATTCTTTCCCCTATGGCAGGGGTCCCCAGTATTGGTCCGAGGCCTGTTAGGAATGGGGTCGCACAGCAGGAGGTGAGCCATGGGTGAGCAAGTGAAGTTTCATCTGCCACTCCCCATCTCTCCCCATTGCTCGCGTTACGGCCTGAGCCATCCCCCACCCCATCCTTGGAAAACTTGTCTTCCACAAAACCTGTCCCTGGTGCCAGAAAGGTTGGGGACCACTGCCCGATGGAACCATTAAACTATTAGGAGGGCAGAGAATGCCTTAATATCAACAGTCTTGATTTTGCTTGTATAAATATGATTAGGTGGATAAGGCCTTAGAAAATCAGCCCCCCCATGAAATCTGCATTCAGAGTCCTGACTTTTGACCTTGATGCTTATTCTGAAACTCACTTAGACTGGGGGTTGTTTATTTTTTATCCTCATACTTTATTTCTCCATTTTTGGACTGTATCTAACATTGACATTTAATGAAAGACATCTGTGTAGATTTTTCATTTGGTTAAAGGAAGGAATGTAAAAATATGAAAGAAAAAAATCAGTGAGTCATGTATTTCAGTTTTCCAGTGTTTTTGCAAATTCTTTAGACATTTTAAAAGAATGCTGTCCAGTCGAACTTTCTGCAGTGATGGCACTTTTCTTTTACGCTATTCAGTATGATAGCCACGAGCAATATGTGGGTATTGAGCCTTTGAAATGTGGCTAACATTTTTAAAGTACAGATTTTAAAATTTTA
Organism: Physeter macrocephalus; assembly: GCF_002837175.3. Lineage (NCBI taxonomy): Eukaryota > Metazoa > Chordata > Mammalia > Artiodactyla > Physeteridae > Physeter > Physeter macrocephalus. The sequence goes on from NC_041221.1 coordinate 112,117,098, forward strand.
TGTAATTTTAATTAAACTTAAGTAGGCACTTTTGGCTAGTGGCTACCATTTTGGGTAGCACAGACTTAGACTTTTGTTTATTCATTGGTTGGTTTTCTTAATGTCTATAAAATTGGGTGTGTGTGCCTTGTTGCAAGAAAGTTTAAGGACAAATCTTTCATCCAAAGAAAGCTATTCAAAAGAGAAATTGGCACAAAAACTATAGACTTGGTTATATATAGAACCTGAAAGAATTGTCCAAGAGATAGTTTAAAGCATAATAAATTTGGTACACAGATTAAATGGACTTCTTCCCAGAACAGTGGAACAGCAGTCTAGGAATTGAAAACAGTGTCTGCTAACAGGAGGGAGAGAGAGAGGGGGTCAGTGGGGAGAGAGAGAGAGGAAGAGAGGATATGGATGAATGTAGGAGTTATTTGTTGAAATTTTAGAAATTCTAAATGAGATATTATTACTGCACTGGCTTTCTAATACAGTAGGGGAAAAAACTAATCTGCTTTCTATAGTGAACACTCATGAGTTACAGTTAAATAAACAATGCTCTGCAAAATCTGCTTATTTCTCCATGACAATTAACTTTCAGATTAAAGATGGAAAGACCTAAAAGTAGAAAATAAAAAGAATTAAATTTACAGATTTGGATACTACTGAAAGTGTTACATAATTCAGATCCTTTATGATAAACTCAAGGGTTTTCCAATTTTTGGTGATCCTAAAATATAATTTGAAATTAAAGAATCTACCTTCCTGTAGTATACTCCAGTGTAAGGGGATCTCCACCCTTGTGGGAAGGTGGAAAATTGTGATGCTGGGAGAGGAGGTCAAACAGCAGTGCCTGGGTGATGTGTAAGGAGTAAAACCTCATCTAGGTGGGCAGTAATATTTTTTTTCTCTCCAAAGCTTTATTTCTCTCTTACTTTCTTTCCTTCAACATTTATTTTTCTCTGATTACAGTTCTCTATCTATCCCAAAGGATTATCATCCAGTTCTATGGGCATAGTAACATATTTAAATGTTTTGACCAGTTAAACCCAAGCAAAACAAAATGCAAAGCCCCATCTTACCTCAGTCAATCTGTTAATATATTTCGTTTCACCTTTATCTACTTCTTAGAATTTCTAAAGCAACTGTGCAGCTGTTTACTTCCTTGGAGAGAAAAAAAAGATTGCCCACAATCTGCCAGATTTCAGTGTTGTGATCTGGGTGTGACATTTCTTTATATAATGATTCCAGGAGAACATACTTACTATATTTACAGTTTAAAATGTAGGAGCACCACAACAGTAACATAGAAGGAGGTTGAAAGTTTTAGATAATGAGATGCTTAGCCTGGTTTGGACAGACTGCACTGGAAACTAATTCCTAAAACCTATGTGAGTGGATGGAATTTTGGCCGGGTCAGTGGCATTTGGGGGGATTGAGATAGGAGGAAGTGTTGAATTCCAGAGGTGGGACATGGCAGTATTAGAAAAATATTTCTGTTGCATCTTCTGATGTGCTGGGGACAGAATAGTAAAAGGGCTTAACAGCAAGAATCCTTAATCTCACACCTCACGTTATTTATTTATTTATTTTTAACATCTTTATTGGAGTATAATTGCTTTACAATGGTGTCTTAGTTTCTGTTTTATAACAAAGTGAATCAGCTATACATATACATATATCCCCATATCTCCTCCCTCTTGTGTCTCCCTCCCATCCTCCCTATCCCACCCCTGTAGGTGGTCACAAAGCACCGAGCTGATCTCCCTGTGCTATGCGACTGCTTCCCGCTAGCTATCTATCATACATTTGGTAGTGTATATGTCCGTGCCACTCTCTCACTTCATCCCAACTTACCCTTCGCACTCCCCATGTCCTCAAGTCCATTCTCTACATCTGCGTCTTTATTCCTGTCCTGCCCCTAGGTTCTTCAGAACCTTTTTTTTTTTTTTTAGATTCCATATATATGTGTTAGCATACAGTATTTGTTTTTCTCTTTCTGACTTACTTCACTCTGTATGACAGACTCTAGGTCCATCCACCTCACTACAAATAACTTAATTTCGTTTATTTTTATGGCTGAGTATTATTCCACTGTATATATGTGCCACATCTTCTTTATCCATTCTTCTGTCGATGGACACTTAGGTTGCTTCCATGTCCTGGCTATTGTAAATAGAGCTGTAATGAACATTCTGGTACACGACTCTGAATTGTGGTTTTTTCAGGGTGTATGCCCAGGAGTGGGATTGCTGGCTCCTATGGTAGTTCTATTTTTAGTTTTTTAAGGAACCTCCATACTGTTCTCCATAGTGGCTGTATCAATTTACATTTCCACCAACAGTGCAAGAGGGTTCCCTTTTCTCCACACCCTCTCGAGAATTTACTGTTTGTAGATTTTTTGATGATGGCCATTCTGACTGGTGTGAGGTGATACCTCATTGTAGTTTTGATTTGCATTTCTCTAATGATTAGTGATGTTGAGCATCCTTTCATGTGTTTGTTGGCAATCTGTATATCTTCTTTAGAGAAATGTCTATTTAGGTCTTTTACCCATTTTTGGACTGGGTTGTTTGTTTTTTTGATATTGAGCTGCATGAGCTGCTTGTATATTTTGGAAATTAATCCTTGTAAGTTGTTTCATTTGAAAATATTTTCTCGCATTCTGATGGCTGTCTTTTTGTCTTGTTTATGGTTTCCTTTGGTGAGCAAAAGCTTTTAAGTTTCATTAGGTCCCATTTGTTTATTTTTGTTTTTATTTCCATTTCTCTAGGAGGTGGGTCAAAAAGGATCTTGCTGTGATTTATGTCATAGAGTGTTCTTCCTCTGTTTTCCTCTAAGAGTTTGA
>NC_041221.1:112120261-112175068 GCF_002837175.3 Physeter macrocephalus
TTTCGCTCCTTAGGTAGGTTTATTCCTAGGTATTTGATTCTTTTTGTTGCAGTGGTAAATGGGAGGGTTACCTTAATTTCTCTTTCAGATTTTTCATCATTAGTGTATAAGAATACAAGACATTTCTGTGCATTAATTTTGCATCCTACAACTTCACCAGTTTCATTGATTAGCTCTGTTAGTTTTCTGGTAGCACCTTTAGTATTCTCTGTATATAGTATCATGACATCTGCAATCCGTGACAGATTTACTTCTTCTTTTCCGATTTGGATTCCTTAATTTCTTTTTCTTCTCTGATTGCTGTGGCTAACACTTCCAAAACTATGTTGAATAATACTGTTTAGGGTGGACTACCTTGTCTTGTTCCTGATCTTAGAGGAAGTAGTTTCAGTGTTTCACCATTGAGAATGATGTTGGCTGTGGGTTTGTCATTTATGACCTTTATTATATTGAGGTTATTTCCCTCTATGCCTACTTTCTGGAGGGTTTTTATCATAAATTGGTGTTGAATTTTGTCGTTAGCTTTTTCTGCATCTATGGAGATGATCATATGGTTTTTCTCCTTCAGTCTGTTAGTATGGATTATCACATGGATTGATTTGTGTATATTGAAGAATTCTTGCATTCCTGGGATAAACTCCACTTGATCATGGTGTATGATGTTTTGAATGTGCTGTTGGATTCTGTTTGCTAGTATTTTGTTGAGGATTTTTGCATCTATGTTCATCAGTGATATTGGCCTGTAGTTTTCTTTCTTTGTGGCATCTTTGTCTGGTTTTGATTAGTCTGTTTATATTTTCTATTTCTCCTGGTTCAGTCTTGGAAGGTTGTACTTTTGTAAGAATGTGTCCATTTCTTCCAGGTTGTCCATTTTATTGGCATAGTGTTGCTTGTAGTTCTTTCCTTCTGCTAACTTTGGGGTTGTTTTTTTCTTCTTTCTCTAATTTCTTTAGGTATAAGGTTATGTTGTTTATTTGAGATGTTTCTTTTTTATTGATGTAGGATTGTATTGCTATAAACTTCCCTCTTAGAACTGCTTTTGCTGCATCCCATAGGATTTGGGTCATCATGTTTTCATTGTCATTTGTTTCTATGTATATTTTGATTACCTCTTTGATTTCTTCAGTGATCCCTTAGTTATTAAGTAATGTATTGTTTAACCTCCATGTGTTTATATTTTGTACAGATTTTTTCCTGTAATTGATAACTAGTCTCATATTTATTTTCATTTTGGTTGATCTGTCCATTGGTGAAAGTGGGTGTTAAAGTCCCCTACTATGATTGTGTTACTGTCGATTTCCCCTTTTATGGCTGTTAGCATTTGCCTTATGTACTGAGGTGCTCCTGTGTTGGGTGCATAAATATTTACAGTTGTTATATCTTCTTGTTTGATTGATCCCTTGATAATTATGTAGTGTTCTTCTTGGTCTTTTGTAATAGTCTTTATTTTAAAGTCTATTTTTTCTCCTATGAGAATTGCTACTCCAGCTTTTTTTTGATTTCCCTTTGCATGGAATATGTTTTTCCATCCCCTCACTTTCAGTGTGTATATGTCCCTAGGTTTGAAGTGTGTCTCTTGTAGACAGCATATATATGGGTCTTGTTTTTGTATCCATTCAGCCAGTCTGTGTCTTTTGGTTGGAGCATTTAATCCATTTATATTTAAGGTAGTTATCAATATGTGTGTTCCTACTACCATTTTCTTCATTGTTTTGGGTTTGTTATTGTAGGTCTTTTCCTTCTCTTGTGTTTCCTGCTTAGAGAAGTTCCTTTAGCATTTGTTGTAAAGCTGGTTTGGTGGTGCTGAATTCTCTTAGCTTTCGCTTGTCTGTAAAGGTTTCAGTTTCTCCATCGAATCTGAATGAGAGATCCTTGCTGGGTAGAGTAATCTTGGTTGTGGGTATTTCCCTTTCATCACTTTCAATATGTCCTGCCACTCCCTTCTGGCTTGCAGAGTTTCTGCTGAATGATCAGCTGTTAACCTTATGGGGATTCCCTTGTATGTTATTTGTTGTTTTTCCCTTGTTGCTTTTAATATTTTTTCTTTGTATTTAATTTTTGGTAGTTCGATTAATATGTGTCCTGGCATGTTTCTCCTTGGATTTATCCTGTATGGGTCTCTGCACTTCCTGTACTTTATTGACTGTTTCCTTTCCCATATTAGGGAAGTTTTCAACTATAATCTCTTCAAATATTTTCTCAATCCCTTTCTTTTTCTCTTCTTCTTCTTGGACCCCATAATTCAAATTTTGGTGCATTTAATATTGTCCCAGAGGTCTCTGAAACTGTCCTCAATTCTTTTCATTCTGTTTTCTTTATTCTGCTCTGTGGAAATAGTTATTTCCACTATTTTATCCTCCAGGTCACTTGTCCCTTCTTCTGCCTCCGTTATTCTGCTACTGATTCCTTCTAGAGAATTTTTAATTTCATTTATTGTCATACCGCACACACATACACACAAAAATTGTCCAAAAGAGCTTTGGGAAGGTGCTTGAATGTTCCCAATGGCTAGTTTAGCCATGCCAAGAGCAGCAACAACAAACACCATGTCTCTGATGCCTCCCCCATCCCAGTTTATAGAGAAGTTGTAATGTTTCTATGCTTCAGACGTGCCCTTCACATGTGGTCACTTTGCCCACTGGTCATTTTACTTTAGCACTTGGTCAATAAGAAATTCTGCCCTGGTTCTTCCTTTTGAGTTCTGGCTGTTTTCTCTTATTTCCCCTTCTGAAAACTCCTGTTGCTCTCGTGAACTGGGCAACAAAAGCTCCAAAGCCCTGATCATAAAGAATCTTCTGGCAGATCTATCTATGACAAGCTTGGTACTGCGTTGGGTGTATTGGAAAGGCACACTTCATCACTTTCTGTGTTGTCTTTGTAGAATATATTAATATCCATAGAATACAAGTAGAGCACATTTTAGGTGTAAAATTAGACATTATAGTGTGTGTTTTTGAATAAATTTCCAAGACACCAAAAGTATATACAGAAATCTGAAATTCCATATTCAACAATATGGTAGTTTTGATATCCTGATAACCTTTTACCAAACACCTGGAGGAGCTGGATGAAATGGAAATGTACAGCTGGATGTCCGAGAAAGTTAGGGAAATCTCCACATGCCAAAAAAAAAAAATTGCAGTAGCAATGCAGGTAAGAAACTGGCTCTCATGCTTCAGCTATTCTGAGGACAGCTTCTAATCTTGGTAACCAAGAGGTTTAATGTTTTTAGGTTCGTTTTTTTTTTTAAGGGAAAACCGCAGTAAAGAATACAATATATATTAGAACGCGATACAGAGTCACACACACGCCACTGAGCAGCAGCTCTTGTAGCAATGTGTAGAGTTCTTACTAAGGATCAATGCTAATGTACTCTTTGTTCTGTTGTATTCCATTCTGTTTTATTATAAAATGCTGGTCATCATGGTGGTTCTCAATTTTGGCTGTTCATTCAGGTCACCTGGGAGCTATAACAATATACGTTGCTGGCTCCCACCCTCTGTGATTCTGATTCAGTTGGTCCTGGGTTGTGGCCTGGGAGTCAGGGTTTTAAAAGCTCCTTGGGTGATTCTAACACATAGTGAAGGTTGAGAACCACACCACTAAACTGATTTCACTATCTACTAATAGGGCTTGACAGTGGTTTGAAACACACTGCTCTAAGGGGATATACCTTTAATGAAATGGTAGACTAAATAGAAACTCTCCCACCACAGAAGGAAACCAAACAAACAGAAAACATACTATCTCTCAGCCTGGGTGGTATGTTGGGGTCCAAAGTGGGCTCCGCTGAAGAATATATAAACACTGGCTAATCATACATGCTTTTAAATTTACACTACTGCACGTTGAGAGACCAACATTTCAAATCCCTGGTATGTGACACTCTGAGTCACCTGGCAGAGCCGATGCAAATCTCTCCAGAGGGGCACACCTCAACCCAGGCCCAGCAGGAGGTCTTTCCTAACCTAAGATGTACACCTTTCCCCACCCCATTCTCAATCATCCAAGGCTGCCAAGTGCATAAAGATACAAACCACCAAGAGAGAAAGCAGAAATAACAAACAAAAAAACTGAACACCAGGCCCCTCAAAACTTCAATTCTGCATATGCAGAATAAGAAATAAATATGTCTGAACTGATTGAAGAAAGATAAATGAAAAACATAAAGTAGAAGTACACTGTCATAAAGACTGGGGGAAACTTTAAAAGTACCAAACAGGAACCTCAGTGGTTAAGTAGCAGATTAGACACAGTTATCTCACAGAGAATTAGTAAGCTGGAAGATAGAGCTAAAGAAATATTTCTTGAATGGTGTATATTCATTATGTCTAGAATTAGATGGAAAATATGAAAGAAATGAAGAGACACATGGGTACAATGAGAATGTACAAGTACCTCAGATTAGACTTCCAGAAGAAGAAAATAATGAAAATTGTAATTTGGCTTAGAATTTTTAAAAACTGATGAGACATGAATCCTCAGATTCAGGTAGCCAAATAAATAACAAGAGAGTAAAGAAAAACAAATATATATGTAGACATATTGTAGTAAATTATAGAACATCAATTAAAAGATCTTAAAAGGAATCAGAACAAGAAAGGAAACTTGTCACAGTGATTGCTATCCCTATTTAGGTAGGCATCCCAACTTCAAAAACACAGAAGCTGAATACAGTGGCATGTCTGCGAAGTGTTGCAAGAAGGTAATCTTCTTCACAATCTAGAATTTTATAACTACCTAAATTCCATTTACAAACAAGGTCAAAGTAAAGGCATTATTAGATAATCACAAAGTAAGGGTATTTACCACCAACGGATCCTCCCTAAAGGGACTTCTAAAGGATGTCCTTCAGAAAGAAGGTTTAGATTTAAGTTCTACAGACCATGTAGCACTTGGGGGAAGAGGGTTATTGAACTTAAAGTCTAAAGTTCTTGTTGAAAGTTGTAAGGATAACCAGTAAAAGAAAACTAGAATGCATATAACACCCAAGCAAATGGAGGATAGAAAAATGTGTGGTATGGAGGAAGCATATAAAAAATAGGGCAACTAGGGCTTCCCTGGTGGCGCAGTGGTTGCGCGTCCGCCTGCCGATGCAGCGGAACCGGGTTCGCGCCCCGGTCTGGGAGGATCCCACACAAAAAAAAAATAGGGCAACTAGAAATTCACAATAGTACGATAGAAACAAACCCACAGATACTAGTAATCGCAGTAAATGAGATTATTATTTTTCTTTTAAATTCTACATATGTAAAGTTGACAAGAGATATATCTAAAGTACATGAACAGGTTGAAAATAAAAGACTGGGAAAAGATATATCAGGCAAATACTAATCAAAAGAAGGTTGGTATAGCTTTGTTAATACCAAATAAAAATAGTCTTCAGAGCAGAAACTTTATTAGGAGTGAAAAGGATCATTACATAACATAAAGGTACAGTTCACCAGAAAGATTTAAGAATTCTAAACTTGTCTGTGTATGTCTAATTATATAACTTCAAAATTACATAAAATAATGAACAAATTCTAAGCAGAAGTTTACACATGTACCATCACAGAGGGAGACTAATACACCTCAGCTTTTAATAGGTCATGCAGACCAAAAGTTAGTAAGAATATAAATGACTTGTACATGATTTGAATAACAATAACCCCGATCTTATAAACATATATTCAGCCTTATACCCAGCAATTAGTGAATATACATTGTTTCTAATTTTCATAAACTTTTTCAGTAATTGACCAGATGTGATCTGAGAAATATGTCTTAGTAGATTTCCTAGAATTAGCATCATTGTATAGTCTGTGTTTCTGGACAACAATGCAGAGAAGTTAGAAATCAAAATTCTAAAGATAACTAAACTTAAACCCCAAACATCCCACTTTAGCCTTCCTGCTCCCTAGCAGTAACTGCTATTTCCATAGCAAAAACTCCATGATAATAATAGGTTTGTATTCTTCCAAAGTGTATATCAATATAGACTTTTTAAATAGATTATTCTTACGATTACAACATCCTGTGTGTCTTTTAATTCAGCAGGCTATCACAGATAGGCTTCCATGGAAGTACCTACAGGTGTCCTTCTTTAATAGATAACTGATATAACTTTCTATCTAAAACAAGAACTTCATAAAAGAGGCGCATGACCTTGGGTGGACTCTCTTTGCTCCCAGTGAACTATTATCTAACAGCCTGTCCTTCCAAAATTCAACTGAGAAAAAATCAAAACTGTCAGCGAGTAGCCAAAAATATAGGTTTTAAAGCTGAAGTGTGCTTTAGTCATAGAAAAAATAATTGGCAGTCTCAATGAGAGATTTTTGCCTTTCATTAGACACTATTTTAGTGCAGCTTGGAATCCTGTTTCTCCAATAGCTGCAAAGTAGAAAGGGAAGGACACTGCTGAAGTGGGATAGCAGCAGTTAGTGACAACCTGTCTGCATGGGAATAGGACAAAAAAAGCAAAGAGAAAGCTACTACATTAGACAACACAGTCTAATGCTTTTTCATTTGGGGACAAACGTTGCTCCTCAGTGCAGTGTCACTATCACAGCAGAACAAATACCTAGAGTCAACTAGAGAGAGAGACCAGTTTTTTTTCATGAGTGAAAAAGGAACTCCTGTGCTGATGAGACATGAATCCTCAGATTCAGGTAGCCAAATAAATAACAAGAGAGTAAAGAAAAACAAATATATATGTAGACATATTGTAGACTGGGATGTTTAAGTAGTGAATTTTAGAAAAAAATATGTAAGCAGTCAAGATGATTTGATGCAGAAAGTTAGCTGGTTATTTGGGATTCAGTGATCAGAAATTCCCCTGCGTGGGCTAAACTTTGGCAGGACTCTGCATCAACCTGAACTTCTGCTTTCTGGGATTCAGCAGCTGCGTCTGTGCTTCTCAGCTGAGGTAGATTCTCCTCCTTCCTGCCGTCATTCAGCAACATCCTCCTTGAGTGCCTTCTGGAACAGGCCTTGCCAGATGCTGTCACAGCTGATGGATGCAATTAAAGAACACTTGGACCAAGGACCCAACTCGAGGGCTCACAGTCTAGGAGGAGAGCGGGAGGATGTGCAGCACCAACAACAATCTAAATTGGAAAGGGACACATGCCCAAGAAACGGACAGAAAATGCTATGATGGTATGAAAGTGTCGTTTGAACAGGACCTTAAGAATACGTAACAGTTGTGAACCAAGCGATTGATGTGGGACAGATTGAAGAGAGAATACACAAGTTAGTTGTTCTTTTGGGGAACATAGCGTGTAAAGTCAGAAGGGCAGTTTGGAGACTCATTTAGTGGACTCCAAATGCCAGCATAAGAGATTTTTAAAGTGTTTTCAAGAAAAGAACGACTGATTATTTAAATGCCCGAGCACATGGGGGTCTTTAATATAGTACTAACAGTCGATTTAAAATGTTTCTGCTTCAGTGGAAGTCTTGTAGGTTATTTTCAGCATTTGGTCACATAATGTTCATTGTTCTCATGGAGAAAGAACTTTAAAATCATTATGAGCTGCTTCATGGGGACTATGTAAGGAATGTCTCGCTTCCTGAGTCTACATTGGTTTGAAGAGTTAAAAAAGAACATGAACACAAGGATCTCAAATTATCCATTGCATAAAATTTAATTTAATTTAATTTCTTATGAATAAGTGGATTTTACTAAAATTATTTTTCTGCCCTCAAGGGCTCTCAGGAAAGCAGTTTAATGAAGGGTACTGATTTTAGAAGCTTTTAAAATTTTTGTAGTAGAAATAATCTGTGAAGACCTGTGAAATAAGCCCGTGGGTAGCAAGTCTTGAAACCTGGATGCCAGCTGGCAAAGCTCAGATTTACTTAAGAAGGGAAGCCTGAGTGGTTGGAAGTAAGAAGACCTGGGTTCTAACTCCTGTCTGATGATCATTACTTTTCTCACCTCGGACAGTCAGTTCACATGTCTAGGCCTGTTTCTTTAGCTATTATTGAGACGGTTGAACTGGATGGCTTGTAAGATCCATTTATCAGTTCATAAGTGTAGGAGAGTAAGACAATGAATAAGTAGAGAAAGAACTTCAGAGAGAAGAAATTTAAGCTTTAGTCATTAGTGTATTCTAATTTTCTCTAGACTGAAAGTAACAGAGAGGGGATTAGTTTCTTAATTATTAAAAAAATTTATTGAAATATAGTTCATTTACAATGTTGTGTTAGTTTCAGATGCACAGCAAAGTAATTCAGTTATACATATATAGATATATATTCTTTTTTTATATTTTTTTCCACTATAGTTATTACAAGAAATTGAGTGTAGTTCCCTGTGCTGTAGAGTAGGTCCTTGTTTATTTCATATATAGTAGTGTGTATATGTCAATCCCAGACTGCTAAGTCTAAGTTATTTCTCCATCCTTTTTTTTTTAAACTTCATTTTTTGGCTGCACACGCGGCTTGTGGGAGATCTTAGTTCCCCGACCAGGGATTGAACCCACTCCCTCAGTAGTGAAAGTGCAGAGCCCTAACCTCTGTACTGCCAAGGGCACATCCTGTTTTATTTAATAAGTGTTTTGTTGATTGCCATTTAAAATCAGGTGACTGTGTTACTTCCTAGCCTTATCAACTAGTTCACTTTCTTCAGAGGCCTTTGTTACCTTTTGTCCTGTGGATTTTGTAATCATCAGACCCTTTGGAGCTAAGCCATATTTCCATTTATCTGTGGCATACATACATGGTAATAACTTGGGGTATTTAATACAGCAATAACAGTTGTTTTGAAATTGTTTTCTGTTGCAGTACATAATCTATAAGCTATTTCCAGCATTTTGTCACTTAATCTTCATTTTTCACAAATGGAAAGAATTTTAGAATCATTAGGTTATGCTTCATTGGGATTATTTAAGAAATATCTTTCTTCTAGAGTCAAAATTGAACTGAAGAGTTAAAACAAAAACAAAAACACAAGAATCACAAATTAATATATAATATCCTACACATTAAGGAATTTGTGATTTTATCTTGGGAAAAGGGGTTAATAACAATTTTAATTAATTTGATAGGTTTAGAATTATTGAACCAAAACTAATAAAAATCAGATTTTCTTTGCGTTCACTAAATTTCATTAATTTGTTAATGTTGAGACTCATAAGCAACCAGAAAATTTCCACATATTACAACACAAAACAATACAAACTAGAAGTGAGAACATGGGGATAAATATTCTCAGTAATGTATTTATCTTACTATTTGGCTACATGACAAAATACACCTGTATTAAGTTTGATTTATCCTGCCTTTATGTTCCTATTTAAAGCAAATAACTTCCAAAATTGAAATCCCTTTAGTGATTAAGCATATAGGATTTAAACTTGTTGAAATTTAGTATTCAAACATTTATTGCGCTACTACTGGAACCAAGTATTGAGCTAGTCAGTGGGATTTAAGAGACTTTCTCCCTTTGGATTCTTAATGACCAATAGAAGAGGCAAATAAATAAAATAAAATTACAGTTTAACACAAATGCTGTGACATCTGTAACGACTTGTGCCTCAGGAAAGTAAGGGATACTTCTCAGATGGGATGGATGTTGAAGATGGAGAAATGAGATAAGGACAATTAGAAGCCAAGGGACAAAAGCAGCGGAGTTTGGCATGTAGCTGGTGATGGGAAGAAATGGCAAGAATGGTGGGTTGGACCAAGTTGTATATGGCCTTGGATATTATGCTAAGGAGATGGGACTTTTCTTTTTAACAGGGAGCCATCCAAGGTTATGAGACAAAATACCATTGTTAGATTTATGTTTTAGAAACATAACTCAGGGAACAGAGAGAGGAGGAGGATGCAGAGAGAGAGGCTGGAGACAAAGAGCCTGGGAAAATGCCTATTGCAATTGACTAAGCCTCCATCATCCCAGACCTAGAATACAACAGTGGGAATGGGGAATCTTTCACTTGTTCATTCACTAAAAAAATCTATTGTTTATCTACTATGCATCAGTCACAGTACTAACCAGCACTGGGCATGTAGCTTTGAACCAGAAACAGTGTGCACCCCTATGGACAAGTGGTGGGTGGTGAAGTGCAGTGCAGGAGCCATGAGCCCCTGCAGAAGAGGCTGCCTGACCCACTCTTAGGAGGAAGAGGGGCATAAGTGTTAAGACATGACTTTGTAGACTGGATTCGAAGGACCAGAAGCCAGGCTAAAAGGAGGATTAAGGTATAAGAAGAAAGGACAGCATGTGCAGAGGCCTGGAAGGGTGAGAGTAACGTATATCCCATGAATTGTGAAAGTTCTTCAGCTGGAGTTTAGAATCCAAGTGTGAGACAAGCAGGAATTAAGACGGGAGAGGCTAGGTGTAGAAGAAATGGCTCAGTTTAGGAACGTTTGCAGGTGGATGCCTCAGAACATTACAGTCCCTTGATTGTAGGGATGAGGCATAAAGGTCACCCCCACTTGTCTGATTCGGAGCAGCTTGGTGTCTGGAGATATCCTTGACAGAGGAGAGGGGTCTGGATGGAGGACAGAAGTGTGCTGCCGAAATGGCACAGACTGGAAGCTGTACTGTTTATATGTCTCAGTGCTGACTGACCTGAGCTTCCCCAGAGGCTGGTGTGCACCCCAACTGTCGTGGTGAACACTGTATTTCTTGTCTGTCCTTGGAGAAGGGGGATTAGGACGCAGACCTGCAGGAAGCCCGCTGCTCCTCTTAGCCAACCCCAAAATAGCCCCTGAAATAGTTTTCTCCCACATTGCACTGAGTTCAGTGTGTGTCTTCATTACCTATACATCACGTTCTGTTCTTAAGCCACCATATGTCTGCTCTGGTCATTCTCAGAAAACAAAGTTCAGTGGTTCCTGAGCTGAATATGATGGAGGTCACAATTCTGAATACAGTAGTAAGTAGTAACATACATATATATATATATATATATATATACACATATATACATATATGTATATATATATACATATATATATATATATATACATATATGTATATATATATGTTTGTAGGTTTGAAAGATATGCCCTGGACAATATATGAAGTGACAACTGCCAAGTGATTGCAGGATAAGCGTGCCTTATATTAATAATGTGTGTATATAAACTGAGAATCATATAATCCTTAATATAGAACTGAAAATGTCCCACAGTAAACCTTATCTCCATTGACTAACTCAGAAAAAAAAGGTGTGGCAGTTATTCCTGAATTCCTCTTTAATTTTAGAAGTCAACACTTGTATAAAGTGTTCAGCTGACTTTACATCAGTGAAAGACTTTATGAAAATGTTATTTTTAAGTAAAATATCCAAGTTCAGAAACAAACATTCATTAAATCAAATGAAGCAAAAGAAAACCGTTGTGGGTTGCATGATTCTTCACACTGGTTTAAAACTATTTCTATGCAAGCTAAGTAGCTGCATAAATAGAATATTCACACCAAAGAAACATCTGTTTTGAAATAATATCAATATATATCAAAAGATGCAGAGTAGTAAGAGATCATCTATGCACCCATTCCCATGACTTTTTTTTTTCTGTATTGGCTATCAGTATACATACCACTAAACAATATGCAGGATTATCTTGTAAATATATATGCAGCCTGCGTCTGTCATTTTTTCAATAGTATGCCATGTGAGCAGAGTTTGAATACTGACAATGAGAGAAGAACTCTGGTGTTCAGGTTGTCTGATATGGAAACAGTCAACCCAAAAGACACCTGCCCTGATATAATCTTTTTGTGGATTCCTCCTGGGGTACCAGCTGTGTCCCACGGTATAAGCAGGATCATGCAAAGGGACTAAAGTAGGTCTGATAGAAAGAACAGGGGTGCTTTGCCTGCCAGTGGAGACTAGGGGTAATCCTTGACTCCCTGTGGATTTCAGAACTGTTGGGTAGGGTGCTTTGCCTGCCCTGCTGGCCCCAGCACCTGGCGCAGTCTCTCTGAACTCGGGGAGCATTGCATGTCTGAATGAATTAATATACACAAGGTAATCCAAATTCAATTTATTTCTTTAAAATACTTCTTTTCTTTATCCAAGAAGCATAACAAGAAAATAAGTAACCAAATGACGATGGAACATGGAATATCATGTAAATATATATATATATATATATATATAGTTTAAGGTCTTGGAAGTCAGGGAATATATTGTACTTCTTTACCCAATTTCACTTTGGTGGAGAGAAAGTTCAGTGTGAATGTTACTGCTGAATTAAAACAACTGTGTTATTAAAGCATGATTATGTGTGTTCTGTGGCTCTCCTACCACTGTGTGGCCTGCTTGTCCTCACTGTCCAATATGGCAGCCTGACACCCCACATGGATATTTAATTTTAATTTTAAATTGGTTAAAATGAAAATTAAAAACTCAGTTCTTCATTTTCATTAGCCACATTTCAGATCTTCAGTAGGCATCTGTGGCTAGTGGCCACTGAATTGGACAGCACAGATAGTGAACATTTTCACATTTTTTTGCAAAAAGTTCTTTTAAACAGTACTGTAATATAGTTCATGCTTCCTATTCTAATTTGTATGTTTTCAGGTTAGATATTTCCTATACGGTGCCTCACAGCCAATGTAGAACCAATGCAAATACATTATCCCCTGGGGCACTCTATGGTTACCAAACTATGCACATGGTAATTTTTAACCAGATTTGTTAGGATGGAGGAGAAAGCTAGTGATGAGCGGTTGACTTTTACCTCCATAGCTACCCCTTCATCATCTAAGTTCATCACACACAGTACTCTGGTTTTAGATCCAGCAGTTGCACTTGGCTGCTATAAGCCCAGTTTTGTCATTTTAGCAGAGGGAAATGTTTCTGGCTTGGTAGGTTCACATTTGGCTAGTGCAGTTTAACAGGAATAGAGTTTAAGGAGAACACATCATTGCCATGTGATAGTACTATAGAGATGAAGAGATGACAGACAAGCATTACACTCCTAGGCTTAAGCTCATGGGTTTGTTTGATTGTTGTAATTCTGATCCTTGATGGCTTTTGGTTACATGCACACAGCCCAAGTGCAGAGGTCATTTTCCCCAGGTTTCCATTTGCAGTATTCCTTTTTATTGATTCCTGAATTCTCTGGTTAAAAAAGTGAATCTCACCCATTTGGCAAGCTAAAATTATGATTCTTTAGGGGAAAAATGTCTGCTGCTGTTTCTGGCATCAGTGATCATCTCCAGTGTATTTGGTGAGCTGAGTGTGTAGCCCACTTTACTGAGTGTACACTTTCCCCGCCTTCCTTCTGCAACTGGTACACATACAGCCAGGAGTGGTTTTGATTACCATTTTAAATTCTGAAAATACTAAAAATTGAAGGATAATGAAAGACTTTTGAGTTGGTTTTTCTTGTTTTTCTTTTTCTGGAGTAGTTGGAAACTGTAGTAGGAACTAGTGAAGGCTATGGGATCTATTTGTGCATGATGCTAGAAAATGAGGCTGATTTTTAATTTTTTTAAGTTAGTAAGGTTTTTGAGTTTTCCTGGCTTATGTAGTGATTTTTCTCCAATCATTTATTTACGTATTCCCAGAGTTTTACATGTAATAATCTCCACTATTTTCAATTCACGTTCATCACTTTTGGCCTTTCTTCCTTGTTACCCCTCTCTCCTCTCTTCCCTTCATCTCTTTCCCCTTTTATACACTGCTTGTAAAAAAGTATGTTTTCTAGGCTTTAACAAGACATATCATTTCTTTTTATTTAACCTATTTTTTGGGGTATAACTGCTTTACAATGTAGTGTTAGATTCTGCTGTATAACAAAGTGAATCAGCTATATGTATACATATAACCCCATATTCCCTCCTTCTTGCATCTCCCTCCCATCATCCCTATCCCACCCCTCTAGGTGGACACAATGCACCGAGCTGATCTCCCTGGGGTAGGCAGCTGCTTCCCACTAGGTGTCTATTTTACAGTTGGTAGTGCATATATGTCCATGCCATTCTTTCACTTCGTCCCAACTTACCCTTCGCCCTCCCTGTGTCCTCAAGTCCATTCTCTACATCTGCGTCTTTATTGCTGTCCTGCCCCTAGGTTCTTCAGAACCTTTTTTTTTTTCTTTTTTTAGATTCCGTATATATTTGTTAGCATACAGTATTTGTTTTCCTCTTTCTGACTTACTTCACTCTGTATGACAGATTCTAGGTCCAACCACCTAACTACAAATAACTCAATTTCGTTTCTTTTTATGGCTGAGTAATATTCCATTGTATATATGTGCCACATCTTCTTTATTCATTCTTCTGTCAATAGAAACTTAGGTTGCTTCCATGTCCTGATTATTGTAAATAGTGCTGCAATGAACATTGTGGTACATGTCTCTTTTTGAATTATGGTTTTCTCAGGGTGTATGCCCAGTAGTGGGATGGCTGGGTCATATGGTAGTTCTATTTTCAGTTTTTTAAGGAACCTCCATACTGTTCTCTGTAGTGGCTGTATCAATTTACATTCCCACCAACACTGCAAGAGTGTTCCCTTTTCTCCACACCCTCTCCAGCATTTATTGTTTGTAGATTTTTTTGATGATGGCCATTCTGGCCAGTGTGAGGTGATACCTCACTGTAGTTTTCATTTGCGTTTCTCTAATGATTAGTGATGTTGAGCATCCTTTCATGTGTTTGTTGGCAACCTGTTTATCTTCTTTGGAGAAATGTCTATTTAGGTCTTCTGCCCATTTTTGGATTGGGTTGTTTGTTTTTTTGATATTGAGCTTCATAAGCTGCTTGTATATTTTGGACATTAATCCTTTGTCAGTTGCTTCATTTGCAAATATTTTCTCCCATTCTGAGGGTTGTCTTTTTATCTTTTTTATGGTTTCCTTTGCTGTGCAAAAGCTTTTAAGTTTCATTAGATTCCATGTGTTTATTTTTGTTTTTATTTCTATTTCTCTTAAGAGGTGGGTCAAAAAGGATCTTGCTGTGATTTATGTCACAGAGTGTTCTGCCTATGTTTGCCTCTAAGAGTTTGATAGTGTCTGGCCTTACATTTAGGTCTTTAACCCATTTTTAGTTTATTTTTGTGTATGGTGTTAGGGAGGGTTCTAATTTCATTCTTTTACATGTAGCTGTCCAGTTTTCCCAGTGCCAATTATTGAAGAGGCTGTCTTTTCTCCATTGTATATTCTTGCCTCCTTTATCAATGATAAGGTGACCGTATGTGTGTGAGTTTATCTCTGGGCTTTCTATCCTGTTCCATTGATCTATATTTCTGTTTTTGTGCCAGTACAATACTGTCTTGATTACTGTAGCTTTGTAGTATAGTCTGAACTGCGAATGGCTGATTCTTCCAGCTCCATTTTTCTTTCTCAAGATTGCTTTGGCTATTTGGGGTCTTTTGTGTTTCCATACAACTTATGAAATTTTTTGTTTTAGTTCTGTGAAAAATGCTATTAGTAATTTGAGAGGGATTGCATTGAATCTGTAGATTGCTTTGGGTAGTATAATCATTTTCACAATATTGATTATTGCAATCCAAGAACATGGTATATCTCTCCATCTGTTTGTATCATCTATAATTTCTTTCATCAGTGTCTTATAATTTTCTGCATACATATCTTTTGTCTCCTTAGGTAGGTTGATTCCTAGGTATTTTATACTTTTTGTTGCCACGGTAAATGGGAGTGTTTCCTTAGTTTCTCTTTCAGATTTTTCACCATTAGTGTATAGGAATGCAAGAGATTTCTGTGCATTATTTTTGTATCCTGCTACTTTACCAAATTCATTGATTAGTAGTTTCCTGGTAGCATCTTTAGGATTCTCTATGTATAGTTTCATGTCATCTGCAAACAGTGACAGTGTTACTTCTTCTTTTCTGATTTGGATTCCTTTTATTTCTTTTTCTTCTCTAATTGCTGTGGCTAAAGCTTCCAAATGTATGTTGAATAGTAGTGGCCAGAGTGGGCAAACTTGTCTTTTTCCTAATCGTAGTGAAAATGTTTTCAGTTTTTCACCATTGAGAACGATGTTGGCTGTGGGTTTGTCATATATGGCCTTTATCATGTTGAGGTAAGTTCCCACTATGCCTACCTTCTGGAGAGTTTTTATTATAAATGGGTGTTGTATTTTGTCGAAAGCTTTTTCTGCATCTATTGAGATGATCATATGGTTTTTCTCCTTCAGTTTGTTAATATGGTTTATCGCATTGATTTGCGTATATTGAAGAATCCTTGCATTCCTGAGATAAACCCCACTTGATCATGGCGTATGATCCTTTAATGTGCTGTTGGATTCTGTTTGCTAGTGTGTTGTTGAGGATTTTTGCATCTATGTTCATCAGTGATATTGGCCTGTAGTTTTCTTTCTTTGTGACATCTTTGTCTGGTTGCGGTATCACTGTGATAATGGCCTCATCGAATGAGTTTGGCAGTGTTCCTCCCTGTGCTATGTTTTGGAAGAGTTTGAGAAGTATAGGTGTTAGCTCTTCTCTAAATGATAGAATTTGCCTGTAAAGCCATCTGGTCCTGGGCTTTTGTTTGTTGGAAGATTTTTCATCACAGTCTCAATTTCAGTGCTTGTGATTGGTCTGTTTATATTTTCTGTTTCATCCTGGTTCAGTTTTGGAAGGTTGTGCTTTTCTAAGAATGTGTCCATTTCTTCCAGGTTGTCCATTTTATTGGCATAGAGCTGCTGGTAGTAATCTCTCATGATCCTTTTTATTTCTGCAGTGTCAGTTGTTACTTCTCCTTTTTCATTTCTAATTCTATTGATTTGAGTCTTCTCCCTTTTTTTCATGATGAGTCTGGCTAATGGTTTATCAATTTTGTTTTTCTTCTCAAAGATCCAGCTTTTAATTTTATTGATCTTTGCTGTTTTTTTCTTTGTTTCTATTTTATTTATTTCTGCTTTGCTCTTTATGATTTCTTTCCTTCTGCTAACGTTGGGGGGTTTTTTTTGGTTCTTCTTTCTCTAATTGCTTTAGCTGTGAGGTTAGGTTGTTTATTTGAGATTTTTCTTGTTTCCTGAGGTCGGATTGTATTACTATAAACTTCCCTCTTAGAACTGCTTTTGCTGCATCCCATAGGTTTGGGGTTTTTCTTCTCAAAGATCCAGCTTTTAATTTTATTGATCTTTGCTGTTTTTTTCTTTGTTTCTATTTTATTTATTTCTGCTTTGCTCTTTATGATTTCTTTCCTTCTGCTAACGTTGGGGGGTTTTTTTTGGTTCTTCTTTCTCTAATTGCTTTAGCTGTGAGGTTAGGTTGTTTATTTGAGATTTTTCTTGTTTCCTGAGGTCGGATTGTATTACTATAAACTTCCCTCTTAGAACTGCTTTTGCTGCATCCCATAGGTTTGGGGTCATCATGTTTTCATTGTCATTTGTTTCCAGGGTTTTTAAAATTTCCTCTTTGATTCCTTCAGTGATCTCTTGGTTATTAAGTAGTGTATTGTTTAGAAAAAAATAAAATAAAGTTATTAAAATAAAAAATAAAAAATAATTATTAAAAATAAAAAAATGTTCCATGAGCACTTGAGAAGAAAGTGTATTCTGTTGTTTTTGGATGGAATGTCCTATCAATATCAAGTTAGTCCATCTTGTTCAATGTATCATTTAAAGCTTGTGTTTCCTTATTTTTTTCATTTTGCATGATCTGTCCATTGCTGAAAGTGGGGTGTTAAAGTCCCCTACTATGATTGTGTTACTGTCGATTTCCCCTTTTATGGCTGTTAGTATTTGCCTTATGTATTGAGGTGCTCCTATGTTGGGTGCATAAATATTTACAATTGTTATATCTTCTTCTTGGATTGATCCCTTGATCATTATGTAGTGTCCTTCTTTGTCTCTTGTAATAGTCTGTATTTTAAAGTCTATTTTGTCTGACATGAGAATTGCTATTCCAGCTTTCTTTTGATTTCCATTTACATGGAATGTCTTCTTCCATCCCTTCAGTTTCAGTCTTGATGTGTCCCTAAGTCTGAAGTGTGTCTCTTGTAGACAGCATATATACGGGTCTTGTTTTTGTATCCATTCAGCCAATCTATGTCTTTTGTTTGGAGCATTTAATCCATTTACATTTAAGGTAGTTATCGATATGTATGTTCCTATTACCATTTTCTTAATTGTTTTGGGTTTATTATTGTAGGTCTTTTCCTTCTCTTGTGTTTCCTGCCTAGAGAATTTCCTTTAGCATTTGTTGTAATGCTGGTTTTGTGGTGCTGAATTTTCTTTGATTTTGCTTGTCTGTAAAGGTTTTAATTTCCTCATCGAATCTGAATGAGATCCTTGCTGGGTAGAGTAATCTTCATTGTAGGTTTTCCCTTTCATCATGTTAAATATTTCTTGCCACTCCCTTCTGGCTTGCAGAGTTTCTGCTGACCAA
Source organism: Physeter macrocephalus (assembly GCF_002837175.3). NCBI lineage: Eukaryota > Metazoa > Chordata > Mammalia > Artiodactyla > Physeteridae > Physeter > Physeter macrocephalus. Next base: position 112,138,555 of record NC_041221.1, read on the forward strand.
TCAGCTGTTAACCTTATGGGGATTCCCTTGTATGTTATTTGCTGTTTTTCCCTTGTTGCTGTTAATATTTTTTCTTTGTATTTAAGTTTTGATAGTTTGATTAATATGTGTCTTGATGTGTTTCTCTTTGGATTTATCCTGTATGGGACTCTCTGCACTTCCTGGACTTGATTGACTATTTCCTTTCCCATATTAAGGAAGTTTTCAACTATAATCTCTTCAAATATTTTCTCAGTCACTTTCTTTTTCTCTTCTTCTGGGACCCCTGTAATTTGATTGGTTCATTTAACATTGTCCCAGAGGTCTCTAAGACTGTCCTCAATTCTTTTCATTCTTTTTTCTTTATTCCTTTTTGCAGGCTCCAGGTTCGTAGTTCCCATTGTTTTTGGTGTCTGCCCCCAGAGGTTATGGTTGGTTCAGTGGGTTGTGTAGGCTTCCTGGTGGAGGGGAGTAGTGCCTGTGTTCTGGTGCATGAGGCTGGTTGTTGTCTTTCTGATGGGAAGAACCACATCTGGTGGTGTTTTGGGGTGTCTGTGACCTTATTATGATTTTAGGCAGCTTCTCTGCTAATGTGTGTGGTCGCGTTCCTGTCTTGCTAGTTGTTTGGCATAGGGTGTCCAGCACTGTAGCTTGCTGGTTTTGGAGTGGAGCTGGGTCTTAGCATTGAGATGGAAATCTCTGGGACAGCTTTCGCCATTTGATATTACGTGGAGCTGGGAGGTCTGTGGTGGACCAGTGTCCTGAACTCGGCTCTCCCACCTCAGAGGCACAGGCCTGACACCTGGCTGGAGCACCAAGACCATGTCAGCCACACGGCTCTGTAGAAAAGGGAGGAAAGAAGGAAAGAAAGAAAGAAAGAAAGAGAGAGAGAGAGAGAGAGGGAGAGAGAGGGAGAGAGGCAGGGAGGGAGGGAGGGAGGAAGGGAGAAGGACAGGAAGGAAGGAAGGGAGGGAGGGAGGAATGATAGAAGGAAAAAATAAAAAATAAAATTATTAAAATAAAAAAATTTTAATTATTTTAAAAAAACATTAAAATGTAATTTTAAAATAAGAAAGAAAGAAGAGAGCAACCAAACCAAAAATCAAATCCACCAAGGATAACAAGTGCTAAAAACTATACTAAAAAAAAGAAACGGACAGACAGAACCCTAGGACAAATGGTAAAAGCAAAGCTATACAGACAAAATCACACAAAGAAAAGCGAAATATATATACATATATCTATATATTTTAAAAAAGGAAGAGAGCAGCCAACTCAATAAACAAATCTAACAATGATAATACACTCTGAAAACTAAACTATGATAATAAAACCAGAAACCAGTCAGTCGCATACAGCCAGCCCCAAGTCTACAGTTGCTCCCAAAGTCCACTGCCTTATTTTAAAAGGGAGGAAAGAAGGAAAGAAAGAAAGAAAGAAAGAGAGAGAGAGAGAGAGAGAGAGAGAGAGAGGGAGAGAGGCAGGGAGGGAGGGAGGGAGGAAGGGAGAAGGACAGGAAGGAAGGAAGGGAGGGAGGGAGGAATGATAGAAGGAAAAAATAAAAAATAAAATTATTAAAATAAAAAAATTTTAATTATTTTAAAAAAACATTAAAATGTAATTTTAAAATAAGAAAGAAAGAAGAGAGCAACCAAACCAAAAATCAAATCCACCAAGGATAACAAGTGCTAAAAACTATACTAAAAAAAAGAAACGGACAGACAGAACCCTAGGACAAATGGTAAAAGCAAAGCTATACAGACAAAATCACACAAAGAAAAGCGAAATATATATACATATATCTATATATTTTAAAAAAGGAAGAGAGCAGCCAACTCAATAAACAAATCTAACAATGATAATACACTCTGAAAACTAAACTATGATAATAAAACCAGAAACCAGTCAGTCGCATACAGCCAGCCCCAAGTCTACAGTTGCTCCCAAAGTCCACTGCCTTATTTTTAGGATGATTCGTTGTCTCTTCAGGTATTCCACAGATGCAGGGTACATCAAGTTGATTGTGGGGATTTAATCCTCTGCTCCTGAGGCTGCTGGGAGAGGTTTCCCTTTCTCTTCTTTGTTCACACAGCTCCCGGTGTTCAGAATCCGCGGCTCCTGAGGCCGCTGGGAGAGATTTCCCTTTCTCTTCTTTGTTCGCACAGCTCCCGGTGTTCAGCTTTGGATCTGGCCCCGCCTCTGCGTGTAGGTCACCTGAGGGCGTCTGTTCTTCGCTCAAATAGGACGGGGTTAAAGGAGCCGCTGATTCGGGGGCTCTGGCTCACTCAGGCCTGGGGGAAGGGAGGGGTACAGATGCAGGGCGAGCCTGCGGCAGCAGAGGCCAGCATGACGTTGAGGCAGCCTGAGGCGCACCATGCGTTCTCCCGGGGAAGTTGTCCCTGGATCACGGGACCCTGGCAGTGGCGGGCTGCACAGGCTCCCGGGAGGGGTGGTGTGGATAGTGACCTGTGCTTGCACACAGGCCTCCTGGTGGCTGCAGCGGCGGCCTTAGCGTCTCATGCCCGTCTCTGGGGTCTGCGCTGATAGCCGCGGCTCATGCCCGTCTCTGGAGCTCGTTTAGGCGGTGCTCTGAATCCCCTCTCTTCAGCACTCCGAAAGAATGGTCTCTTGCCTCTTAGGCAGTTCCAGACTCTTTCCCTGACTCCCTCCCGGCTAGCTGTGGTGCACTAGCCCCCTTCAGGCTGTGTTCACGCAGCCAACCCCAGTCCTCTCCCTGGCATCTGACCTCCGAAGCGCGAGCCTCAACTCCCAGCCCCCGCCCGTCCCGGCGTGTGAGCAGACAAGCCTCTCGGGCTGGTGAGTGCTGGTCGGCACCGATCCTCTGTGCGGAAATCTCTCCGCTTTGCCCTCCGCACCCCTGTTGCTGCGCTCTCCTCCGTGGCTCTGAAGCTTCCAGTAGACTTGAAGGCAAGAAAAGTTCAAATGTCATAAAAATAACAGTTTCAATTCACCAAGAATTCAAGTTAGAATGTACCTAATAGCATAGCCTCAAAATATATAGAAAAATGTGGACACAATTAAAAGGAGAAAAAGACAAATCCACAATCCTATTGGGATATTTTGAAATATAACTATCTCATCAACAAAAATCAAAAAAACATAAAACAAGCAACCTGAAAAGTTAGTAAGGATGTGAAAATTTTCAATAACAATACCCACAAAATTAACCTTGTAGAAATACGTAGACCACTACACCTAATAGCTGCAGAATACATATTTTTTTTTTGAAACATACATGGAACATTTTTAAAAATTGACTGAATAATGAGCCGTAAAGACAATCATCACAAATTTCAAAGGATCAAAATTATACGGAGAATATGCTCTGATTGCAATACAATTATTAAAAAAATAAGTAACAAAAAGCTAGAAAATACTCTTATGTGTGAAAATTTAAAAATAATCTCTTATAACTAACCCATAGGTCAAAGAATAACTATCAATAGAAATTTTTAATTATTTTCAACCAAAAAAACTGCATATATGAACATGCATGTAAAGCTTTTGCCAAATGGGATATTTATAAGTTTGGTCACATATATTAGAAAAGAAAAAAGCTAGAACTCAATCATTTAACCATTTATCTAATAATTTTAGAAGAAAATGGCAAATTAAGCCCAAAGAAAGAAAAAGATGGAAATAATTTACAAAATTATTAAATAATGTAAAACTAATATAAAGTGACCAACAAAGTCAGAGTCTGTTACCTGGATACACTAAAAAAAATAAATAAAAAGACCTATAGTAAAAGCAATTAAAATGAGAGAGAGAGTGCAAAAATAATGTTAGAAAGGAAAATATCAATATCACTGCAGAGGTTATACACATTAAACAGAACACAAGAAATGTTATAAGCCTGCTTAGTAATTTTTAAAATTTAAATAAAGTGAATACATACCTTAAAATAGCAAAACTGACACAAGAAGAAATAGAAAAAATAAATAAATCTATAATTAAATGTCATTGCACACACAAAAAATGAAAGGATGGGAAGGGGAAGAAAAATGAAGGAAGGGAGGGAGGGAGGGAGGGAGGAAGGGAGGGAGGGAGGAATGATAGAAGGAAAAAATAAAAAATAAAATTATTAAAATAAAAAAATTTTAATTATTTTAAAAAAACATTAAAATGTAATTTTAAAATAAGAAAGAAAGAAGAGAGCAACCAAACCAAAAATCAAATCCACCAAGGATAACAAGTGCTAAAAACTATACTAAAAAAAAGAAACGGACAGACAGAACCCTAGGACAAATGGTAAAAGCAAAGCTATACAGACAAAATCACACAAAGAAAAGCGAAATATATATACATATATCTATATATTTTAAAAAAGGAAGAGAGCAGCCAACTCAATAAACAAATCTAACAATGATAATACACTCTGAAAACTAAACTATGATAATAAAACCAGAAACCAGTCAGTCGCATACAGCCAGCCCCAAGTCTACAGTTGCTCCCAAAGTCCACTGCCTTATTTTTAGGATGATTCGTTGTCTCTTCAGGTATTCCACAGATGCAGGGTACATCAAGTTGATTGTGGGGATTTAATCCTCTGCTCCTGAGGCTGCTGGGAGAGGTTTCCCTTTCTCTTCTTTGTTCACACAGCTCCCGGTGTTCAGCTTTGGATCTGGCCCCGCCTCTGCGTGTAGGTCACCTGAGGGCGTCTGTTCTTCGCTCAAATAGGACGGGGTTAAAGGAGCCGCTGATTCGGGGGCTCTGGCTCACTCAGGCCTGGGGGAAGGGAGGGGTACAGATGCAGGGCGAGCCTGCGGCAGCAGAGGCCAGCATGACGTTGAGGCAGCCTGAGGCGCACCATGCGTTCTCCCGGGGAAGTTGTCCCTGGATCACGGGACCCTGGCAGTGGCGGGCTGCACAGGCTCCCGGGAGGGGTGGTGTGGATAGTGACCTGTGCTTGCACACAGGCCTCCTGGTGGCTGCAGCGGCGGCCTTAGCGTCTCATGCCCGTCTCTGGGGTCTGCGCTGATAGCCGCGGCTCATGCCCGTCTCTGGAGCTCGTTTAGGCGGTGCTCTGAATCCCCTCTCAGCAGACAAGCCTCTCGGGCTGGTGAGTGCTGGTCGGCACCGATCCTCTGTGCGGAAATCTCTCCGCTTTGCCCTCCGCACCCCTGTTGCTGCGCTCTCCTCCGTGGCTCTGAAGCTTCCCCCCACCACCTGCCAACCCCCCGTCTCCGCCCGCAAAGGGGCTTCCTAGTGTGTGGAAACCTTTCCTCCTTCACAGCTCCCTCCCAGAGGTGCAGGTCCCGTCCCTATTCTTTTGTCTCTGTTTTCTCTTTTGCCCTACCCAGGTACGTGGGGAGTTTCTTGCCTTTTGGGAAGCCTGAGGTCTTCTAACAGCGTTCAGTGGGTGTTCTGTAGGAGTTATTCCACATGTAGATTTATTTCTGATGTACTTGTGGGGAGGAAGGTGATCTCCACGTGTTACTCCTCTGCCATCTTGAAAGTCCGCCTCCTTAGAGATTTTGTAATTTTATTTACTGTGTTGTTCATCATTGTTTGCTCTTTAGTTCTTCCAGTCCTTGTTAAACATTTCTTGTATTTTCTCCATTCTATTTCCAAGATTTTGGATCATCTTTACTATCATTACTCTGAATTCTTTTTCAGGTAGACTGCCTATTTCCTCTTCATTTGTTTGGTCTGGTGGGTTTTACCTTGCTCCTTCATCTGCTGCATATTTCTTTGTCTTTTCATTTTGCTTAACTTACCGGTTTTGGGGTCTCCTTTTCAAAGGCTGCAGGTTCATAGTTCGTGTTGTTTTTGGTGTCTTCCCCCAGGAGGTAAGGTTGGTTCAGTGGCTTGTGTAGGCTTCCTGGTGGAGGGGACTGGTGCCTGTGTTCTGGTGGGTGGGGCTGGATCTTGTCTTTCTGGTGGGAAGGGCTGCGTCTCGTGGTGTGTTTTGGGGTGTCTGTGAACTTATTATGATTTTAGGCAGCCTCTCTGCTAATGGGTGGGGTTGTGTTCCTGTCTTGCTAGTTGTTTGGCATGGGCTATCCAGCACTGGAGCTTGCCGGTCATTGGGTGGAGCTGGGTCTTAGCATTGAGACAGAGATCTCTGGGAGAGCTCTCGCCGACTGATATTACTTGGGGCTGGGAGGTCTCTGGTGGTCCAATGTCCTGAACTCACCTCTCCCACCTCAGAAGCTCAGGCCTAACACCAGGCCGGGGCACCAAGACCCTGTCAGACACATGGCCAGGTACATGGGGATTTTCTTGCCTTTTGGGAAGTCTGAGGTCTTCTGACAGCGTTCAGTAGGTATTCTGTAGGAGTTGTTCCACACGTAGATGTATTCTTGATATATTTGTGGGGAGGAAGGTGATCTCCATGTCTTACTCCTCTACCCTCTTGAAGGTCCCCCTCCTCCTCTTTCCCAGCCTCCAAGCCCCAAAGAGGGAGGAAGAAAACGTTTCCAGTCCTAGGGAAGGAATTCTGGCTCAGTCTTCTGGAACCAGAGTCGGCGAGTTGGGGCACCATCCAGCGGGGCCCTGGCCCTTTTCCAGACATACTGTTTCAACTGCAGACCTCTGAGGACTTTACACAGTGGAGGATTGACAGGTCCTTGGTGACAGTGGGTTGGGTTTGAGGAAGGTCTGTTCCCCACATGTGTTCCTTCTTCATGAACCTAGACCTGGTTTTAACTCCGTTCACGATGTTTCGGTGTTGCAATCTATATTTAAGCTGTTCGTGCTCAATCTAGCAAAATGCAATTAGCAGGCCCTCAAAGATGAAGTTTTAGAATTGAAATAGGAAAACTTAACTGGTGAACCCTGCAAATGACCTTCTCAGAAAGTGTGCGATCCATCACCTCAGCCTTGCTGAAGTCACCTTCAGCTCTGTGTCCCTGAGAGCTCTCTGCTCTCTTCTTGGTGTGGTGGCTCAGTTTTCTGACTCTCTGCTGCTTCTCATCTCTCTGAGAAATAAAAGGACCTTCAAGAATGTTTTGCTTCCCTAGAAACATAGCCTGGAACTGTGAAGTGCTGGAGGCTAAAACTTCTTGTCATCATAGGTTCTAAGTTGGAATTTTCATTTGCTGTATTTTGAAAACTCAAGCTTTAAAATCAGTTCATGATAATTGCCTACTGTTGATGTGGCAACTTAGAGCTGGACTGATTGGGATCACTGGGGTATATTCTTTTCCAGTTGACTGAGAGCCCTAAACAGATGTTAAAAATTTCTCAGGAATGCATGATAGATGCTGGGACACAGAAATGTACCTTCCCTGTCCCCTGCCCCCCTGACGATTGAAGTCCTAGTGTCTGTGGGAGGGAGGGCAGCTGAGGAGTAGGGGAACAGTATGGCATAGAAAGGTTGTGATATTTCTCTTTTTTCTTGCTTGGACTTCTTCTTGCTGAACAATCCGTCTTTCTTCTTACTCTCTTTATTTTGTTGACTAATCTACCCTCACCCCCTGCTACTTTTGCTGTGCCAGGATAGCACCTGACTTACTGCTTCCTCTCCCTCCTTCCTTTCCCCTGTCCTCTTTCCACTCTTTCACATCTCAGTGGTACCAATCACTGTGCTTATTGACAGTGACAACAGAAGGGAGCAAACCCAAAAGCTGCCTATGCTCGGAAAAGCCCCAGTGTTTGTCACCTCACCTGCATGCGAGAAGGCACACTTGCAAAAGCAGCGACTTTTCTTTGTGTCTTCTTTTACATAAATAGAGAGGGATTTGGTCAAGTAGAACACAAACGCAGTCTTTTTGTACTGATCAAGTAGCATTTGGCTAGTACTTTGTGATCTCAGTGCTGGCAGCCACCTGGGAGGTAGATGGGTAAGTCTCACAATAGAAGAAAGGGAGACTCGGACATTAAGACTTGCTGTTTTGGGTAAAGAAGCTAAGGCGGGGTGGGGTGGGCGATCACTACCTCTGAATATAGAACAACCCTTCCTGGACTCGATCTCAGAGTGAGTAAACAAGACCCTGACGTCTATATCCTCAAATGCTGGTTCAATTCTAACATGGCCTGGTTAGAAAAATCCACAGGGACTTTTTTGTTCTTACAGATTTACAGGGTATGGTCTGGTATTTGATCTAGAGAACCTCAGGGGGTTGAAATGTGAAGATATGCAGCTACCTTAGATCTATATTAATTGGATCTAGAATGGAATGCATGTCCAGACCCACACATACACACACTCTCTCACCTCAGATGATACCCCTAAAATGCTTGGTAACACCTGAGGCTGCAGGTGTAGGAGTGGCCCTGGGCTTGTGTGTATCAGTTGTAGTGGCTGTTTCTTCAGTGGAACAACCCGTTCTTCCAGGATGCCCAGGAGAGGGGCTTTTGCCTGAAGGTATTCCCAGGAAAGTCCCCTCACAAGCTGACTCTGGCACTGGTGGGCCCAAACTCAGCCAGGCAGCCATGGGGATAAATTAGTGTGGCACTGCCACCTAGTGACTGTCTGCCTGCCGCTCTTTCCAGAACAGAAGTAAATAGCTCTGCGGGCTGTCACGCTGATGGAAAATCATGGAGGGTTGGGGGTAGGGGGGCTTCTAAAACCACAGCCCACCAGGCCAGTGTAGACATGCTCTCTCTGCTATTAGTAGAGCCTGGCGTGTGTCAGACATGAATTGTACTAAGTGATTTTGATAAGGGAATGCTTGAAAAATTGACTTTCTGGTAAGGAAATCTTGGGCCTGACCAAGTGTGGCTCCAAGTCTGTCTCCCGGCTTCCACCTTCCCCTTAGAGAAGCTCACAGTGTGTGGAGGATGCTTGGCACATAGCAGGAGTGGAAAGAATGGACCTCGCTCCAGAAAAAATAAAATAACTATTGGTTGGGAAGTTAGTAAAGAAACAAAGAAGGAAGAGAACCTTGGTGGAAATGCAAGCTGTGGTTATAACATTGCTCTGGAACTTGGTATTTTTTTGATAGCCTGGGGAGTAGCCGGGGCTTAAGAATATAATTTGTGCCAAATTCCATGGTTTTCTAGTTTCACTTCTCTCCAGATGTGTTGAAATGAAGCTAGCTCCAGATTTTCTGATGGCTGTTGCACAGTCCCAGCTGCCCTGAAACTCTGGACCACTGGTTCTCACTGGGGGTAGTTTTGTTCCCTGGAGCCATTCCAGAGAAGGGGTTTTTTGCTGTCAATCAGTGGGGCCAGGGATGCTCTGTATTCTGTTTGTATGGGGCATTCCCATCCAACAAAGAACTGTTCTGTATCCCATTTGACCTTAGACTCACCTGGTAGACATTCTGTGTACTAAAAACCTATTTATAATCTTCTTAGTTTAGACCTAAATCCATTTAAAATATAAACATAAAATATTTTTGCTCAATTGTAACATATGCTTGTTTTTAAAATAATGTTATTAGTATGTAAATTGAGGGAAAATTGTCATTTGTTTTATTTGGAATTTGACCAAAAGTTTTTCATATTTTAGAAAATCACATTAGGTATGACCATGCCCCTGTGGCATCATCAGACTGAACTGTATTCAAGTGCTTTTACATATAGGTGCAAACAACTGACTGCTTCTTAAATCTTCTAGGTTAGCCTTGCCTGAGCATTTAGATATTGAAATACATGATTTATTATAAATTACTTCTCTCTTATTTTTCTATATTATATTTAGGATATTATATTGATTTTTGTTTTATAAATCATGTGTATAGATAAGTTGTATTATTTGAATTATATTTCAAGATCTTAAGCAAGAGCATCTTAAGGTGCACTAGGATTGAGAACTGCTGCTTACATAGAGTTCTGCATTCAGGAAATCTCTCATGATGGACACTTATGCCCTGGGCTCTTCCTCCATCTTCGTTTTTAGGACAGACTTAATCTCCATGGCTCTCTGACCTGAAAGTTCTTTCCTAGAGCTGGGTATATTTCACTAACCCTCTTCATCAAAGAGAGCCTGAATGCTGATAAGTCTTTTCAGGTCTGTTTAGCTTATGTTGATGTGATACCATTGTGTTCCTATAGGTCTTTAACATAAATAATCATCAAATAATTATATAGGTATGCGATCTAAGACTGTTAGCTTATTGACAGATGTCATTTCTGAACTCACTTATTCTAACAAATGAAAATGCGTAAATGAATAATAGAGAGTCAGACAATAAAACATTTTGTCATCTTTTCAGGGAAACATAAGGAATGTAATTCTTCAAATTTGAAAATCCATATATGTTCTGTTACACACTCTTTTCCTTTAGGGACTTTGAGCTGTATTTCATAGGAAGCTTATGCCCTTAGACAGACATACCCACTGATGGTCTCTACCCAAAGACCAATCTTCTGTATCTGTATTGTGAATGAAATACACATACACACACACACACACACACACACACACACACACACAGAGGCACGGAGGAAAGAGAAAGGGAGAGGAAGGAAGAGGGAAAGTGGAAGTGTGGGGGAAAGGAGAGAGGAAGAGAGAGAAGTGTTTAGTTTTTTGCCTTTTCTAAATTAACAGAAGAGAAGAAAAATTTCCAAACGTGCACGATTAAAGGAGCAAAATAAATTCAAAGTAGAAAACTCATTTTGGTGTTTTAAAGAATTAGGCAGTTAATAAAAATTGAATCTGGCTTATGCCCAAATGAGTTAGGTTTTATAGGTAACATTACACAGCCTGTCTCTGTAGCTTTTCTCTGGATACTTGTTGGTATTGAAGGAAGTCTATATGGGGATCCCCAGGGTCCTAAAGTCATGTCTGTGTTTTTATGACTCAGCGATAGGGAAAAAAGTAGGAGTATTAAGAAGGGATTAGGAGAAAGTCACACAGATTGGGGCAATTCAAATTGTCTGAGCTGAAGGGATTTCTGTAAATTATTTGAGTAGTTTTATACATATAATTAAAATGTTTTCACTTTAGAGCACCCTTACTCAGAGAGGTTTTTAGTAAAGGGTTTGGACCTACAAAATTTTACATTTTTTTTTTAGTTTAAAACTATAATTTTAGGTGTCAGTGTTATATTGGACACTCATGTGATTACTTCTGATCTATTATATACATTTTTTCTTGATCTACCTTTGCCGCTCATATTCACTTTATTACAACTTGTATATTACCATATTATTTCTTGCAATCAGTTTTCCCTCTTTCTGCATTTTAGGCTTCTCATGAATGCTTACTATTTTTTATCCATCTGCATGTTCCCAGTGCCTCCAAAAGTTTTGTTATACATATAGAAGCTCAACATGTTACTGAATGAGAACTTCTGAAATAAAGCTAATAGTTAGTTCTCAGCTTTGACAACACATACAAATTACCAGAGGAGCTTTTAAAAAAAAAAAGAATCTCTGTCATGGCCCCACCCCCAGAGTTCTTGGCTTCATTGATTGAGGATGGGGCTTTTTTTTTTTTTTTTTTTTTTTGTGGTACGCGGGCCTCTCACTGTTGTGGCCTCTCCCGTTGCGGAGCACAGGCTCCGGACGCGAAGGCTCAGCGGCCATGGCTCACGGGCCTAGCCACTCCGCGGCATGTGGGATCTTCCCAGACCGGGGCACGAACCCATGTCCCCTACATCGGCAGGCGGACTCTCAACCACTGCACCACCAGGGAAGCCTGAGGATGGGGCTTTTGCAGAGGTAATTGTCAGTGCTTCCCAGGTGATTCTAATATGTAGCTACAGGTGCACCCCTTTGATATAGATCAGTGGCAAATAAAAGATACGTGTCACCCCTCCTTTCTGAGCCATTTGGCACTCAGCACTTTTCTCCTTTGAACCTAAATATGTCCCTTCATTGGACTTCTTTGTATATGTTTTAATTAATTGCATCACTTATTTTATTTGCTTTTGCTTTAGGTGAAAACTCCATGCACATACTTGGAGCTTGGAGAGAGATAATTTATCATACTTCTCTGGGTCTTCAATTGGCAGACAGCAAAATATCAGCTTCATTATTGACGTGAAGCAGATCTGGATACCACCCCTTGACTTATATCCCAGTGGGCTGCCTGGTGTTCTGATGATTCACCAATGAGTTAGATGGAGTCATAGCTGAACCTTTATACCCTGTATTGGATCATCCCTGGCCTGGGAAGCTTACCATATAGAGAACCAAATACACCTGCTCTGTGGGCAGGCAGAGAAGAGAGAGGGCTGGAATTACTCCTGTTCAGTTCCTTCTCCCAGATTCTCCATACTTCCCCTCTACAAATCTGGGAGAAATAGATTGCCTCCGCCTTCCTCTCTCCCGCCCCCCTCCCCGCCACACACATTAATACAATTAAATAATGTAAGAGGCAACCATTTTTAGCATTTATTTTTTTTTATTTTATTGAAGTATAGTTGATTTATTTACAATGTGTTAATTTCTGCTGTACAGCAGAGCGACTCAGTTATACATATATATACTTTTTCATATTATTTTCTTTTATGGTTTATCACAGGATATTGAAATCATTCCCTGTGCTATACAGTAGGACCTTGTTGTCTATCCATCCTATACATAATAGTGTGCATCTGCTAATTCCAAACTTGTAGTCCTTCCCTCTCTCACCCCCTCCCCCTTGGCAACCACAAGTCTGTTCTCTATATCTGTGAGTCTGTTTCATAGATATGTTCATTTGGGTTGTGTTTTAAATTCCACATATAAGTGATATCAGATGGTATTTGTTTTTTTCTTTCTGACTTACTTCACTTAGTGTGATAATCTCTAAGTCCATCCATGATGCTGCAAATGGCATTATTTCATTCTTTTTTATGGCTGAGTAGTATTCCATTGTGTATATGTACCACATCTTATTTATCCATTTCTCTGTCGATGGACATTTAGGTTGCTTCCATGTCTTGGCTGTTGTAAACATTTCATTTTTTATGGCTGAGTGATAGTCCATTGTATATATATATATACCACTTCTTTATCCATCTATCTGTCAGTGGACATTTAGGTTGTTTCCATGTCTTGCCTATTGTAAATAGAGCTGCTATGACCATAAGGGTGCATGTATCTTTTCGAATTATAGCTTTTGAAAATTATAGCTTTTATATAGTCTGGGTATATGCTCAGGAGTGGGATTGCTGGATTATATGGCAACTCTATCTTTAGTTTTTTGGGGAACCTCCATAGTGTTTTCCATAATGGCTGCATCAGTTTACATTCCCACCAACAGTGTAGGAGGGCTCCCTTTTCTCCACACCCTCTCCAACATTTATTATTTGTAGATTTTTTTAATGATGGCCATTCTGACCGGTGTGAGGTGGTACCTCATTGTAGTTTCGATTTGCATTTCTCTAATAATTAGTGATGTTGAGCATCTTTTCATGTGCCTCTTGGCCATCTGTATGTCTTCTTTAGAGAAATATCTGGTTAGGTCTTCTGCCCATTTTTGGATTGGGCTGTTTTTTTGTTTTTGAGTTGTATAAGCTGTTTGTATAGTTTGGAAATTAAGCCCTTATCAGTTGCATCATTTGCAAATATTTTCTCCCGGTCTATAGGTTGTCTTTTCATTTTGTTTATGGTTTCCTTTGTGGTACAGAAGCTTGTAAGTTTGATTAGGTCCCATTTGTTTATTTTTGCTTTTATTTCTATTGCCTTGGGAGACTGACCTAAGAAAATATTGGTATGATTTATGTCAGAGAATGTCTTGCCTATGTTCTCTTCTAGGAGTTTAATCGTGTCATGTCCTATATTTAAGTCTTTAAGCCATTTTGAGTTTATTTTTGCGTATGGTGTGAGGGTGTGTTCTGACTGCATTGATTAACATGTGGCTGTCCCACTTTTCCAACACCACTTGCTGAAGAGACTGTCTTTTCTGCATTGTATATTCTTGCCTCCTTTGCTGAAGATTAATTGTCCATAGGTGTGTGAGTTTATTTCTGAGCTCTCTGTCCTGTTCCATTGACCCATATGTCTGTTATTGTGAGGCAACCATTTTTAATGTTTATCTGTGATCTATTTTTCCCCTTTGAAACTTTCAAAGATCATCTCTCTATTCCTAGTATTTAAAAATTTACGATGATCCCCCTCGGCACAGGTCTTTCATTATTTTCTGTGCAAATACTAAGTAGAACTTTCCTTTAGAGATGCCTGCCTTCCAGTTTTCCTGGAACACCAAAGAAATAAAAAAAAATTACCATTTCTTTCCTTCTACTTCTATGTTCTCTTTTTGAAGTTAGTTGTTAGACGCTCTGTGTTCTCTGAGAATATATCTTCTTTGTTCTCCCTTTTCCCTTCTCTTTTTGTCTTTTTGTTCTACTTTCTGGGAGATTTCTACCAACTTATATTCTAATTGTATTGTGATTATTTTTCTCATTATAATTTTAAGTTTTTTAAAAGTCCCTCTTTTTTATTCTTTAATTGCACTTCTTTGTAGCATCCTGTTCCTTTTTATGGATGTTATATTTTCCTTTAGTTCTTTCATGATATAACTTAGAAAGTTCAGGAGTCCCACACCCCATCACTCTCCATTGTCTGGAGATTATTCTGTTTCCTCCCTTTTCCCTTCTTTCTTTCCTTTCTTTTCCCCTCCCATTTTTGTCAGTATCTTTTTTATAGAAAGTATACTTCCAGTGTGTGCTGATCATTTGCTAGTCTTTCACGTTCAAGGGTGGGAATTGGAAACTTTGTATGGAGAGAGGAGCTTAGTGTCTGGTGAAATTCACTATGGGTGTATAAGTGGAAAGCTGCATTTTTCATTAGAAAATCCTTGCTCTTAGTACATGCATGTCTTTTCTCTGAAACTATTCTGTTTCTCCAGAGAGAAATATATTCTTTCTCTGTATTAGTAAGTTCTAATATAGGATCAAGAACAGGGAGTGAAGAAAGTAAACTGGGAATGTTGTTGTTCAGCTAAGTTCTAATATAAGATCAAGAACAGGGAGTGAAGAAAGTAAACTGGGAATGTTGTTGTTCAGCTTGGAAACTTGAATTTAATTACCACGTTTTCAGCCCCAAACATCTTTCCTGACCTTAGCTGGGTCCTGGATCAGAATCTCCAGTGTTTCCTCAGTGAACAAACCTCTATCTCCTGTTAGTTGTCTAGCAATACCAGGCAGGGGCAAGCACCTGGGCATCTATTATTCCATATACTTAGACATCATAATTTCTCCTGTTTTCAACTTCGGACTTTACCCACTCATTGCATGACATCTGGTTTCTCCAAGTTGTGAACCTTCCATGGGTTCTATAATAATCTATGCCTTTTAATTTTGGGTATTTAGGCCATTTATATTTAATGTGGTTACAGATATGCTTGGGTAAATCTGTCCTCTGGATATTTGTTTTCTATTTGTCCCATCTAGTCTCTGTTCCTCTTTTTCCATTTCTGCCTCCTTTTGCATTGCTTATCTTTTTTTATTCTATCTTATATCCTTTATTAGATTATCACTTATTACTCTTTGATGTATTATTTTAATGATTCTTTTAGGAGTTATAGCATACCTATACACTTAGGTATACTATAACTAAATTGTCACAGTTTTATCTTCCCCTGACATTGTATCACTTACTACAGCCTACCTTCAAGTGATAATGTACTACTTTACATATAGTATTTTCACTTCTCCAACCTTGCAGTTTTACTTGTGCATATTGATCAGTAAGTACTTGGCTGAATAATCAAGGAGACCTTTCTACAGATCTCTGGATCTCTCTCTGTGCAGATGTTTCCTCTCTGGTTTTTGGCCCTATAAACTCATGGCCTCCCTGTATTCCCAGCTCTGTCCTCAACTTGAGGAGACCTCTGGGCTCTGCTGATTTCCACACCTGAGCTATATTCTGGAATCTTTCTTGAGGCATTAAGCTGGGGCAATTTTATGACTCGCTTTGGCTGTATACCATCTCTCAGGGATCACTGTTCTTTGTTTCTAGATTATCTTTGTCTTGTTCACTATTGTTTCAAATATTTGTCTGGTTTTGTAGTTGTTTCAAGAAGCAGCATGAATTCAGTCCTTTATTGTTCCATCTTGGCTGGAAGCAGAATTCCCCATGCCCTTTTGCTTGTATAAAAATGTGTTATTTTTCATTCTCTGATTTTTCTTTTCCTTTTTTTTTTTTGTTATTGTGGGCTTATACCTTTTTAAAATTGCCTCACTATCATTTTAGCAATATTTCAGGAGAGAATGGTGGATTCAGGAGAGAGAATTGATGATAGATTGATCACATGCATTTGAATCTCCATAATACTTTTCACTATATAACTGAGGCTGACATTTGAGATCAGAGCTGAAAATTAAGGTATTTTTGCTATTCATAGTATTAATAGTATGTTTAATGGAAAAGGATTAATGAACATAGTTTGTCAACTGTAAGCTTCCATTGTTGAATATTTTTTACGTGTGTAAAAATAGCTTATAAGTTGCCTACAGATCTTGGAACATAACATGACAAATCTGATTCATATTGATTGATGAGAAAGACTCATTTCTATGCCTTTTTTGTACATCTGTATTTGTGATCCTGAAGGCCTAACATGTGACCAAGGGCAAGTCAGTTTGAGAAAAAATGTTTCATATTGTCATATTAGTTAATTCAATAAACACCAATTCCCTGCTCTATTCTTCTAAGTAAAGATAAAACAATGAGTAAGGCATAATCTTTGTCCTCAAATTCTTTATAATTTAGATTCTCAGGGCATGTTTGATAAGCAAAGTATACATTATATGTGTTATGAACCATGTTGACATTGACTGATGGCATGAGAGATATCTATAAGAGGCTCCCAGGATACAGAGAAAGGACCTATGGTCCAGCCTAGAGTACCATGCTAAAAATGCTATGTGGCATCTGGAAAAGGGGAGTTATGAGAAGATTCTTAAAGTACAAATCAGGGCTAGGAAGGTGGGGGAGGGTGGTTTTAGGCAGAAGGAAATGTACCTGTAGAGAAAGAGCTGGGGAAGAGGATGGCATAACTGCCAGCTATTACTATGGCCAGAGCTCCTGTTACTTATGGAATGGTGCTGTGAGAGAGGCAGGAGTGATGGGCAGAGGCTGCTTCATTGAGCGGGAAGAATTCAGTAATGCTCTTGGAAAGATCACCCTTGTGAATTTTAACAAATATTATGGAAAGCTGCCATATTTGTGATTTAAGAAACAGTGGTAGACCCACAGTCGAGAATGAATGAAGAAATGAATGGAAACTAAGAAAAGGAACGTTTTACTTCTTTTAAAACATTAAAGCTGATTTTACAATCTTTAAGTCTCTAAAACATGCAATGCTGTAAAACAGAAATAAGTCCTCTCCCTAAACGCTAAAGTCCTTTTCTTAAAAAGCTTGCAATCATTAGGCATTCCTTACGCTAATTTTAATCTTCCTTAATATATTTTAATTAAACAAGCATTCGTATTCATTAGAATTTGAAATTTGCCATGTGAGTCATTTCTTCAAGTCTTTCCCAGAATAGCTCCCCTTGTGGAGAAGGTCGGAATTGTCTGAGTAAGTTTGTGACGTGAACTTAAACTGTAAGAAACGTTTTGAAAATTTTAGCCATTTAAATTGTATATATTAATCGTTCGCAGTGGTGTGACTCTGGCATAAATTCAAAACCTGGAAGTGTTCTAAGTGAAAACGTCATCCTGTTAAGTCTAATATTTGTTTCTGAGTTGCCAAGAAAGAAACCTTTATTGTTCTAACAGTAGCTAATGTGGTCCCTAATTACCTGCCTCTTCTTGACTAGTCATGACTAAGTATGCGTGAATGTAACAAAAACATTAGTATGAAATGTTATTTTTCCATTCTGAGCCATTTTTTCAGGTAGGTTAATTATTTATTAAGCAAAAAAGATAATTTACCATTGAACCCCAAGCCCTTAAATACCAACTCCTAGAAAGATATTTGTTTCTAATTAGGCCCTTCAATACAGCTTTACAGTATCTGACCCAATATAACGTGCATAGCATATAATAAATAATAACTGAATGATATAATGGCATAATACTTGAGAATGGTGAAGAGTTTAATGATGGGAGTAATTTGTATTTAAATTGTATTTAAAACTTGTGTATTTATTAAATGTAGGTAACTAAAGAAGAGTCAGTGAATGCTTTTTATTGTAACTTTCAAAGTCATTTACTGCTCTAAACTTTGAAAACCAAATCAAAGTGCTTCAGGAAGAACCAGATGATAAAGACTTTCACACCCTTGCCAAAGTTGAGAAGATTGACCCGTGGGCACCAGCAGTGAAGGTGTCCCTTTAAAGACCTTTGTTTACAGTATGAGATCTCAAACTCCTCTTTGTAGTTGCTCTACCAAAGGAACACCATGTGCCTAGAGATGTGTTCTGGTCACTAGTGATGTAGCAATAACTTGAGGTTATCACTCAGACGTGGTCACATTTTCTAAGTGGGTAGTGATTGAGGACACTTTGTTGATATAGAAAGGGTGAAGAGTATAGCTTTTTCAGCCAGAAAGGTTGTCCATGTCTTAAAACATCAATGTAAAATGAGAAAATGCAAGTCAAGTGTTGAACACATAGTGAGGGCTCAACAAATATTTCATATGCACCAGGGAATTAGGGCCATTGGCTCTTATATGTATCAAATTTTGTGTAAATCATGATTTGTTAAGAAGAAACTTTGTCTCACAATTAAAAATTGAATAGGCCATGAAGCTTTTGCCTCCCCTCTCTTATGTAGCCCACACCCACACCAGGGTAATGTATCCCCTGTTTCAGGCAACTGCTTGATGAGGACTATTCATAGAAAGCCCCAATATCGTGAGTGGGTTATTAATCCAAAGCTTACTTCTAAGGGTCTTGTTTGAAATAAAAACCACATGGCCCCATGGAAGCCTCATCACACAGGCATAGCAGGCTCCCCGAGCAGTCCACAGAGCCTGGTAGCTCATGTTGTGGCTGAACTACAGCACGGATCACATCACCCTAATCCTATGTGCATGTTATTTAACAGAGTTTCTCAGAGGAAATGCACTCATCTGGCTTCCTTAAAAGCTAGGAATTGATCTTCTTTTTAAATTATAGTTGATTTACAATGTTGTGTTAGTTTCAGGTGTATAGCAAAGTGATTCAGATAGATATATATTCTTTTCAGATCTATATATACATACATAGATTCTTTTCAGATTCTCTTCTATTATAGGTTATTACAAGATATTGAATATAGTTCCCTGTACTCTATAATAGGTCCTTGCTATTTATTTATTTTATGTATATTAGTGTTCATCTGTTAATCCAAAACTCTTAATTTACCCCTCCCCTTTGTTAACCATAAATTTTTTTTCTGTGTCTGAGTCTGGTTTTTTTTGTAAATAAGTTCATTTGTATCATTTTCTTAGATTCCACATATAAGTGATATCATATGATATTTGTCTTCCTCTGTCTGACTTACTTCACTTAGTATGAGAATCTCTAGGTCCATCCATGTTGCTGCAAATGGCTTATTTCATTCATTTTTATGGCTGAGTAATATGAGTACATCTTGACCTTCCTTTGGCAATGACAGCCTCTCCACCCAGCCATCCTGGGAAGAGGGGACTCTGCATCTAAGTCATGGTGGCAGTTCCCTCGGGTAGAATGGTGGAGGTTGCTGCCCTCCCACCACCAGAGAATCACAGGATGCCCCTCAGCAGGGCTGGCTGCCTGTGTGCGTGCCTTTCCATTTTCTTTTTGAAGATACGGTGATGCCGTCACTCTTCCTTACTCTGGGGTTCCACTCACTCCAGGCAGAGGTTTCTCTTTCCTTAGACCAAAGTAGCAAAAAATACCATTTCTTAGTTCTCTCTTCTTTGTTAGAAAACAAAGGTACCAAAGTGTTAAGCATAGACCTTTCTGTACCCAAAGACAGAGGCAACATCCACGGTCTCCCCTTCAGAGGTATGATACTGCAGAGGAAAGCTTATACTCTATAAACTTCCTGCACTTTGGGCTATAGATGCAGAAGCCTTGGAATGATATGAAGAACAGAAAAAAAAAGGGAGAGAGAATGCACTGGCCCAATGTAGGTTGTATATGGGATCAATCCTGGGGCTTGGGTCATGGGGCAGCCTGCTTGCCTATACAACTCTGGCTACGCAGACATATTGTCGAGCTGAAAGGCAGGACTGAGTGAGTGCAAGCTAGGGGATTATCAGCATGCTTTGGAGAGCAAGAAATAAGGAAGGGAAAGCCATCCCCAATGGTATCTGAGAGCTGGGAAGAAAGGGTGGTCCTTACAGAAGTTGGATGAAGAGCGAGGAATGTCTCTAGTGACCAGAGAGAGTCTGGGGTGTGACTGCCATGGAGGAGGGCTACTCTGCCCCATGACTACACAGAGCATGCATCCAGGGCAAGTTTCTACAAAGTAACAACTTGCATGGCCTCACAGTTGTAGTCATGGTGGATAATAGTGCCCCACGATGGGCCAGGGTTACTGTTTAACACTGATAATTCAAGCAAAATTTTATATCTGTTTCTGATATAAAAGTCCTTCTTCTCATTAGAAAAATTTGACACCTCATAGAATAATGAGGATAAACTCTATCCCTCTCCCTCTTTTTGACTATAAACTCTTTGTGTGTATCTGGTGAGGTAATAACTTATATTAAGCTCCAGTTCTGGGCATGGATTATGAAATCAAAGGTACATTTTCCATCTTCAAGGAGGATGGCTAGTACAGGACCTCCAGGTAGACAGTTACAATGTAGTCCTGTGATGGAGGAATATATGGGATACTGAGGGAGCCCCAGAAATGGGCTGGGAGGAGCGTAGACAGAAGAGGCTCCCACCTGAACTTATTTCGAAAGATGACTAGGAGTTGGCCCATTAAGAAATAAAGGTAGCAAAGGGAACACCATGGCTCCTTTTGGTACAAAGGTGAGGAGGGAGATCGGGGCACTGCATATTGTTCCACAAGTTGGGCACATCAGTGGGCATCAAGGAAAGATGAGATGTGAACAAGGCCAAAGCAGGATTCAAAGATAAATATGCGTTAATCAGGGCTTCCCTGGTGGCGCAGTGGTTGAGAGTCCGCCTGCCGATGCAGGGGACACGGGTTCGTGCCCCGGTCCGGGGAGATCCCACATGCCGCGGAGCGGCTGGGCCCGTGAGCCATGGCCGCTGAGCCTGCGCGTCCGGAGCCTGTGCTCCGCAACGGGAGAGGCCACAACAGTGAGAGGCCCGCGTACCGCAAAAAAAAAAAAAAAAAAAAAAAAAATGCGTTAATCAACTTAAACCAGTGAGAAAAGCTATTTTCATATTTTACAGTTTCTCTTTCAGATTATTTTTAAAGTTGAGAAAGTCTGATGTCTTTCAGATTGCTTAGGTAGAACCCCAATTTCATTTATAAGAAAGAGCTTTGAAAATCTCCAAATAGAGCATTTTATTGACGCTACTTAGTAAATTCACTGTATTGAATCAAACTGCCCTTGGCAGCCCTACTCTAGATTAATTATGAAGGACTGGCTTTGTTTGCTGTTTTTCAGGTACCATGATCAACAGGATGTTACTAGCAACTTCCTTGGAGCAATGTGGTTGATATCAATAACTTTTCTCTCCATTGGTTATGGTGACATGGTACCTAACACATACTGTGGGAAAGGAGTCTGTTTGCTCACTGGAATTATGGTAAGTGTCTTTTCACTTTCTGTCTCTTTGATGAACACTCAAGAAAGTACTTTAGACCATTCCATCCATGTGCCTAAGTCATAGTATGCTACTTCAATTTCCAAACATCAGAAAGGCAGCATAAATAAATCAGTTCTCTGTTCGGAGAGAACATCAACAGTTCTCATCCTAATTCTCTTCGTTGTGAAGCTCCATTGAGGACAGAGTGCTGTTAGAATGCTCTTTGTGGGCTATGTGCTAATTTGATGAGCAAATCTGATCTTAGAGCTTCAGCTTCAAGGTCAGAAGTTCTTTGTTTAAGTCTGAGTTCTGCCATTTCCTATTAGCCATGTGAACTTGAGTGAAATCCTCTTCTCTGAAATGTACTTCTCTCATCTGTAAAATGTGGACCATAGTAACTATCTTGCAATGTGTTGAGCAGTTGAAGAATTACATTTTTTTTTCCAATTATATAATTAGATAATATTTATCATTTTAACAAATACTTGTTGAGTGCCGATTATGGTGCTGGCCTAGCAACTGAGAATATAGCCGAAAAGGGGCGAACCGTCTCTGTCCTGCCTTCATGGAGTTTACAGGGGAATGCCTACTTTTTAAAATAATTAACAAAATAATTGTTATTTACATTTGTGACAAGTATGTGAGGAAGTAAGATTTCTGATCAGATTTGGGGGGACTGAGGGAGAAGAATGGGATCTACTAAGAGAAATAAATTCCTGGAAAGTTGACTTTTAAACTGAGGTGGGAAGGGTAGGTAGCCAGGCAAAGTGGGGGGAAGGAAGGGCATTCCAGGAAGAGGAAATAGTTTATTTGAAGAGAGTGAGGCAAGGAGGAGCTTGGTACATTGATGTAAGGCCACCAGGCCAGGAGTGTACAGAGTAAAGAGGAAAAGTGGCGTGAGGCTGGGGATGGGAGGCCAGACCTTGGAGATCTCTTGAGTGAGGTTTGCTGCCTGTGGTGATGTGTCACTCTTCTGGGACAGCTAGCGGGCTCAGACATATTCCTTGTCCCTTACACACTACGATGTGGCCAGGGCTGGTGTGTACCATTTGTTTTAGATGTCTGAAAATGAAAGGCTAGCAAATTGTCTAAAATTTATTATAATGTGGTGTGAACTTTGAAATGTCTAAGCCAGATGCACCACTTTTAGTGACTTAGGTTCTCTCCATTCCTTATCTTCTTTTTATCGTTGGAGTACAGCAAAGAGCATTATCCTGATACTTGTTTGGTTCCTGCCTACAGAAGGATGTGAACTAGTACTGGAAGCTCCTTAGTCAGGAAATTCCCAGAATGTCTGAAGTTAGGCATCTCTGCCCAACGCCTTCATTGTGTCCACCCCCAAGTTGGCAGGAGAGGAACAGGCTCCCCATGCGAGGGCCTTTGAATGGTGGCCAGGGCAGCGTGTACCCTTGTAGCGGCTGCCTAGGAAGATTATTCCAAGAGTCAGAACTAGCTGGAAGGACTGAGTGCCCATGACGTACATAGAGTGAGAACATTCTTCTCCCACTTAGTAGCACTAAATAGCTAGATGTGAAAATAAAACCTGGGGGCTAATTTTAAGGTTACAGTAGTAACAGGATGACCATTCGTGGAAAGTATAATTTGGGGTCATAATCTAACATTGTTTGCTTGTAAAAGAAGTACAGTTTTGTGAATTTTAGTGATTTTTTTTCATTATAATTGGTATGGTCCTTTATGTTTACTCTTGGATCACTTCCTTTTTCCTCAAAAGATAGCATTTTATTATATAGTATAATGCTTTGGGAATTAAAATTTGCATGGATGTATTTTTGGAGGGCCCATAACAAGCCCACAAGGGACATGAATGATGCTATTTATAAACACAGAACTGGTAATTGCAGAGTCTTTCCCCTTATGCTTCTTAGAAACAATTTCCTTGGTTTTGCTTTTTGGCAAGATACCCCCCTTTTATTCTTGAATCAGGTATGACTCAGGGTTTATGCAAACCTCTTCATTTGTCACGGATCAGAGCCAAGTTTGAGGTTAACCTTGCCTGGATCTTGTAGTACTTTTATCTTTCCTTCATTTTTTTCTCTGTCCCTAATGTCTCAAGAACAGCTCCTGCAAAATCTCATCTGACGGCACAAATTTTATATTTAGTTCATTGAACTACTTCCTTGCTTAGGTGTCACTGGTGATCTTACTTTATTTTTAGAAAATATTTTATAAGCCACTTTTAATCTATATGGACGCAAAAATGTTATATGCAGTGAAATTTACAGTGACTGCACTGCTGTCCTCTAAGCTCATGGTGAAAACAGTCCCTCTGTCCTTAGGCTGAAGAGCTCCATTCCATCTCCCTCTTAAGGAACAGACATTTCTTAATTGACCCAATCAAAAATGGTTTACTTGCATATAGAGAAATTGAGTGCTCTTTAACTAGCCTAATTGAAATACTGTGTAGAGGTGCATTGTCTCTATCCATCGGCCAAATAAATTCCCACAGAGTCAGGCCACAGAGCAGTCTTCTGGGGGTGAGCTTCTGGGAATTGGTTATATACCATGTAAATTTTCTGGGGATGAAGAGCCTATGTATTGCAGTTACCTAGAAACTATTACAGAGAGTGGCTGACAAATATAGTTTCCTAAAAGATAAGTTTTTTTCAGTCTATATAAAAGGTTAGTTTCCTTTAGATGAACTGTGTTTCTCTTTTGTCAGACAATTTTTTTTTTTTTTTTTTTTTTTTTTTTTTTTTTTTTGCTTTTGATATCAGGAAGTTTAAATACCAGTTTGTCACTTTGGGATTGTCTAAGCTAGATATGACTTTTTTAAAATTTCAGGCTCTTTTTTTTCTTCTTTTTTTTTTCTTTCTTTTTCCAGCCTATTCTCCCTGGGACTTTTGCAATGCATGTTTAGGTAAAATACACATTGTCACATTTCTCATGAGTCATCTCTCTGTGTTTCTCTGGCCTTTAATAAATTGTGAAAATGAAACACAATTCACAATACTCCTGGGAGAGCACAGGGTCATCCCTGAATCATCTTGTGTATTGTCTCTGAAGTACTATGATTGTGTTCTTTTATATTTCAATTTTCTTGTTCTTGTGTTTAGGAAATTTTGATAGAATTTATACCTTTATGTGTTTTTTTCACTTTGAAGTAAAATACAGTTGATCTGAATGCTAATACCTACAAAGCTTTCCTATTTCAAAAATGTAGACATAAAGAAATTAGCACTGCATTATTTCTTCATAAAGCTAATGAATTATTTCATAGGATCATCTTAGATGTTCACATTTCATTGGTAAAAACTCAATTAAAATGTAATTAAAAAATTTTAAATAGCTTAATTTATGTCATGAGTTATATTTTTGGGAGCCAAGGATATTAAGATTTAGGACATTTCTGCCATGGTCTTGGCAGAAATATATTGTTAAACCATGAGGAGAGAGAGTTTTCCAGAATATTTCTAAGAGAGAAACAAATGGTCTTATCAAAAAATAACTTCTCCTTGCCTGAAATGTAAATTGTAAATCCAGGACAATCATGTAAAGCTTTTTAAATGAGTTTTAGGTTGTGTTTACAATGCTATACATAGATGATTATGAAAATAATAAAACAAGTGGACTTTATATACTAAAATGCCTGAACAAGAATTCCATTGTGATAGATCAAACAAGTCAAGTAGAAATTTTTCTTTTACCAGCCCTAACTAATATTAGAGCTTAAGAGACAAAGATCTCTTCCTTTCCCCTGGGTATTATTTTGAAAACCTAAGATCATAGGATTGCCTAATAGACAAGGTCCCTCATTACCCTTCAAGAGAAAACTATTAAGGTTGTAATTACTTACTTATTCCTTGTTCTTCTATCCTTCCTCTTTTTTAAAAAATGTTATTGAAATATAGTTGTTTTACAACGTTGTATTAATTTCTTCTGTACAGCACAGTGCCTCAGTTATACATAATATATATTCTTTTTCATATTCTTTTTCCTTTATGGTTTGTCACAGGATATTGAATATAGTATAGTTCCCTATGTTATACAGTAGAATCTTGTTGTTTACCGATCCTATATATAATAGTTTGCCTCTACTAATCCCAAACTCCCAATTCTTCCCTCCCCTATCCCACCCCCCTTGGCAACCAAAAGTTTGTTCTCTATGTCTGTGAGTCGGTTTTTGTTTTGTAGATATGTTGATTTGTGTGGTATCTTAGATTCCACATGTGATATCATATGGTACTTGTCTTTTTCTTGCTGACTCACTTTGCTTAGTATGATAATCTCTAGGTCCATCCATGTTGCTGCAAATGGCATTATTCCATTTTTTCTTTATGGCTTAGTAGTATTCCATTGTGTGTGTGTGTATGTGTATATATATACACCACATCTTCTTTATCCATTCATCTGTCAATGGACATTTCATTTGTTATTTGTAGACTTTTTAATAATGGCCATTCTGACTGCTGTGAGGTGGTACCTCATTGTAGCTTTGATTTGCATTTCTCTAATAATTAGTGATGTTGAGCATCTTTTTCATGTGCCTATTGGCCATCTGTATGTCTTCTTTGGAGAAATGTCTATTTAGGTCTTCTGCCCATTTTTTGATTGGGTTCTTTGGTTTTTTGTTGTTGAGTTGTATGAGCTGTTTGTATATTTTGGAGATTAAGCCCTTGTTGGTCACATCATTTTCAAATATTTTCTCCCATTCCGTAGGTTTTTTCACTTTGTTTAGAGTTTCCTTTGCTGTGCAATGGCTTGTAAGTTTGATTAGGTCCATTTGCTTATTTTTGTTTTTATTTCTTTTGCCTTGGAAGGCTGACCCAAGAAAACATTGGTACAATTTATGTCAGAGAATGTTTTGCCTATGTTCTCTTCTAGGAGTGTTATGGTGTCTTGTCTTATATTTTAAGTCTTTGAGCCATTATGAGTTTATTTTTGTGTACGGTGTGAGAGTGGGTCCTAACTTCACTGATTTACATGGGGCTGTCCAACTTTCGCAACACCACTTGCTGAAGAGACTGTCTTTTCTCCATTGTATATTCTTGCCTCCTTTGTTGAAGATTAATCATTTATAGGTGTACAGGTTTATTTCTGGGCTCTCTATTATGTTCCATTTATCTGTATGTCTGTATTTGTGCCAATACCTTGCTGTTTTGATTACTATAGGCTTGTAGTATCGTCTTAAGTCTGGGAGGTTTATGCCTCCAGCTTTGTTCTTTTTCCTCAGGATTTCTTTGGCAATTCTGGGTCTTTTATGGTTCCATATAAATTTTAGAATTATTTGTTCTATTTCTGTGAAAAATGTCATGGGTAATTTAATAGGGATCATATTGAATCTGTAGATTGCTTTGGGTAGTATGCTCATTTTAATAGTATTAATTCTTTCAATCCAAGAGCATGGGATAGCTTTCCATTTCTTTGAATCATCTTTAATTTCCTATATTAATGCTGTGTAGTTCTCAGCATATAAGTTTTTCATGTCCTTGGTGAGATTTATTCCTAAGTATTTTTTTGGGTGCAATTTTAAAAGGGATTGTTAGCTTGCATTCCCTTTCTTATATTTCATTATTAGTGTAAAGAAATGCAACCAATTTCTGTATGTTAATCTTGTATCCCGCTACCTTGCTGAATTAATTTATCAGTTTTAGTAGTTTTTTTGTTTGTTTGTTTGTTTCTTTATGGTACGCAGGCCTCTCACTCTTATGGCCTCTCCCGTTGCGGAGCACAGGCTCCGGACGCGCAGGCTCAGCGGCCATGGCTCATGGGCCCAGCCGCTCCGCGGCATGTGGGATCTTCCCGGACCGAGGCATGAACCCGTGTCCCCTGCATCGGCAGGCAGACTCTCAACCACTGTGCCACCAGGGAAGCCCAAGTGTCAGTAGTTGTTGTGTGGAGTCTTTAGGGTTTTCTATATATATTATCATGTCATCTACATAATGACAATTTTACCTCTTCCCTACGAAACTGAATAACTTTTATTTCTTTTTCTTGTCTGATTGCTATGGCTAGGACTTCCACTACAGTGTTGAAGAGAAGTGGTGAGAGTGGGCATCCTTGTCTTGTTCCAGATTTTAGCAGGAAGGCTTTCAGCTTTTCAGCATTGTGTATTATAGTGGCTGTGGGTTTGTCATAAATAGCTTTTATGTTGAGATATGTTCCCTCTATACCCACTTTCATAAGGGTTTTTATCATGAATAGATGTTGAATTTTATCAAATGTTTTTCTGCATTTGTTGAGAAGATCATGTGGTTTTTGTCTTTTCTTTTGTTGATGTGGTGTATCACATTGATTGATTTGTGTGTGTTGAACCATCCTTGTGAACCTGGGATGAATCCCACTTGGTCATGGTGTATGACATTTCTTATGTGCTGTTGGATTCACTTTGCTAATATTTTGTTCAGAATTTTTTTTCTTTTTTTCTTTGCGGTACACGGGCCTCTCACTGTTGTGGCCTCTCCCATTGCGGAGCACAGGCTCTGGATTTATTTCTTTTTCTTGTCTGATTGCTATGGCTAGGACTTCCACTACAGTGTTGAAGAGAAGTGGTGAGAGTGGGCATCCTTGTCTTGTTCCAGATTTTAGCAGGAAGGCTTTCAGCTTTTCAGCATTGTGTATTATAGTGGCTGTGGGTTTGTCATAAATAGCTTTTATGTTGAGATATGTTCCCTCTATACCCACTTTCATAAGGGTTTCTATCATGAATAGATGTTGAATTTTATCAAATGTTTTTCTGCATTTGTTGAGAAGATCATGTGGTTTTTATCTTTTCTTTTGTTGATGTGGTGTATCACATTGATTGATTTGTGTGTGTTGAACCATCCTTGTGAACCTGGGATGAATCCCACTTGGTCATGGTGTATGACATTTCTTATGTGCTGTTGGATTCACTTTGCTAATATTTTGTTCAGAATTTTTTTTCTTTTTTTCTTTGCGGTACACAGGCCTCTCACTGTTGTGGCCTCTCCCATTGCGGAGCACAGGCTCTGGACGCGCAGGCTCAGCGGCCGTGGTTCACGGGCCTAGCTGCTCCGCGGCATGTGGGATATTCCCAGACGGGGGCACGAACCCGTGTCCCCTGCATTGGCAGGCTGACTCTCAACCTCTGTGCCACCAGGGAAGCCCTGTTCAGAATTTTTGCATCTATATTCATCAAAGATATTGGCCTGTAATTTTCTTTGTTGTTAGTGTCTTTGTCTGGTTTTGGCGTCAGGGTGATCGTGGCTTCATAGAATGTCTTTGGGAGTATTCCTTCATCTTCAATCTTTTGGAAAGGTTTGAGAGGAATCGGTATAAGTTTTTCTTTGTATGTTTGGTAGAGTTTCCCAGTGAAGCCATCTGGTCCTGGAATTTTGTTTGTAGGGAGTTTTTTATTACTGATTCGATTTCATTTCTAGCAATTGGTCTGTTCAAGTTATCTATTTCTTCTTGATTCAGTTTTGGTGGGCTGTATGTTTCTAGAAAGTTGTTCATTTTTTTGAGGTTGTCAAATTTGTTGGCATATAATTGTTCATACTATTCTCTTATTTTTTTTGTATTTCTACTGTATCTGTTGTGATTTCTCCTTCTTGATTTCTTATTTTATTTATGTATTTGGGTCATCTCTCTTTCTTCATGGTGAGCCTAGCCAGAGGTTTGTAAATTTTGCTTATCCTTTCGAAGAACGAGCTCTTGGTTTTATTAATTTTTTCTATTGTTTTTTGATCTCTATTTTATTTACTTCCTTGCTGATCTTTATTATCTCCTTCCTTCTGCTGACTTTAGGTTTTATTATTCTTTTTACAGTTCTTTTAGATGGGTTAGATTGTTTGAGATTTTTCTTGTTTCTTAAGGAAGGCCTGTATTACTATGAACTTCCCTCTAAGAATTGCCTTTGCTGCATGCCATAGATTTTGTATGGTTGTGTTTTCATTGTCATTTGCCTCAAGGTATTTTTTAATTTCTTCTTTGATTTCATCATTGACCCATTGGTTTTACAGTAGCATGTTGTTTAGTCTCCATGTAATTGTTTTTTTCTCGTTTCTTTTCTGTGGTTGATTTCTAGTTTCATGCCACTGTGGTCAGAAAAGATGCTTGAAATCATTTCTGTACTCTTCAATTTGTTGAGGCTTGTTTTGTGCCCAAGTATGTGGTCAATCCTAGAGAATGTTCCATGTGCACTTGTAAAGAATGTGTATTCTGCTTTTTTTGGATGTAGTGTCCTAATTAAGTCTAACTGTTATGTTGTATCATTTAAGATCTCTGTTGCCTTATTGATTTTCTCTCTTGAAGATCTATCTTTTGATGTGAGTGGGGTGTTAAAGTCTCCCACTATTATTGTATTCCTGTCAATTCCTCCCTTTATGTCTGTTAATATTTGTTTTATGTATTTGGGTGTACATATATTGGGTGTATATATATTGACAAGTGTAATATTCTCTCCTTGTATTCATCCTTTTATCATTATATAGTGTCCTTCTTTATCTTTCTTTATAGCCTTTGTTTTAAAGTCTATTTTGTCTGATACAAGCATTGTGACCCCCCACTTTCTTGTCCTTTCCATTTGCATGAAATATCTTTTTCCATCCCCTCACTTTTAATTTATCTGTGCTTTGCCTTAAAGTGTGTCTCTTGTAGGCAGCATATTGTAGGATCTTGTTTTTTTATCCAGTCTGCCACTCTGTGTCTTTTGATTGGAGCATTTAGTCCATTGACATTTCTTTTATCATTATATAGTGTCCTTCTTTATCTTTCTTTATAGCCTTTGTTTCAAAGTCTGTTTTGTCAAAGTCTGTTTTGTCTGATACAAGCATTGTGACCCTCCACTTTCTTGTCCTTTCCATTTGCATGAAATATCTTTTTCCATCCCCTCACTTTTAATTTATCTGTGCTTTGCCTTAAAGTGTGTCTCTTGTAGGCAGCATATTGTAGGATCTTGTTTTTTTATCCAGTCTGCCACTCTGTGTCTTTTGATTGGAGCATTTAGTCCATTGACATTTAAGGTAATTATTGATAGATATGTATTTATTGCCATTTTAACCTTGTTTTTCCATTGATTTTATATTTCTTCTTTGTCTTTTTCTTTTTTTCCTTTTGTAGTTTGATGATTTTCTTTTGTATTATGCTTATGTTCTCTTCTTTTTGGTTTTTGTGAATCTATTGTATGTTTTTGATTTGTGGTTGCTGTGTTTGTTAAGTATGATAACCCCTTCCTATATCTACTTGCTTTATACTGGGAGTCATATAGGCTCAAACACATTCTAGAAAAATAAATCTACATTTTCTTATTCTCTTCCCCCACATTTTATGATTTTGATGTCCTATTTTGCATCATCATTTTCATCCTTTTTCTGTTCATGTGGTTATTGATTTCACAGAATTTTTTTTTATTTTTTTAATCTGTGTACTGTCTTATTTAAGTGATTTACTTTCCAATTGTGATTTTCTCTTTTCTACAGATTCTTGCTACTTTTCTATTTAGAGAAGACCTTTCCATATTTTCTTTAGGGTAGGTTTAGTATTGCTGTATTCTTTTAGTTTTTACTTGTCTAAAAAATTCTTTATTTCTCCCTCTATTCTAAATGATAATCTTGCTGGGTAGAGTATCCTAGGTTGCACATTTTTCCCTTTTAGGACTTTGAATATATCTTGTTACTCCCTTCTGGCCCGCATCATTTATGTAGAGAAATCCGCTAATAGGCTTATGGGGTTTGCCTTGCAATTAATTGTTTGTTTTTCTCTTGCTGCCTTTAGAATCCTCTTTAACTTTTGCCATTTTTATTATAATATGTCTTGGTGTAGGTCTATTTGGGTTTATCTTGTTCAGGACCCTCTGTGCTTCCTGTATCTGGATATGTTTTCCTTCTTTAGTTTTGGGAAGTTTTCAGCCATAATTTCTTCAAACACATTTTCAATTCTCTATTCTCTTTCTGGGATCTCTATTATGTGTAGATTGGCATGCTTTATGTTATCCCATAGGTCTCCTATACTGCTTTCTTTCTGTTTTCATTTGGGTTTCTGTCTGCTGTCCTGATTGGGTGATTTCCATTATTCTGTCTTCTAGATCACTAATTTGTTCTTCCACATTATTCATTCTGCTATTCATAGCCTTTAGTTCAGCTTTTGTTTCTTCAAATGAATTATCTAATTTTTCTTGGCTCCTCCGTATAGTTTCTAGTTCCTTTTTACAGTAATCTGCATTTCTGTCAATAGCCTTTCTTCATTCCTTCAAATTTTTCATTATCTTCTTTTTGAACTCGATGACTATTAGAGTGAAGAGATCTGTTTGTTTGTTCTTTCAGGGGAATTATCTCGACCTTTTAATTGGGAGTGGTTTCTCTGCTTTCATTTTACTTATATTTCTGTTGCTCTATGAGTTTAGGAAGAACAATTATCTACTGTGGTCTTGGAGGACTATTTTTATGTGAGAACATCCCTGTGTAGCCTGCATGTAAACTCATTAATATTTTTTGGTGTGAAGGCTGTTTTTAGTATGGATGCCTGCCACCTCTTTCCTCAGTGTATTCTGGCCGTTATCCCCTTGAAAGGAGGTGCGACTGATGTTGTGGTGACCAGAGCCTGCACTGGATATTGAGCAGGGCCTCCTCTTTGCTCTGTGGCTGTCACTGACCTGTCCAGGGCAGGGTCTGCTCCCTAGTTGTTGGAGTAGAAGCCCCCAGCTCCGTTTCTGAGCTGCATTTCTGATATGCAGTGTGAGGTAGGTGGGATTGGAGTGCTCCCACGGGGAGAGAAACCACTGAGTATTCCTCCACTGGGCCTGTTCACCTGTGAGTGTACTCTGCTATGTCACCTTTCATCCGTTGTGCAGGCTCACAAAGCACACTCTTGTTAGCACTGCCCTTGGCCCCTCTGTAACCATGGGTATGCTGACTATCAGCCCTGGTGCTTCTCAGTCTTTGTTTTTCACAAAGCCACCAGCATAGGTCCGCTAAAGTCAGGTCCCAGGACTGCAGTCGTCACGCACCTGGACCTGCTGTGGGAGTTATGGAGGCATCTCAGACCCTGGCCCAGCCCAGCCCCCATGTGTACGTGCCCACAAAGCCCACAGCTGCTAAGGCCAGACCCGTCCCAGCCGTGGGAGCACCAGTGGTCCGTTCAGATGTTCCACAGGCACTGCATTTACAAAGCCAGCTGCAGAGGTGTGAATCTGCAGTTTGCACAGCCGTGGGCAAAGATTTCAGCTCTGCTTCCTAAATTGCACAGCCCCTTTCATCCTACCCCATTACTTGGAGATCTTTCTTGTCCTTTCAGATGTTTGAGGTCTTCTGCTAGTGTTCAGTAGGTGTTCTGTGAGAAATGTTCCACTTGTACATGTATTCTTGATGTATTTGTGGGAAGAGGTGAGTTCCATGTCCTACTACTCCACCATCTTGATTCTGATCCCCTATCCTTCCACTTTTTGAGGAGGTGCTGAGGATTTATTGTTTTGGATGTCATGATAAACGCTGGGATGAAGTTTAAATGGCTTTATCCTTTTGGTTGAAGGCAGGCAAATAACAGTGTTACATCATGGTGTCTTAGCTTTTTGTCAGTACCAGCTAGTTTCTCAGTATCTCCAACTTTATAATAAAGTAATTGATTTGCTTAGCATTTAAAAAGTTACCCTATCTACCATTTTATATCTGTACATAAAGATACAACACAAGCTGAATGCTATCATTTTTCCTTACCTATGGGTATATATGTTTGTTTCAAGAGTAGAATACAGCCTCATTGGTAAGAGTATCTCTTGTCTTATATTAAAATGAAAGTCATTCATTATTAATTTTTGCTTCTCTACTTTTGTAAAATTATGGCATCTCCTGTTGGCCCTTTAACTACTTAGAGTATGGATGACTGCATTTTTTGGCATAAATTATTTTTAAATATGGAGCAATATCTGCACAGTCCTAGGGATACTGGTTATTATCTGATAAGTGGTCCTCTACTGATAATGACCTGTAAACCCTAGATTTCAACAAGTCCACTATGTATTCCTCAACAAAAGTGAGGTGACTTCAGATCTGAGCAATTTAAGTTTCTTCCATCCCATCAGTAATTCTGTATAAACAAAAGCAATGCATAAAGGTTTTCCACTTTGTAACAATTTAAAAATCACACCAGTTAATATTTTAAATTTTATTCAGGGAGCAAAAAAAAAAAAGTAATCACTTTTTTATACCACATTAGGATAAGAACACTTCATAATTGTCATCATCAAATTTACCAGGTATCAAAGAGTCTTGATTTAAGGTCACATGGCATCTCATTCAATTGTCAGAGTTCAGTAGTTTTCACCCTGAAGGGTAGTAACACTACCGTGTTAATTCAATCAGAAGATATTCCAAAAGAGGGCCATAAGTTAGCCAGAGCTTATAGTAAGAGAATGACTGGTATTAAAGAAGGCTAAACCTAAAGTATGATTATATTCCTGCTACTTCCTGTCTTTGCATTTAAGGATTACTTTTACCCTGCCAGTAGAAGTAGGAGTCCTGAAAAACTAGACTAGAGCCATTCCTTGGTGTTGCATGTGTGAATAAGGAAAAAAAATCCCAGGATCTTTTATATGTCTTGTACAATTTGATATGAGGTGTTTAATATCAAATAATAATTTTGAAGAGGTTTTTACCTTACTTTTTGTTTTTTGGTACTTTCTGGTATGTTCGTTGAATCTCATCAAATAAAGGCTCATTGAAGAGAGCGTATCTTTAAATTCTTACCATAGTTTCTGTTTTGTGCAGAGCAGCTGGAGGGGATGATGGGCCTTTTCAGTCCTAAAGCTAAATTCCCCACCATTGCCCTAAGCAGACCTTCACTCCTCCCCAAGAAAATTTCTTAAGAAATAAGACAGCTGCTTTTTTCCAGGTACAGGCAAGTAAAGCTGAAAGTTGTTGTGACCTTCTAGTATTCGACTCATTGTCTCTACAATTCCACCTACATTTTCTAAACTATCAGCACTTTGCATTGGCAGAGCTACCCTTCCTGTCTCTGAAATACGTGCGCTCACATTGGCACCATTGCTAATAAGGAGATTTAAACCTGAGGTTGACTCATTGTTGATGACCCGTTTTATGTACCACTTCCTTCTTTCCAGCCACCAAAGCGCACAAGAAGGAGCTGAACAAGCAAATGACTCTAAAGGAGAGTTGGGGTTCCTAAGCCCAGGTTTTATCACTGAACTCAAAAACCCACACACACCTTCTCCCCTCTTCCTTAGGATGAGAACATTTTAACTGACATCTGCCCTCCTATCAACAATATAGTTGACCCTTGAACCACACCAGTTTGAACTGCCTGGATCCACTTACTGCAGATATTTTTCAGTAGTAAATACTGTAGTACTACACAATCCATGGTTGATTGAATTCACAGCTATGGAGGGCCCACTATAAGTTATACTCGGATTTTCAACAACAAAGAGGGTGGGCATCCCTAACCCCCTCCTTGTTCAAGGGCCAACCGTATTTGAAGATACTCAGAGGGAATTTATCTTCAAAGTTATCTTGAATGTTGTTTATTTTCATAACCTAAAGAGATCTTGTAAAACTCCAATGGGATATTATACTGAAGCTGAATGTTTTATAGAATCTTTCTTACTTGCCAGAAATGCTTGTTTTATGTAACTTTATGAAAGAATAATTGTCAGGCAAGTGCACTAAAAAATGTATTTATTGTGCTAGGATATTGAATCAGTCAACCCCAGGGACAAAAACATGGGTAATGTTTTCAAGTACTCATTTTACCTTCCCTTTGAAGAACAAGTTAATATTTTAAAATGCAAGTTAATCTTTCAGCTATTTTATTAACTTAGGTGCATTTTCAGTAGAAAGCATGATTTTTTCAAAATATGTTAAGAAATTTTCATTAGTGATAGGCAGTCAATCAGCTATCGAACTAAAGTTTGACCTTTTAGGAGCTATTGTAAGACCCAGGAGGATAATTAATTTAACACTGGAATAATTTGAACTTTAGCAATTTTGGGCAGAGCCCTTCTCTGTGATGGTGAGTATTCTGGAATTTCCCCCAAAATTTTAAATTTTATTATTATTATGTTGAATCTTTGCAGATGCCTTTTTAAATAAGAATCAAAACCTTTCCCCAGTGTGATATTAAAGGAATCTCCCTCTCTCCACAGGCTTGTGTATTAAGTTATTAAAACTTGATCTCAAAGTGGTGTTTGAAAATCATTCTTAGAAGTGTTAGTAGGATCAGCATCACCAGTGATCTAAAGTAAAA
Source organism: Physeter macrocephalus (assembly GCF_002837175.3). Lineage (NCBI taxonomy): Eukaryota > Metazoa > Chordata > Mammalia > Artiodactyla > Physeteridae > Physeter > Physeter macrocephalus. The sequence continues at coordinate 112,174,200 of NC_041221.1, forward strand.
ATATGTCACTTCTCTGAATTTTTCAAACACTGTGTGATAAATGATCTTGGGGAAAACAAGCTGCTTGAACTTCTTTTACATTCTAGGGACCGACATGGCTTTCAATGTATGTGCTATATTAGAGAAGAATACAACAGAGAAAGGCACCACATCTTTGAGTTGATTTACAACGTTGTGCTAATTTCTGCTGTACAACAAAGTCACTCAGTTATACACCTATATACATTCTTTTTCATATTATTTTTCATTATGGTTTATCGCAGGTTATTGAATATAGTTCCCTGTACTATACAGTAGGGACCTGGTTGTTTATCCATTCTAAATGTAACAGTTTATATCTACTAAACTCAAACTCCCAGTCCATCCCTCTCCCTCCCCACCTCCCCCTTGGCAACCACAAGTCTGATGTCTATGTCTGTGAGTCTGTTTCTGTTTTGTAGATAGGTTCATTTGTGCCATATTTTAGATTCCACATATAAGTGATATCATATGGTATTTCTCTTTCTCTGTCAGACTTCACTTAGTATGATAATCTCTAGTTGCATACATGTTGCTGCAAATGGCATTATTTCATTCTTTTTTATGGCTGAGTAATATTCCATTGTATATATATATACCACATCTTCTTTATCGATTCCTCTGTCGATGGACATTTAGATTGTTTCCATGTCTTGGCTATTGCGAATAGTGCTGCTGTGAACATATGGGTGCATGTATCTTTTTGAATGTAGTTCTGTCTGGATATATGCCCAGGAATGGGATTGCTGGATCATATGGTAACTCTAGTTTTTTGAAGAACCTCCATACTCTTCTCTGTAGTGGTTGTACCAATTTACATTACCACCAACAGTGTAGGAGGGTTCCTTTTT
>NC_041221.1:112175078-112188353 GCF_002837175.3 Physeter macrocephalus
TCTCTTGTTGCGGAGCATGGGCTCTAGGCACGTGGGCTCAGTCGTTGTGGCTCATGGGCTCTAGAGCACAGTCTCAGTAGCTGTGGCTCATGGGCTTAGTTGCTCACGGCCAGTGGGATCTTCCTGGACCAGGGCTTGAACCTGTGTCCCCTGCATTGACAGCTTCACACCCTCTCCAGCATTTGTCATTTGTAGACTTTTTGGCCATTCTGATGGGTGTGAGGTGATACCTCATTGTGGTTTTAATTTGCATTACTCTCTCTAATAATTAGTGATGTTAAGCATCTTAAGCACTGCGCCACCAGGGAAGTCCCTGGTTTTTTGACATTGAGTTGGTCGTATATTTTGGAGATTAAGCCCTTGTCGGTCACATTGATTACAAATATTTTCTCCCTTTTCATGTGACTCTTGGTCATCTGTATGTTTTCTTTGGAGAAATGTCTATTTAGGTGTTCTGCCCATTTTTCAATTGAGTCGTTTGGTTGTTTTTTTTTTTTGGCTGTGTTGGGTCTTTGGGTCTTTGTTGCAGTGTGCAGGCTTCTCATTGTGGTGGCTTCTCTTGTTGCGGAGCATGGGCTCTAGGCACGTGGGCTCAGTCATTGTGGCTCATGGGCTCTAGAGCACAGTCTCAGTAGCTGTGGCTTATGGGCTTAGTTGCTCATGGCCAGTGGGATCTTCCTGGACCAGGGCTTGAACCTGTGTCCCCTGCATTGACAGGTGGATTCTTAAGCACTGCACCACCAGGGAAGTCCCTGGTTTTTTGACATTGAGTTGTATGAGCTGGTCATATATTTTGGAGATTAAGCCCTTGTCGGTCACATTGATTACAAATATTTTCTCCCATTCTGTAGGTTGTCTTTTTTTTTTTTTTTTTTTTACAGTTTCGTTTGCTATGCATTCTGTAGGTTGTCTTTTTTTTTTTTTTTTACAGTTTCGTTTGCTATGCAGGCACTGCATTTTAATTTGGCAGCATCTAAGACTCTCCAGGTGTTGGGATTCAACTATAGCTTATGCATTCTGATTGTCATTTGTCTGTTCACTTTGATCTGGCACAACGAGCATTAATACTTATCTTTTCTAAGGACAAGGCCTCTCTCCCCCACTCCTCCTCTCTCCCCTTAACATCTAATTTGTTAGAAGGAAAGATGATAAACTAGCCAAGAGAAACCTAAACCTTTGACTTTAATGTATTGGCGTCATAAATACCATGTTTTGTTTTGTTTTTTTATTTAGTTTTTAGTTCTCTGAGCATCTTGAAGGGGCAAGTTAGTTAGTTATTTGCTTAGCTTTTTCTTAATAACATAAATGAAATGAGAGAAAAGTAACCAGGATACATTTTCTGACTTTGGTGAAAGGACTATGACTCATCTTGTTAAAGGCATGCAGGGATCTTAATTTCAGAGAATAACATATGTTAGTCCCAACTGTTTCTATATCCATTGTGATCATGACAAGATTTGGAGAAAATGTTGTAAAAGCATATTTACTTTCATTCTATTCACTTTATGAAACAGAACAGTCCAGGAAATAGACACTGAGTGGACAATAACATCATGCCATTACTTAAATTACTATAACAATTCATGTGTTGGCAGGAACTTACCTTGCACCTTTCAGGGATAAGCCAGCTTCATTTTGCATAACTCTAAAAGTTTTTTTTTTAGGTTACTTTTTTGAAACCCAATTCTATACATATCAAAACCTCTTATGATTTATTAAGAACCTGGGGAGGTATAAGACTTACATATAAGGAGTAATGGACTTTGAAGAAAAAGAGGTTTCTAAGTGGCTCTTGGGGTACAATTTAAAGGGTACAGTTAGGATAATGGAGTGAGGGATATAGGCAATGGTTTCACTAATTACTTAATTGTCAGATTCACTTGCTTCTCTAGTTTACAACAGAGGTAATCATTTAATACACAAGACTTTGGTGAGCTAGAGAACATTCAGCAAGAAATGGGCCGGCAGTGGGAAAAAATATCACTCAAGAATAAGCACAAATAAAAATCAACTTCCAAAGGCTCTTGATACCAGTGATTTTCCACTCCTGTTGGGATTTTGATTTCTTTCCAGAAGAATTGCAGCAGTGGCCTCCTGCCAGAGGAGAACAATATTCAGCTTATAGTGCCAACTGCCACTTATAGCTATCTCTCCAGTGGTAGAAGCCCCTCAGATTTTTATATCTGCTGCTTATTAAAAAGCTCTTGACTTTCCCTTGGCTCACTGATTGAGGAATGCCTGGGAACCTACATGCAACAGGTGATCCCGTTCCTGTCAAACAAATGCCATCACACTGTGGGTAGGTACAGAAGGCTAGCCTGAGTGGCCACTGATTCCTTCCACCAATTCAGGCTAGCCTCTCATCAGTATACTGTAACTTATTTAGATTTTGTGGCAGGTGTCTGAAAGTCAACATAATAGGTGTAGATGCTTCCAAAAGGCATTCTTTTCCTTCATTGGTATCCAGCCATAAAAATCACTTGCTTTCATTGTCTATACACAGCCCAAAAGATCAAGATAGCTATCACACAGCCCATACATTTCTGACCTTGTCCTCTCTGTCCTCTTCCTTTATGCTCCTTGTTTATCATTTCCTGAATGTCTTCATAAGTGAAATGACTCTGGTAAGAACCTTTACCTCGTGTTTAAAATAGAAAGTAAGTAATGGAGTTTGCCATTTTCCTTCCATATCGTCCTTCACTTAAAGCAGTGACTTTGTGTTGGAATCACATGGAGAGCTTTAAAAGATTCTAGTCACATTTAAGTTTAAAAAACACTGATTTTAAAGTTGCACCAGTTATAAAATAAGAATAATGTTTTGCCTTATTTTGGTAACTAACCATATTCCTCAATTTTTAAACATTCGTACTCTAAGAGTATTTGTTTTGCTTTGAAATACAGTGCTTCATATTGTGTCATGAATATGGAAGTGACCACAAATAAGAATATATGTGATGTTACATATACAGAAAAGTATTATGAGATGAGGTAAAGGGTGGGAAATATACCAATGCTACTCTGAGTTCATAATTGAATAATCACTTACTCTGCCTTAATTGCCTCATCTCCAAAATCTGAAGGTTAAACCAGGTAGGTCTAATACCTTCCGGCTTCTTTCTCTGATCCTATCATCAGTACCACTTCATTTCTGAGGATACTGATTTCTCCATAGAGCTAGGTGGAAGGTGATATTTAAACCCTCTGGAAATATTGTACTTAAACAGTATCAACTTACTAATAAGACCATGTTTCTCTGATTGTAATTATCCGGTTGTAGCAAGACAGGGCAAGTGTATTTATTTTCTCCCTTTCTCCTCAGTCTTGTGCCTTCTGCCAGATTTGTTGCAACAACTCATTCAGTGAGACCAAAAATTCCTTCTTTGGTTAGTAGCTGAATAGCTAAATTACATTTATCAATTCAAATGGAGATGATTATAATTAATTATTTAATAAAACAAAAGTAAGTATGAATCATGAAGAAAGATCATTTTCCTAGGTTTAGTTTTTTTAAGGTTAATAAAGATATGTAAAGGTTAGGTTAGATGTTTTCTTAAACTACAAACTGTTGTCATTTTTGAAATGTGCAAGCATTTGTTTGTATAAGTAATATGTATTCATTGTAGAAAATGTGGACTCTTCAGGAAAGCACAAAGAACTAAATAACTTACTGATATTCCAACCACTGAGAGAGATGCTCTTTTCACAGCTGGGCTTATTTCTTTGCTTCACAAATATAAATTCCTTTTAAAAAATAAAATTAGCAAATTATGTATACAAGTTTCTGACTTGCTTGTTTAAATATCATATTGTCTTTAAATATTATAGATATAAAAATTTAATATATTCATAATATTAGGGAAATGCTATAAGTAATAACCATTCCCTCAAACTTAGATATTTAAGATGTAGGCCATATTTTTAAGGGGCAGAGTTACTATTAAAACTCATGGTTTTTAGACCTATTGGGAATGAGGAAAACCAGGTTACCTTGTGCGAATTTGAGACTCTCTTGGATGGCTGTACAGTGAGCATCCTAACCATCTTGGCTAACATAAAATGGATGCTATTTAAAACTAGTTTAAAAGTATTCCAGTCTGTTGAAAGATCCCCACATATTGTAAAGTCTCATTGTTTGCGGCCCTCTTCTGTGGGTCCTGCCTGTGCCCTGTGGCTCATTGCTGTATGCCTACTGAGACGGCTAGGCAATCTTGATTCTCTGTGGTCCTCCCAAGGTTGAGATTCTGTCTGGAGTTCTGGACTTCCTCACCTGGGCCCTCCTGTAGGTGCCCCAGCCTTGCCTCCTGACCCTGCATATAGTCACTGGTCTTTCAACCAAGAAGACCCCATACCTCACAACTTGGAATGCATGCACCTTGATCATGGAGCAGGAGGGCTTTAATCTCTGGGGCACCATACAGTGTCACACGACTCTTCCTAAGAGATCAGCACAATAGCCTATAATTCAAACAAGGACCACTGTTGAGTTTTTCAAAAAAAAGGTAGCCCCTTCCTTTCTTCATGCTGGTAAACCTCTGGAATAGTAAGGCTGTTATCCCTGACCTTCAGCACTTCACATATGTCTGTGGTCCAGGTTCAGATCACTGTGATTCTTTCTGTTCTGCATGTGGACACGTTTGAAGTTGTGCATCAGTTTCCATTCCTGGCTTCTCACAGTTGATTGTCCTGAAGACCTGCTGGTCTTATCTTCACAGAAGATTATAGAATATTATTTTTAGAGAATAATTATTTCCTCTCTGTGCATTTATGCTAATTCACTAATTTGTATATCCATGTATAACTGATTTGCTTTATTTTTAAGTCCCTGAAAATTCAGCAAGTTGCTGTTTTACCATTTATTTCTTATGATTAAAATGTTTTTGATACAAACACATTTGTTCTTAGTTCACCTATTTTAAAAGTTTTTTTACCATCAATCTAAAGGCATGTTACTTGTTCTTATTGGCCATGCGGTTTCTGTCATATTGATGGAAGACACTGATAACTATCTGAAGATTAAAAACTGTAGTAATGTACTTAGTACAAAACATCGTTTAATGTGCTTGAGGCCAAAAATAATAACTCTTTGGGATTCTTTTCTCTCTTGGTTTTTCAGGGTGCTGGTTGCACAGCCCTGGTGGTAGCTGTGGTCGCAAGGAAGCTGGAACTTACCAAAGCAGAAAAGCATGTGCACAACTTCATGATGGACACTCAACTGACAAAAAGAGTAAGTTACCACCCTTGTATCTCCAAGGGGAATATTAATGTTTTTTCTTTCTTTGGTTTAAATTTTTATTTTATTTTATGTTGGAGTATATAGTTGATTTACAATGTTGTGTTAGTTTCAGGTGTTCAGCAGAGTGATTTAGTTATACATACACATATATCTATTCTTTTTCATATTCTTTTCCCACATAGGTTTTTACAGAATAATGAGTAGAGTTCCCTGTGCTATACAGTAGGTCCTTGTTCTTTATCTGTTTTATACATAGTGGTGTGTATATGTTAATCCCAAACCCTTAATTTATCCCTTCCCACACCTTTCCCCTTTGGTAACCATAAGTTTGTTTTTGAAGTCTGTGAGTCTGTTTCTGTTTTGTACATAATTTCATTTGTATCATTTTTTTTAGATTCCACGTATGTGATATCATATGGTATTTGTCTTTGACTTACTTCACTTAGTATGAGAATCTCTAGGTCCATCCATGTTGCTGCAAACGGCATTATTTCATTCTTTCTTATGGCTGAATAATATTCCATTGTTTATCTGTACCACATCATCTTTATCCATTCATCTGTAGATGGACATTTAGGTTGCTTCCATGTCTTGGCTATTGTAAAGAGTGCTGAAATGAACACTGGGGTCTCCAGATATATGCCTAGGAGTGGGATTGCTGGATCTTATGCTAGCTCTATTTTTAGCTTTTTAAGGAACCGCCATACTGTTCTCCACAGGGCTGCACCAATTCACATTCTCACCAACAGTGTAGGAGGGTTCCCTTTCCTCCACAGTGTCTCCAGCATTTGTTGTTTGTAGATTTTCTGATGATGCCCATTCTGACTGGTGTGATAACTCATTGTTCTTCAGATATATGCCTAGGAGTGGGATTGCTGGATCTTATGTTAGCTCTATTTTTAGCTTTTTAAGGAACCGCCATACTGTTCTCCACAGGGCTGCACCAATTCACATTCTCACCAACAGTGTAGGAGGGTTCCCTTTCCTCCACAGTGTCTCCAGCATTTGTTGTTTGTAGATTTTCTGATGATGCCCATTCTGACTGGTGTGATAACTCATTGTAGTTTTGATTTGCATTTCTCTAATACTTAGTGATGTTGAGAATCTTTTCATGTGCCTCCTGGCCATCTGTATGTCTTCTTTGGAGAAATGTCTATTTAGGTCTTCTGCCCATTTTTTGATTGGTTTGTTTGGTTTTTTGTTGTTGAGTTGTATGAGCTGTTTGTATATTTTGGAGATTAAGACCTTGTCAGTCGCATCATTTGCAAATATTTTCTCCCATTCTGTATGTTGCCTTTTGGTTTTAAGTGTAAAAGCTTTTAAGTGTAATTAGGTCCCATTTGTTTAATTTGTTTTTATTTCCATTACCCTAGGAGGTGGATCCTAAAAGATATTGCTGCAATTTATGTCAAGGATTGTTCTAGGTTTTCCTGTAAGAGTTTTATGGTATTTGGTCTTACATTTAGGTCTTTAATCCATTTTGAGTTTGTTTTTGTGTACAGTGTTACAGAATGTTCTAATTTCAGTCTTTTACATGTAGCTGTCCAGTTTTCCCAGCACCGCTTATTGAAGAGACTGTATTTTCTCTATTGTATATTCTTGCCTTCTTATTGTAGATTAATTGAACATAGGTGTGTGGGTTTATTTCTGGGCTTTCTATCCTGTTCTGTTGATCTATATTTCTGTTTTTGTGCCAGTACCATACTGTCTTGATTACTGTAGCTTTGTAGTATAGTCTGATGTCAGGGAGCCCGATTCCACTAGCTCCATTTTTCTTTCTCAAGATTGCTGTGGCTATTCAGGTTCTTTTGTGTTTCCAAACAAATTTTAAGACTTTTTGTTCTAGAACTGCAGAAAATTTGGAATTTAAAAGGGATTGCATTGAGTCTGTAGATTACCTTGGGTAGTATAGTCATTTTGACAGTAAATGATTCTTCCAATCCAGGTACATGGTATATTTTTGCATCTGTTTGTGTCCTCTTCAGTTTCTTTCATCAGTGTCTTATAGTTTTCCAGGTTTTATATCCTTAGGTAGGTTTATTCCCAGCTATTTTATTCTTTTTAATGTGATGGTCAATGGTATTGTTTCCTTAATTTCTCTTTCATTGAGTCTGTAGATTACCTTGGGTAGTATAGTCATTTTGATAGTAAATGATTCTTCCAATCCAGGTACATGGTATATTTTTGCGTCTGTTTGTGTCCTCTTCAGTTTCTTTCATCAGTGTCTTATAGTTTTCTGAGTACAGGTTTTTTACCTCCTTAGGTAGGTTTATCCTAGGTATTTTATTCTTTTTGATTCAATGGTTAATGGGATTGTTTCCTTAATTTCTCTTTCTGACCTTCAGTTGTTTGTTAGTGTATAGGAATGCAAGAGATTTCTGTGTATTAATTTTGTATCCTGAAACTTTACCAAATTCAGTGATGAACTCTAGTAGTCTTCTGGTATCATCCTTAGGATTTTCTGTGTATAGTGTCATGTCATATCGTGTACTTCTTTTCCAGTTTGGATTCCTTTAATTTCTTTTTCTTCTCTAATTGCTATGGCTAGGACTTCCAAAACTATGTTGAATTAAAGTGGTGAGAGTGGACACGCTTGTCTTGTTCCTGATCTTAGAGGAAATGCTTTCAGTTTTTCACCATTGGGTATGATATTAACTGTAGGTTTGTCATATATGGCCCTTATGTTGAGGTATATTCCCTCTATACACACTTTCTGGTGAGTTTTTATCATAAATGGGTGTTGAATTTTGTCAAAAGCTTTTTCTGCATTTATTGAGATGATCATTTGTTTTTTATTCTTCAGTTTGTTAATGTGGTGTATCACACTGATTGATTTGCAAATATTGAAAAATCCTTGCATCCCCGGGATAAATCCGTCTTGATCATGGTGTATGATCCTTTTATTGTACTGTTGGATTCAGTTTGCTTGCATTTTGTTGAGGATTTTTGCATGTATGTTCATCAGTGATACTGGCCTGTAAGTTTCTTATTTTGCGGCATCTTTGTCTGGTATCAGGGTGATTATGGCCTCATAGAATGAGTTTGGAAGTGTTCCTTCCTCTGCAATTTTTCAAAATAGTTTCGAGAGGATAGGTGTTAACTCTTCTCTAGATGTTTGATAGAATTCACCTGTGAAGCCATCTGGTCCTGGACTTTCATTTGTTGGGTGTTTTTTAATCACAGTTTCAATTCCAGTGCTTGTGACTGGTCTGTTCATATTTTCTATTGCTTCGTGGTTCAGCCTTGGGAGATTGTACCTTTCCAAGAATTTTTCCATTTCTTTGAGGTTGTCCACTTTATTGGCATATAGTTGCTTGTAGTAGTCCTATGATCCTTTGTATTTCTTTGGTGTCAGTTGTAACTTCTCCTTTTTCATTTCAGTCATGTCATTTATTGATTTGAGCCCTCTCTCTCTTTTTCTTGATGAGTCTGAATAAAGGTTTATCAACTTTATCTTTTCCGAGAACCAGCTTTGAGTTTTATTAATCTTTGCTATTGTTTTCTTTGTTTCTATTTCATTTATTTCTGATCTGATCTTTATGATTTCTTTCCTTCTACTAACTTTGGGTTTTGTTTGTTCCTTCTCTAGTTACTTTAGGTGTAAGGTTAGGTTGTTTGTTTGGGATTTTTCTTGCTTCCTGAGGTAAGATTGTATTGCTATAAACTTCCCTATTAAAGGTGCTTTTGCTGTGTCCTATAGCTTCTGGATCATCATGTTTTAATTTGTCTCTAGGTATTTTTTTTATTTCCTCTTTGATTTCTTTAGTGATCCATTGGTTGTTTAGTAACACATTGTTTAGCTTCCACGTGTTTGTGTTTTTTATAGTTTTTTTTTTCCCCTTGTAGTTGATTTCTAATCTCATAGCATTGTGGTCAGAAAAGATGCTTGGTATGATTTCCGTTTTCTTGAATTTATCAATGCTGGGTTTATGGCACAGTATGTGATCTATCCTGGCGAGTATTCCATGAGCACTTGAGAAGAAAGTGTATTCTGCTCTTTTTGGATGGAATGCTCTATAAATATCAATTAAGTCCATCTGATATAATGTGTCATTTAAGACCTGTGCTTCCTTAATGATTTTCTGTATGGATGATCTGTCCATTGCTGAAAGTGGGGTGTTAAAGTCCCCCACTATTATTGTGTTGCTGTTGATTTCTCCTTTTGTGCCTGTTAGCATTTCCCTTGTGTATTGAGATGCTCCTACGTTGGGTGCATATATATTTATAATTGTTATATCTTCTTCTTGGATTGATCCTTTGATCATTATGTAGTGTCCTTCCTTGTCTCTTGTGACAGTCTTTTATTTTAAAGTCTATTTTTTCTGATATGAGAATTGCTACTCCAGCTTTCTTTTGATTTCCATTTATGTGGAATCTCTTTTCCCATCCCCTCACTTTCAGTCTGTATGTGTCCCTAGATCTGAAGTGAGTCTCTTGTAGACAGCATATATATGGGTCTTGTTTTTGTATCCATTCAGCCAGTCTGTCTTTTGGTTGGAGCATCTAATCCAATATGTATGTTCTTGTTGCCATTTTCTTAATTGTTTTGGGATTCTTTTCATGGGTCTTTTTTCTTCCTTTCCCCTTTTGTTCTCTACTCTTCTGATTTGATGACTATCATTAGTGTTGTGTTTGGATTCCTTTTTGTGTGTATATCTGTTGTAGGTTTTTGGTTTGTGGGTACCATGAAGTCTTGATATAGCAGTCTGTAAGATTAAGTTGCTGGTCTCCTAGTTTCAAATGCATTTCCAGTATCCTGCATTTGAACTCTTCTCTTCTCACAATTGCTAGTTTTGATATCATATTTGTGTGTGGATTATTTCCTACCTTTACGGTACGTTTGCCTTTACTGATGAGCTTTCCCATTTGTAATTTTCTTGTTTCTAGTTGTGTCCTTTTCTTTCCCACCTAGAGTTCTTTTAGCATTTGTTGTAAAGCTGGTCTGGTGGTGCTGAATTCTCTTAGCTTTTGCTTGTTTGCAAAGCTTTTAATTTCTCCATTGAATCTGAACGAGAGCCTTGCTGGGTAGAATATTCTGGATTGTAGCTTTTTCCCTTTCATCACTTTGAATATGTCATGCCACTCCCTGCAGAGTTTCTGTGGAGAAATCAGCTGATAACCTTATGGGGATTCCCTTCTTGCTTTGAATATTTTCTCTTTGTCTTTAATTTTTGTCAATTCAATTACTATGTGTCTTGGTGTGTTTCTCCTTGGGTTTATCCTGTATGGGACTCTCTGTACTTCCTGGACTTCAGTGTGTGTTTCCCTTCCTATGTTAAGGAGGTTTTCAGCTATTATCTCTTCAAATATTTTCTCAGGGTCTTCCCCTCTCTCTTCTCCTCCTGGGACCCCTATAAGGTGAATGTTGGTGCATTTACTGTTGTCCTGAGGTCTCTGAGACTGTCCTCATTTCTTTTCATTACTTTTTCTTTATTCTGCTTTGAGGCAGTGATTTCCACCATCTGTCTTCCAGCTCACTTATCTGTTCTTCTGCCTGATTTATTCAGCTATTGATTCCTTCTAATGTATTTTTTCATTTTAGTAATTGTATTAGTCATCTCTGTTTATTTGTTCTTTGTTTATCTAGATGTTTGTTAAACATTTCCTGTATGTATCTTTTAGGTTTGTGCCTCCATTCTTTTTCCATGATCTTGGATCATCTTTACTATCATTATTCTGAATTCTTTTTCAAGTAGCTTGCCTGTCTCCACTTAACCTAGTTGTTCTTTTGGGGTTTTATCTTGTTCCTTTGCCTGGAACATATTCCTCTGCCGCCTCCTTTTGTCTAACTTTCTGTGTTTGCAGTCCCACAGGCTGCAGGATTATGGCTCCTCTTGCTTCTGGTGTCTGCCCACTGGTGTGTGGTGCTGGGTCTTGTCCCTCTGGTGGGCAGGGCCATATCAAGGGGTGTGTTTTTAGGCAGCTGTGCACTCAGGAAGCTTTTAAGCAGCCTGTCTGCTGTTGGGTGGTGCTGTGTTCTTGCCCTGTTTGTTTGCCCTAAGGTGTCCCAGCACCGGAGCCTTCAGGCTGTTGGGTGGGGCAAGGTTTTGGCATCAAAATGGCAGCCTCCAAGACAGCTCCCACCTATGAGTGCTCCCCAGTACCTCTGCCACCAGTGTCCTTTTCCCTGCAGAAAGCCACAGCTGCCCCTCCACCTCCCCAGGAGACCCTCCAAGAGCAGCAGGTAGGTCTGCTCTAGGCTCTAATGAAGTCACTGCATTTTCCCCTGGGTTTCAGTGTGCACGAGACCTTGTGTGCATCCTCCAAGAGTGGCAGTTCTGCTTCCCCCAGTCCTGTGGAGTTCCTGCGATCAAGTCCCACTGACCTTCAAAGCCAAATGCTCTGGGGGCTCCTCCTCCCAATGCCAGTCCTGCAGACTGGGGAGCCTGATGTGGGGCTCAGAACCTCTGTGATATAATTATGTGGGAGAACCTCTGCAATATAATTATTTTCCACTTTGTGGGTCACCCACCCAGTGGGTATGGGATTTGATTGTATGGCAAAGGCACCCCTCTTGCCATCTTGTTGTGGCTTCTTCTTTGTCTTTGGAAGTAGAATATCTTATCTTTTTTGGTAGGTTCCAGTCCTTTTTTAATTGATGGTTGTTCAGCAGTTAGTTAGTTGTGGTTTTGGTGTTTTCATGAGAGGAGGTGAGCTCAGGTCCTTCTACTCTGCCATCTTATCTGGGGCTCCTGTTTTCTTTCAGTGTTGGGCAATAATAGTTTTTACTTTGATCTCTGAAGCTGAAATTATATGGTTTAAAGTTAAGGCATTCTTGGAGTCAGTTCCATTTTTTCACATTGAGAATAAACTCTTCCTAACTTTAGGTCAGTCAGGAAATAATTGGAAAATCTTGGTATTTACTCAAGTAGAAAAATAAACCACATAAATCTAAAATAGGCATACTTAACATTTAAGTTTGCAGCATGCAAGAGGAGACCAATATTGGATTGAGTAGGAAAGAATATACCATCAGTGTATTATAAAAAATTTTATGGGAAGGTGATTCAACTGAGCTTCTGTGAGACAGTCACTGTTCTAAAGACTGGGGTTGCAAAGACAAAGAAAGAAAAAAAAAAACTCACTACCTTTAGGACCGCAAGGGAGGGGTAGAGAGATGTTGAAAATGGTATGGCATCCAGACAGGAGAAATCAGATGAAAGTGCTGTGTCTACCTGCTTGGCGGAAAAATGCACTTGTGCTCTTGCTAATGTTGCTCTTGGGTCCCCTTTAGGGAAATATGGATTCAGGATCTAGATCTATGGATCTAGATGACCTTCCTTTAGTTTTTGTGTCTAGAACTCATTTCCCCAGTCAACAGGTTTTCTGATGTTACTGCTTTTCTGTCATAAGTTCTTGTATACATTTGATAAACTCCCTGTAGATAATGTTGAATTAGGAGTCAGGAGTCATATTGTTGGTAGAAAGCTTTTTCAGTAAAAAGTACTGTTCTAGTTTCAAAATTCACATTTTCCATCATGCTTATGATCCTTTATTAATTCTATTAGCTCACTACTATTGCTTAAAAGCGCAGCGACTTTGAAGTATTTCTCGCGAACAGTCTCTAATAGGTCTGAGAAAGACACTTGAGCAGGCTCGCTGACAGACAGGTCTATTTTTATACGCAAAATGTCACTAAGTACAAAAGCAAATGTTAAAATGGCATTAAAATCAAACATAAATTTCTAGTTTATGATTCCCATTCCATTATTATACTCAATGTAGCATATGAAAATAATAGCCCTTTTATGGTTCTCTCTGTATTATTTTATTATGGTTCTCTGTATTATTTTATACAGTTATCAATTAATGAGTGTCATTGATTCCATTTGGTTATTTATGGAATTTTTAAGTGGCCCCATTTTTATGATTTTTAAATAAATCTAAAATACTGAATGATCAATTATTTCTGGATAATAACCAAGAATAAACAAGGACCTAAAAGCCATACATAGTTACTAAGATGACAGATTATCCCCTGAAACACTACATCGAAGTTTTTTGATGGTCAAAAGGGACATGTCACAGACATTCTGAAATCT
>NC_041221.1:112189172-112204355 GCF_002837175.3 Physeter macrocephalus
TGAGAGGAGGTGAGCTCAGGTCCTTCTACTCTGCCATCTTATCTGGGGCTCCTGTTTTCTTTCAGTGTTGGGCAATAATAGTTTTTACTTTGATCTCTGAAGCTGAAATTATATGGTTTAAAGTTAAGGCATTCTTGGAGTCAGTTCCATTTTTTCACATTGAGAATAAACTCTTCCTAACTTTAGGTCAGTCAGGAAATAATTGGAAAATCTTGGTATTTACTCAAGTAGAAAAATAAACCACATAAATCTAAAATAGGCATACTTAACATTTAAGTTTGCAGCATGCAAGAGGAGACCAATATTGGATTGAGTAGGAAAGAATATACCATCAGTGTATTATAAAAAATTTTATGGGAAGGTGATTCAACTGAGCTTCTGTGAGACAGTCACTGTTCTAAAGACTGGGGTTGCAAAGACAAAGAAAGAAAAAAAAAAACTCACTACCTTTAGGACCGCAAGGGAGGGGTAGAGAGATGTTGAAAATGGTATGGCATCCAGACAGGAGAAAATAGTCAGTCATCACAGTCTTTACAGAGCCCTTGCTCTATGCCAGCCACTGCTCTAAGCATGTCACCTTAGAGCAGTGGCTGGCACACTTGTTTCATCCTTAAAACTTTCTGAGTGAAGTGAATCCCGAATTTATTGTCATCTTCTTCCTGGGAATAATGTGTTCATTTCACAAAAATATACTTGGACCTAATGTAGTCAGGGTTCTGAGTTAACTGCTATATTCCAGGCATCAGATAATTTTAAGCTTTTATAATGCTGTTCCTTCAGTAAATCAGATGAAAGTTCTGTTTCTACCTGCTTGGCGGAAAAATGCACTTGTGCTCTTGCTAATGTTGCTCTTGGGTCCCCTTTAGGGAAATATGGATTCAGGATCTAGATCTATGGATCTAGATGACCTTCCTTTAGTTTTTGTGTCTAGAACTCATTTCCCCAGTCAACAGGTTTTCTGATGTTACTGCTTTTCTGTCATAAGTTCTTGTATACATTTGATAAACTCCCTGTAGATAATGTTGAATTAGGAGTCATATTGTTGGTAGAAAGCTTTTTCAGTAAAAAGTACTGTTCTAGTTTCAAAATTCACATTTTCCATCATGCTTATGATCCTTTATTAATTCTATTAGCTCACTACTATTGCTTAAAAGCACAGCGACTTTGAAGTATTTCTCGCGAACAGTCTCTAATAGGTCTGAGAAAGACACTTGAGCAGGCTCGCTGACAGGTCTATTTTTATACGCAAAATGTCACTAAGTACAAAAGCAAATGTTAAAATGGCATTAAAATCAAACATAAATTTCTAGTTTATGATTCCCATTCCATTATTATACTCAATGTAGCATATGAAAATAATAGCCCTTTTATGGTTCTCTCTGTATTATTTTATTATGGTTCTCTGTATTATTTTATACAGTTATCAATTAATGAGTGTCATTGATTCCATTTGGTTATTTATGGAATTTTTAAGTGGCCCCATTTTTATGATTTTTAAATAAATCTAAAATACTGAATGATCAATTATTTCTGGATAATAACCAAGAATAAACAAGGACCTAAAAGCCATACATAGTTACTAAGATGACAGATTATCCCCTGAAACACTACATCGAAGTTTTTTGATGGTCAAAAGGGACATGTCACAGACATTCTGAAATCTTAATATGACTTTTCTTAACATTCATATTGCTTTTCTTTAAATGATAGATTATTCTTCCAGGAAGAAATGCAACCTTCCAAGCCTTCCAGTGTGTATTTTAACTAAACTGAACAATTTCCATGAAAAATTATCCACCAAGTTTGAGGAACAATTTTATACAGAAATCATTTCTCTGTGGGACTACATTAACCACATAAAATACTATGTTTGAAAGTAGAACACACAATTCACTGGGCACTAGCATTAATGGAGGATTGTCCTATATAATTCCAAAGTTTACATGACTCTCTGCAAAATTCAAAAATGGCCAATAGGTCCATGGTAACCTGAATAAGGATTTCTAAATCAAAGCATAATAGCAATAACTTATCAGTAGGCTTAGTAAGACAGAACCAGCTATTTAATAAGACAGAACCAGCTATTTAATAGATTCGTACCATATGACCTTACAGACGCAATGTGTTTACCATGCTAAAGCTTTAGGAAATATATGATTATTACTATTCATTCAGGTTTGAACCAGAAAGAAATCTTGGAGTTTGGCCCTCTGGCTACTTTCATTTTGGAAAGAAACTTGAAAACAAGCAATTCTGAGAACCCAGGCATAATTTTTAAAGTCGCTAGATGTACCATGAAGGATAATTATACATATTAATGTCCACTGTGGGTGTTTCCAATCCTGTTAAGAATTCTCAATAAGATCCATAATAAGAACACTATTATGTAATTATATGTAATTATGTAATTTTGTTTCTTGCATATCTCTTAACAAGTGAACAGAAATTCTAGAGGATTTACTGTGTGTAGATTTTATATCACGCTTGGCTACATATCCCAGTGGGTTAAAATACATATGCATAGATCCCTTGGCCTTGCCTTGTTCCATTCACCCCGCCGCAGGTACCTGGTCTCAAGGAGAACTCGGCTGGCAAGAAAGGTTGGTGCCCTGAGCACATCCAGCCCCGCTGCTGCAGGGGCAGTGAGAGCACATGATGTCCTACTAAGCTGCACAGGCTTAGTGGCCTTGACTTTGTCCCCCAGGCATCCTGGAGGCATCACCCACAGCATATAGAGCAACATTTTACTGTAATTAGCAGAATGAGAGGCAAGAAACTCTCCTGCCTCAAAAAAGCCTCTGAAGGGAGAGGCAAGAGGAAGAACAAGAAGATGACAATAAATTCGGGATTCACTTCACTCAGAAAGTAGTAAAAAGCAAAGGAAATCTATAAACAAAGTAGCCTGCTAAATAACTCTCTAATTGTGTGTATCATATATATAGGGTTGAACGAAGCAAACATTCAGTTAAAAGTCAATCAGCTTTAAGAGATTTTGTGGTTTATAAAGTATTGTTTCACATAAAAAAATATATTTTACCTTACTACCTATAGCTTTAATATTTACCTAGGAGCCAGCAGTATAACATGTCATGTCCTTTATACAAGGCATCTAGTGACTATTGCTACTTTTAATAGTATAAATGGCTTATAGGGCCTTTGTTTTCTCAAATTATTACTAAAATATCTGATTATTTTATGCCTTTCAAACTTTTTCTGACAAAAAAGACTTTTGCATTTGAGTTGACCACTAATTTTTTTTTAATTTTTAGAGTATAGTTGATTGCAATGTTGTGTTAGTTTCAGAAGTACAGCAAAGTGATTCAGTTATACATATACACGCATCTATTCTTTTTCAAATTCTTTTCCCATTTAGGTCAGTACAGACTATTGAGCAGAGTTCCCTGTGCTATAGAAGGTCCTTCTTGGTTATCTATGAATATTTTAAATATAGCAGTGTGTACATGTCAATTAGTGAGGTAGAACAAATGTTCTTATTTTCCT
Organism: Physeter macrocephalus; assembly: GCF_002837175.3. Taxonomy (NCBI): domain Eukaryota; kingdom Metazoa; phylum Chordata; class Mammalia; order Artiodactyla; family Physeteridae; genus Physeter; species Physeter macrocephalus. The sequence goes on from NC_041221.1 coordinate 112,192,674, forward strand.
TTTTCCCTGTGTGAGTGTGTCTTTGGGGGTACAGGAAATGGAGAGAGGAAAAGAAGGTTCCTGTTAAGAAAGGGCCCACCTTTCACTTTCCTTGTTCTGTGAAGTAGAGGAAATAAGTTCTATTTCATAGTGGCACTGGGCCATTAATTGGCAACATATAATACAGCTACTAATTATTGAGAGATATCTGTGAATCCCTCGTACCAACTCTCATGGTATCTAGCAAGTGATAGAGACTCAATAAATTTGTTGAATTAAAAAATGGAAATGCTCTGACTCCTTTAGATCCTAGGTCTCTTCTTTAAACCTGTACACCCTTCGTATCAGGAGGGTCCTTTGGTTGATAAATATGCATCTATGGTTATGATTAGAAGTTTTTATGATACAAGTTATGTATACTATGGTGCCAAATTTAACACCATAGACATTTATTTAGTACCAGCTATGCCAAAAGCACTGAGCTAGGGAGAAACAATGACATGACCTCTAAAACTTTGTAAATGCCCTGGAAAGTGGAGCAGGGGCTCCAGAGTTACATTGTTACATGACTATAGAGCAGTGTTCTTAACTGCAAATAAACTGTCATCTCAATGATCACAAATGCACAGACCTACTTCTCCTCTCCCCCGTTTTTCCTGTAAGTTTGGATTAGCATTTTCATGTAACAATTCCCATCCTTCAAACCTGTAAAAACACTGAGGTGTTTCCACCCTGTCTTCTGTTCCCTTTCAACCCTATGAGGAACCAAGGAAAAAAATATACTATTATCAGTAGAGGATAAGTTTTTCTATGTTTGGATATATTGTTTTGTTTCTGCTGTATTGAAAAGTAGCAGTTAAATAAGATGCTTTTATTCCTGTATTTGAAAGGGAGTTAGTTAGGGGATGTTTCGCCCTAAATGGATATATTTCACAGTTCTTAAAAGCAGCTATAGGGATTTGATTTCATTTTCAGATGAGGAGTCATTTTTCAGCCTGTCATCTACATTGCATGTTGAGTGAATACAAATCCTACAATATAATGTCCAGGGGTTATCGCCCACTGCAGTACACTCTGAGTAGCGAGGTTCCCTACTTGCTTCCAGTCATTCCCCCACCTTCCCAAAGAAAAAGAATCATTTAAAATACATTAAGGACAAGCGTTGGATCACCTTTGAAAATTTTATAGACTTTAACAATTTGGCATTTGCTCTTTGTAGATGAGAATCCAAACCAAAATTAAATTAATTGCTGTGTTCTATTCCAAACACTGCTATGTTCAACTGCTGTGTTCTTGTCTCATCACTTCTTACCCAGTTTTCTCGCTGCCTCACTGGTCTGTGTTCTAGGTTCTTACTCTGTGTCTTGAGCTGATAAAACCAGAGAGGGAGGATATACCAGGGCCCTTACCAGTCCTCCAGGCAGTACATCTGCTCAGAGAGCTGAGACCTCCAGTAGCCAGCCCTTCTCCTTGCTCGCAGGGAAGGACCTGTCCCAACCGCAGGCAGTGCTAGCTAGTCACTTCCCACTCCTCTCTCTTTAAAAGCAAGGTCCTCCTACAAAGCTACAGTCATCAAAACAGTACGGTACTGGCCCCAAAACAGAAATATACATCAATGGAACAGGATAGAAAGCCCAGAGATAAACGCACACACCTATGGTCAACTAATCTATGACAAAGGAGGCAAGAATATACAACGGAGAAAAGACCTAAATGTAAGCGCAGACACTGTAAAACTCTTAGAGGAAAACATAGGAAAAACATTCTTTGACATAAATTGCAGCAAGATCTTTTTTGATCTGTCTCCTGGAGTTATGGAAATAAATAAACAAGTGGGACCTAATTAAACTCAAAATCTTTTGCCCAGCAAAGGAAACCATAAACAAAATGAAAAGACAACCTATAAAATAGGAGAAGATATTTGCAGACGATGCAACTGACAAGGGATTAATCTCCAAAATGTACAAACAGCTCATGTGCCTCAATATCAAAAAAAAAACAGCCCAATCCAAAAATGGGCAGAAGACCTAGATAGACATTTCTCCAAAGAAGACATACAGATGGCCAGGAGGCACATGAAAAGATGCTCAACATCACTAATTATTTACAGAAATGCAAATCAAAACTACAATGAGGTGTCACCTCACACGGGTCAGAATGGCCATCATCAAAAAGTCTACAAACAATAAATGCTGGAGAGGGTGAGGAGAAACGGGAACCCTCCTACACTGTCGGTGGGAATATAAATTGGTAAAACAGTGGAGAGTAGTATGGAGTTTCCTTAAAAAAACTAAGAATAGAGCTACCATATGACCCAGCAATCCCACTACTGGGCACATACCCAGAGAAAACCATAATTCAAAAGGATACATGCACCCCAATGTTCATTGAAGCACTGTTTACAATAGCCAAAACAAGGAAGCAACCTAAATGTCCATCAACAGAGGAATGGATAAAGAAGATGTGGTACAGGTAAACAATGGAATATTACTCAGCCATAAATAAAAAATGAAATAATGCCATTTGCAGCAACATGGATGGACCTGGAGATTATCATACTAAGTGAAGTTGTCAGACAGAGAAAAACAAATATCATCATATGATGTCGCTTATATGCAGAATCTAAAAGAAAAATGATACAAATGAACTTATCTACAAAACAGAAACAGCAACTTAGAGAACGAATTTATGGTTACCCCAGGGAAAGGGTGGGGGTGAGGGATAGATTGCGAGCTTGGGACTGACATGTACACACTACTATCTATAAAATAGATAACCGCCAAGCACCTACTGCATAGCACAGGGAAGTCAGCTCAATATTCTGTAATAACCTAAAAGGAAAAAAAATGGAAAAAGAATGGATACTTGAATGGTTATAACTGAATCACTTTGCTGTACACCCGTAACTAACACACCATTGTTAATCAACTATACTCCGATATAAAATAAAAATTTTTAAATTAAAAATAAAAGCAAGGTCCTCCAACCTCAGCAAATTACACTGCATCCAGTTCCTTACCTTTGCAAAGGAGACCAGTGTCAGATGCAAGAGCCTTCTGAACGGTGACTCTTACCTTGTGAGGAAGAGAAATGATTCCATAAGAACGAAGAGCAAGAGTTCACTGGAAAACCTTTTAACTTCACTGTGGACATGTCACTTACATGCACTGCTCGTGCTCAACACCCCGCGTTTCATTTTTCTGTTGGTTGGAGAATGTTCTCCAGGCAGAGTCTAATGAATATCCAGAGGAAGTCACAACTAAAAGCAGTCTTCAGAAACCAGCCATTTTCTTAAAGTGGGTTCTAGCCATACAATTCAAAAAGAAAACTCAGCGCCATGAAGAAGGTTCACCATCAGCCACCCAACCTGATGTTTTCTCTGCTAAAGTGAAAAAAATACACATACATACTTGGGCCATAGTTTTGGTAAATTATAATACTCTTCCTTATTGTAAAGCTAAGTGCTGAAAAGGAGTTTAACAATCACTCTCTCTAACCTTCTCATGTTCGAGCAAACTAAAATCCTGCAAGGTTAGCTTGTCTCCTTGACCTGACTTGGTTTGTCCAAAGTCAAGAACTTAGAACCCATTTCTGAAGCCCAGTTCACTGTTCTGTCTTACCCCACCACACTGCCTGTCTTTAAAAAGTTGTCTTCCTCCACCCAGCCCCCCTCTAGCCTGCAGCTCTCCTTGTGAGACATTCTTTATCCATCACTCAAAAGAATTAAATGAATCAACTTCCCAGAATAAGTAGCTAACAACAAGCCCAAGTGAAAGCTCTGGGTCATCAGTTCTTGTCTTGTGAGCAAGGAAGAGGACTTACCAAGTTGCAGGAATCTTTGAAGACTTGAAAGTATCAAGAAAGCAAGTGGTTGAAGTCTCACTAGGAAGTATTCACACCTTCCATCAGCTGCAGTAAGTCTGGGCAGTGTTACTATAATGCCTTTATCCTTTAGGTTTGTCCTGTCCATGTGAAACGCAGTGTATTTAAATTACCAACAAAATCATGACAACACAGACTCTCCGTCAGTTGATTAAAGTGTGCTAACAAGTATGCAATTTGCTAAGTCACCCTAGGAGGCTGGATGACTGGGTCTTCTTGTACATTCAGCAGTGGAAACATGCCCTTCCTGTAGTGCACAGCCAGAAATGCCGAGCAAGCTTGCAAAGGACAGGGTTAACCTTGGCCTTCTGGCATTTTGCCTTTCTCCAGGGAAACGGAGAACATGGAGAGAGCAACTGCGATACAAGGTGAAGAAAGCAGCACCTCTTGATTTAAAAGAAAGGGTAGTTGAAAGGTTCCTCATGGGGTAGAGTAGAAGTTAGCCCCGAAAGAGATCATTAGCCCCTCATATTTCAAGGTAAGCATTCCCAGACAGATGCAGGTACTTTTAAAAGGGCACAGAGTCAAGAAAAAAAATTTTGAGATACAGTTACTAAACAGAGCTAGAGCTTACCATGATCATTGGGATGAAGAGTATGACACCCAGCCAAGTTGCAAAGATTCTGCTCTGGAATTTATCAACTGCTGTGTTTGTTTCTTTTCCTAACAGGTGAAAAACGCAGCTGCCAATGTACTCAGGGAAACATGGCTAATTTACAAAAATACAAAGCTAGTAAAAAAGATAGATCATGCAAAAGTCAGAAAACATCAACGGAAATTCTTGCAAGCTATTCATCAGTAAGTACCATTCTCCACTTTCATTCTGCATTTGTATCTCTGGGTTTTAATTCTTGCACCTGCTTCTTCTTCTTTCATGAGGGAGGGAAAAAGAGAACATTATCATGTTTGTTCCCAGAAGATGTCATTTGGCATTTTAATAATTCCATAATTTTTCTCAGGATTTCATTTGTCAGTTCATTTTATGATTAAAAATCATTTATTATTGGGAGAATAGCCACATAATATGTTAATTAAAGTGTCTATTCAGTTTCTTTTTTTAGATAGAAGCAATAATTTCTGTTAAAATTGTATTTCTTGATTTATTTATTCATATAGTTTGCTCTAAGATGTTTAGTTTATATCTACTACAGTCTTTAAAGAAATTTAACATTTTATGATCCACCTGGACTTTTTAACATACTGCCAAGCATCTTTGTATGAAGGTAGTACATGCAATTGACTTAATACTCGAATTTTTAAATTAGTTTTTAATCAGGACTTGGGGGACTTTCTATATGCTACGTGTTCATTATAGATTTTAGAGTTCCTATAGGCCTTGCAGTCATTATTCTGACTTTATCGAGGCCACTGTTATTCAATTTGTTTAAGTCCTTCGTGCCATTTTATTGTTATACCTACCATCATAGACTTGTAAAATACAAATCTCTATCTAGCAAGTTTCAATGGTAATTTGAAAGCACCAGGTCTTTCTCCCCCAGGCTGGCAGCATCCTTACCGTAAGTACATTATGCGGGTGTCAGTTATGATGCCATGCAGCCTTGCTCTTAATGCCATTTCGATATGGGGCAGGGCAGACGCATCGCATTTTATCGGTCAGAAAAGTGGCTTTTTCTCATGCAACCTACCAGGGTAATCATGGAAAGGTAGGTAAATACTAGGTATCCTGATTATAAAGGGAGATGTGTTTTCTTAGAGCTAATTAGTACAGCAGACAGGAGGTTCTGAAGCTGAAGTGTTAATTTTACATATTTAGGGAATTCATAAGTATATTACACTCACATTCCGTTGAAAATCACCAAGCATTCATCTTTTACATTTTCACCTGCCATCCACTGTCCTTTTTAATTAGGTATCACTGAAAATGTGGAATATGTCTATAATTATAGACATACATGTACTGGTATAGAAGTTGCTACCTTTCTCAATGAAAATAAAATCCAAGTACCCTGAGCTCTAAAATAGGAGACTCTGCACATATGGTAGAGTAGCTGGTCCTCATTGCTACTCTTAGCAATTCACACATGTTCTTTCCCTTGCTGCCACCAACACCAAAGAGACATTATTTCTCCTTTAGCTCTGTGTGACTTGCCTGGACACACAACTATGCATTTTCCCCATATAAGGAAAAGAATATTAAGATAGTACTCTTTCAAAGTCTGGGAGAGAGTAAAAGTGGAAAATCACAGAGAGGAACATTGTATTCGATGTGGCTCACAAGCGGGAATTCGCTCCCTGGAGCTCACAGCTACCTTTATAACCAGCTGCCACCACCTAGGACCACTTGCTTCCACATCTTGACTCCTTGAAGCTTAGACCTAAGAGAGTGGGTCCCCTGAGAGATGCTGAGCCTTTACCTCTCCCTCAAGGGTCACCTGGTAAAATTTCCTGGTAGAGTGATCATTCCTACAGCCCCCAAACCGTACAACACAATAACCCCAACATTCATACAAGAGGTACACATGGTATACTGTGGAGAAATCATTCTCTGTACTTTGAATGTTTCGAGACTAACCTATATTGTTCAGATCTATTAAAAAGAAAACTTACCTCTGTGGGTGTGAGAAAATGTGGTGTCCCAGGATGGAAAGGATGTGAGATGACGTGGAAGTAGGCAAGTGGGTCAGTCTTTGGGTTGAGCATCCACACATCCCATTTTCTCCAGGACTGTATTTGTGTCCCTTCCTGTTCGTGTAACTTACCTGTTCAATATGTAATGAAATGTGACTTGTCTTTGATGCCATTGATAAATTTCCATATAACCAAAAAAAAGCAAACGCTTTGACAATTTTTGTCATATAATTCTGTAGCCGTGTGTAAATAGTGGGTATTTCTATATTTATAATAAATGGTCATAGAACTCTTAAGTTTGGAATACATTCACACTCAAAACCCTGGGGGACAATTTATAGGTGGTCATTATAAAATTTTTTCCACTTTGCTTTAGGTTTGAACATTTTTATAATAAAATGTTAGGCAAAAAATCTTTGCTGAAACTAAGTGTAAAAACTGTCCCTAGGCAATTGGCATATTGCTACAAGCTGTACTGACATGATCTGAAGGGTTTCGTGGTGTAGGTTACATGGGTTGTTCAGCATGCTGCTTTTGGGTAGAGTAACAGAGGAAACCACAGGTGATTCTTCTGCCTCTTTCAGACATTTCTCATTGTTTCTTCTGTAGCCTTGTGTACTTCTAAAGCAGATGAGCTTTAAGCAATGCAAACATGTTCTGAATCGTTTTATAAATTAGTCTTGGGGCTGTTGGGTTTCCTTTGAGGTGGGAGGGTACTTATACTTTGTGAAAAGTAGATGGACTGGGTGTGGCTAGGTTATGCTAATTACACATAATTATCGTTCACTGAACTTAGTGAGTGAAGCCATACATGAAAGCACACAGGGCTCGATTCCTAAGGGCAAGGCCTTTACTGCCCCAGCCTTGTCAGTCAGCACCGGGTGAAATCGGACCTTGCCACTTGAGGGACAATGTACCCGTTGACTTGCTAGAGCTCTCCTGGCCTCTGCTCTCCTCTGATTTGTCCAGAGAGCTTTTGCAGTAGCTCTCTCCCCTTCTACCAGCCTCCTCTATCTCAACTCTCCTTCTCTTTTTCCCAGCCTCTCTCCCGGACACATGACCTTGCTAGTCTCTGATGGATGCCTAACTCTGCAGGCCTGTGTCCTCTTTTCAGTAACGTAGCTGTCTTTCTTTGGGGATCGTCACTTAGTACCGTGAAGCATTCTGTTTCTTTAACTTTTACCACTTTTTCTGGTATCAACTTTACAGTTGTTTCTCATTCTTCGGTCTCAGCTAGAGACCCGTCAATTAACATGAACTTGTCTCACAGCCAAGAAATCCAATAAACGTGATGTCTATAACAGAGAGTGTTAGGTTACCCCCCACCCCTTTCAGAAGACCAGGCTTCTCAATAGCCCCAACTTGGAAAAGACGTACCCCCCCCCAAAAAATTATAATCCTATTGTTGAGAATATTATCTTTGTAACCATATCCTATTCATACTAGGCAAAAATGTCTCCTATTGTTTTCTTGAACATCATGTTTCAAAGAGGCCAAGATGACTTTATACAACTTCTTCCTTCCGAACTCTAGTTCTGGAGGAAGCTATGTGCTTTCAAGTGGGGAAGTATAGTAGCGATGCAGAAGGATGATAACATAATGGAATAGCATTTCTTTCTGATCAATATGCCAAAATCCTGCAGAATCTTAACAGGACCTTCCAGCTAATGAATCGAGCCCCCTGTGCATGAATGAACACCACTCTGTGTTATTTTGTTCCAGAATATTTTACAGTTTCTTTTCTTTTGTTTTGTCTTTTTATTTCAACAAAATGAAAATAGAGCTCGGAAGTAAGTTGTGTGAGCCACTCCTTTCAACATTCGCAGAATTTTCTACCGGCTGCATGCACCCAAGTGGATCCTTTATTTGTGAATTTTAGTAGTCTGATTGCTGCTATGGAAATGTGTTCCAAAATCATGATATTTTCCTGTGATAAGTGAAGTTCACAAGGAAGAAATCAACATATGTTTCTTATTCTTCTTTTTTTGGGGTGGGGGGAGGGGGAAAGAAGTAAAATACACAACTGCATGTTACCTTTTATTCTGGCAGCTGCAGCTTACCTAGGCTTTTTGTACCAGTTCTCCTACCTTTCAGGCAGTCTAAGCAGCAACAAGGCAAGATGATTTAAGTTCAGGGCTACTCTATGTCAGCTTTCCAGATTAGCAGAATGTAAGATGGGCAAAATTCTACTGTCAGAAACATAAGTGAATAATCCAAGAGAAGTAAAGTAGGCTCGCTCTGTTGTTTGGAAGAGGAAGGAGACCCACCTCAGCCAAGGGACCAGCATCGGCCCTTCAACCAGGCTAGTAGAGCTCAGGGCTGTGCTGCCCTCACAAGTTGCTGGAGGCTTCCGCTCTGGGGTCCCCGAACTTCATGTGCCAACTCTGTGATGACTTACCTAACTTTGAAAAGAAAGCTTGATATAAATCCCTATCACTCCCAGCAGGGAGAGTGAGGTAAAGGTAACATCAGTCAACAATTGAAACACAGGTATTGAATTCTAGCCACAAGCTTTTGCCTGCAGAAAGCTCTGAGCTGAGATTCTGCTCCCTCTTTTTTTAAAAACGGGAAGAGCAGGTGTTTGTTTGTTAGGAGATAAAAACAGGATAGGACTAGCCTGAGACATTTTTCTTATCATAATCAAGAATTGGAAGAGAATTAAAGGGAATAACTCTCTCTCCATCTGTTTTAGTATTGTTTAATGTCTTGTCTGAGTATCCTTTAGTCATCTAGAACACCTCTGTTGGTATAAATCCAGCACTTCAAAAACAAAGTCCTAATCTAACCGTCTTCTTTTCATACATGAAGAAACTGAATGTCAGGTTAGGGCCAAGGAGGACAGAATACATGTCTGACCCTTAGTCTTTCTAGTACATTTCTCTGTAATGACCCACACATGTTTAACGTTGATTTGCTTGGTTTTTTTTGTTGTGGGTTTTTTTTTTTTTGACTTATTTTCAAAAGGCACACATCAAGGATTGTAACCCTTGTAACAAGTACTTAGAGAAACATTTCTCAACAACATAATAGATTTAAATATGTTTGTAAATTTCTTTTAGACTAAAACATATTCCATCACTATAATAGCATAAAAAGGAGCCAGTTAAATTAGTTCCAAGTCTTCTAATAAAGAAACACATAGTCACAATCACAAGTTCTAACCTTAAACTGTTTTAGACTGTTAAAGATCATGTTGTAAGCAGGTGTCAGTTCAACTCTTTCTTACTGGCAGAAGGCACTGTCTCTTCACTGTGGAGCAGATTTGGTGCCATATTGGATAGTCACATTTCAGAACAAGATCACTGAGCATCGTGAAAATGCGTTACAAAAAAATCTCCCTGGCAGTAAAATCTTGCCCTGCGAATTTTTTTTAATCCCTTTAACCAATTACCTTTCATTTAACTCGGGAAATAATCAAGGGTACTCTCTCCAGCATTAACACTATACTTTGTAAAGGACTCGTCATCAAAGTAATAAGGTTAGCGTGGGTTTTTCACAAAAGAGCTCAGAGAGACCTGCTTCTCTTTGGGAGCATGGCTTTGACTTGTTGGCTTAAAGGACAATCAATCAACTACTTTTCTCTGGTTGGAAAAAATCTTAATTTCTTTCTACATAACAAGCACTGAGTAAATGTTTGTTGAAATACTGCTGTGAATAAGTTAAGGAATAGGAGGTACTCATTCAGAATTTGTCTTTAAGAAAACCGGCTTTTTGACTGTCAATCAGATAGACACAATGATATTTAAAAGTGTCTAAAGGTAACTTTACCAGTAGAAGAGATCCCATCTGCCAGACACTTTAATTGTCCTGTGCCTTTATCTACAATAAAAATTAAAGGAAGTTGTCCCAAGGAAATGGTCTGGCTTCCCTTCAAATTCAATGGCAGTTTAAGATAAAAGTCAAGTGAACTACAATGACGAATAAGAGAATTATGTGTTTTGAGTTATCTTGCTGCTGGTTGAATAAAAGTTTTATTTTTGCTAATGAGAATCTCACTTATCACTGTGTTTCATCAGGTTCAAATACCTAACCCAATCCATTTCAGACTAAACAGGGCTAACACCTGTATCTAGTCACATAGGCATAGGAAGGTGCTCACTGCTTCCAACATTGATAAAATTCCAGTTGCTTTGCATTTTTCTTCCTATGTCTATTTGTCACGATACTGGGTCTTTAAGGAATGTTTTGGTTTTTCTCATATGGTTAAATCCTTATGAGCCTTTCTCAGTTCAACTTTAACTACCTAGTAAATAGTTGTCCTAAGGACACCTCATCTCTTTCTCTCTCCCTTCCTTTTTGCGGTGTTGGGGAAGCATGCTTCTCATTGTACCAGATACATAACGAGTTTGGACTTTACGCCAAATATTCAAGGCATTATCCATGCAGTTATTTGCTCTTGTCAATTTTGTGCATGCTCTTTGGAAGGCTTACGACAGTCGTAGGGAAGAAAAGGAACCTTTCTGACTTCAGATTCTGTCTTTTAGATTAAGAAGTGTAAAAATGGAGCAGAGGAAACTGAACGATCAAGCAAATACCTTGGTGGACCTGGCAAAGGTAAGCTGGGGTCTCAGCCCTCATGATTGCATCTATTGGAACTAACCACTGCATAGAAATCAATAATGCTTCAGGAGGAGGCCACCCCAAACTTATTTAACAAATCAAACCAACCATGCTGACATGATGGCCCAACTTATAAGAATTCTTCTGAAACTCTTACTTAATATGCACTTTCCCTACATACATTGTTCAACCCCATCCTAAAAGCTTTCCTCCTTGCAGTGATTTGGAAGTTCAGTAAGAAACCTAAGTGGACTATGAGATAGTACTTTTGGGGTGCTTATATGTAGTTTAGTCTCATCTCTATGAGAGCAGAACCACATCCAGGGTTTTCCTATGAGGTTCAGGGCTAAATAGGACTTATCAAAAAATTATATATATTATATATATATTTTTTTTAATATATTTTAAGCAACAGGCTTTCTGTCCTGTTCCATTGATCTATACTTCTGTTTTTGTGCCAGTACCATACTGTCTTGATGACTGTAGGGAGTCTGATTCCTCCAGTGCCTCTCTTCTTTCTCAAGGTTGCTTTGACTATTCGAGGTCTTCATACCCCCTTTTTTTTTTTTTTTTTTCCGGTACGCGGGCCTCTGACTGTTGTGGCCTCTCCCGTTGCGGAGCACAGGCTCCGGACGTGCAGGCTCAGCGGCCATGGCTCACGGGCCCAGCCGC
>NC_041221.1:112204365-112227200 GCF_002837175.3 Physeter macrocephalus
GCTGCGGAGCACAGGCTCCGGACGCGCAGGCTCAGCGGCCACGGCTCACGGGCCCAGCCGCTCCGCGGCATGTGGGATCTTCCCGGACCGGGGCACGAACCCGTGTCCCCTGCATCGGCAGGTGGACTCTCAACCACTGCGCCACCAGGGAAGCCCCCCATACCACTTTTTAAAAGGACATTAATAGTCCCCAATTCTTCTAGCACAGTTATATGCTTTATCTGGTTTGTTTTTGGTTGTTCCTCTCAAGTGAACTCCACTTTCAAAATGTGAATATTTGTCAACAATGCCAACATTACCTTTCAATGTTCTAAATTCTGTAGGAGGCATTAGAATAGATTTATGTAAGTGTTGAGCCTGTTAACATGAATCCTTTGAAAGAGGCAACTCTCAGTTGGACCTGTGTTCTGCTGTTTGTTTGCTATAACTGCTATGTCCTTTATAAAGCCTCCAGTATATTCTCCAAAAATTACATCTATTTGTCCTAGTCCCATGAAATAACACACTAAATTATATTCATTTTTAATGTATATCAGTAATACAAACTGTATAAATATGTTGAAGATGAATATTTGATAGCTTATAAATAGAAGATGATAAGTGAAGTATTTAACGACTTACCCCTGGGAGATCATATATCATTCATTTAAGCTGGGCAGCACACACATATGAGGCCTGAAGATGTGCTCAGTATTTACACATTGTTCTCACTGGGACACATCATGAACAAAGATGGGGCAGGTTCTTCCACCACTCCTAGATCAAATGATAAAAGAAATTGGGTATTTTTATGAAAAAGTAAGAGACCCCTTGAAAATAATATATATATATCATTTCACTATACGTAATATAGCATATATAAATACATATCGTATAGACTATTATATGTAATAGATATACTCTTGAGTAAAATTATATATCTATGAGGCAAGATGCTGTGTCTTTCAATTTTTCTTTTTTTTGGCTGTGTTGGGTCTTGGTTGCTGCGTGTGGGTTTTTTTTCCTCCAGTTGCGGCTAGTGGGGGCTACTCTTCATTGCAGTACATGGGCTTCTCGTTGTGGTGGCTTCTCTTGTTGCAGAGCACAGGCTCTAGAGGGCAGGCTTAGTAGTTGTGGTGCATGGGCCTAGCTGCTCCGCGGCATGTGGGAACTTCCCAGACCAGGGCTAGAACCTGTGTCCCCTGCACTGGCAGGCAGATTCTTTAACCACTGCACCACCAGGGAAGCCCCTCAATTATTTCTTTAGCTCCATGCTTATTATTATGTTTGCAGGACTATCCATGCCATAATGGTTCAGTATTTTCTAAACGAATGGATGTTGCTCATATAGTCTCAAGACTATGTATCAACAGTAAAAATAAAGTTAATGCACTCTGTCTTTCTGGCCAGACTCAAAGGAGGTGCCTGTGTTCTGAACAGCAACTCCCTTATTTAATCAGTTCATCATCATTTATCACCATTAAGAGGTTGTTAAGCAGGATAAGAGCACATATTATAGAGGGAAATAAGATAGGAGGGCAGGCTTAGCCAAAGGGGTCTAGGCTTGGAAAAGGCTGCACTGGGCTAAGGTTAATGTCTCCAGCCTTCCCTTCTTGACCACCCACTTCCCTCTCTGGCTCTGAGCTGATCAGCGCTGAGGTCTTCTTTCCCTGTCTCCCGGCTATTTCCGGAACTATAACTGGGAATGAGAGTTATGAATACCCTTTGATCAGGACAGCCAATTGCAAAATTCTCTAGGACACCAAAAGCATTTTCCTATTTCAAACCACTTAGTTCTGATTCAGCCCTAGCCAACAAGGTGGATTGGTAACTTTAGTGTCTCCCCTTTTATTCTCAGTAGTTATCTATAAAAATGCTGTTTGACCCAATGGAGAGCCTGTAATTTGGAACATAGGAGAGCAAAAAGATATTTAGGAATTTTTAATTGCTTTAAGCTAGTAAATTACTTGATCACATCAGTTTGTCCTAAACTTCATTCATATTCCACGCTCAAAATTTCTGCTACATCCCAATACCATCTGTACCATTATGTATTGTTCTTTAAATCGGCTTGTTTTTAAAAATCAGCCTTGCCCTAATTAGTATTACATGTTGCAAAATGAATTTGACATGCTAACTTTTCTAACAACCATTAAAATATATGCATAAATATGAAATCGAAACATGTTTGTCTACCTGCACACCACCTAAAATCCCTGGACACACCATTTTCTGCAACTGGATCAAATCAAGGCCTAAGATCTCTCTTTCCTAAATCCTGGCATCGAACGGACACACTGAATTTGCTTTGCCAGGTCAAGTGTTCAGTTAGCTGACCCCACTGTTGCGTTGCATGTCACCGAAAGGAGACCAGCCCTCAAGCTCTGAGAGTTGATAGTTTGCTTCCAGGGCAAGTGTAATGAAACCTTCACTCTTCATCTCGCTATTCTCTCAATTCTGTTTTCTAGACCCAGAACATCATGTATGACATGATTTCCGACTTAAATGAAAGGAGTGAAGACTTTGAGAAGAGGATCGTTACCCTGGAAACCAAATTAGAGACTTTGATTGGTAGCATCCATGCCCTACCTGGGCTCATAAGCCAGACCATGAGGCAGCAGCAGAGAGATTTCCTCGAGGCTCAGATGGAGAACTACGACAAGCATGTCCCCTACGATGCTGAGCGGTCCCGGTCCTCGTCCAGGAGGCGGCGGTCCTCCTCTACAGCACCACCAACTTCATCAGAGAGTAGCTAGAAGAGAATCAGTTAACCACAAAATAAGACTTTTTGCCATCATATGGTCAATATTTTAGCTTTTATTGTAAAGCCCCTATGGTTCTAATCAGCGTTATCCGGGTTCTGATGTCAGAATCCTGGGAACCTGAACACTAAGTTTTAGGCCAAAATGAGTGAAAACTCTTTTGTTTTTCTTTCAGATGCACAGGGAATGCACCTATTATTGCTATATAGATTGTTCCTCCTGTAATTTCACTAACTTTTTATTCATGCACTTCAGACTTTACTACTACATTATATGATATATAATAAAAAAAAAAAGTTAATTTCTGCACATACTTGTTTGGTCACTTGAGATTTCTAAAGGTTCACTTCTCACATTATTTTCAAGGTGAAATGACTGATTATCACCTGATGCATGTTGATCATTTTTATTTCCCAGTTTGCCAGTTGGAAGAAACTTTTCAGTTACTCCATACCCTAGTCACTAAGACTTTTCTCTCCTTATGAAATACTATAGTCAAAACCATTTGACCCAGCCGGCCTACTATTCTTTTTGAGTTCACCATGTCTCACTTCTAATTCAGTTTGTTTCCAAATTATGTGGAAAGTGATGCTGTTACATCAAAGCCTATATATAAACTAGGGGCACAGATGCTTTCAAGAATTATTTTATTCCCAGTTTACCAGCAAATTTACTTAAAGAAAGTATCAAGGTACACCACTGTCTATGAACTAATGTTGCAGAATTTTAGATCTAAACTACTTATTTCATCTCTTCACATGTATTTATTTATCATGAGGGACCCATGATGCACTCTAAGTGTTTGGATTACACACATGCCTATTCACATATACATGTGATTGCGTAGCTCCTAATAGCATAATCAACATAAATGAGTGTAACTCTTAACATGTCACATACCACCTGGCAAATGGTCTGTACTCTTGGTCTGTGCTTACATGTTTGGTACAGGGAGGTGAATGGCAACTAGTAAATTTCACAAGTTTTATTACGCTTGTTTCATGGGCAGTTAAGATGGGTTTCTGTGAAAGGGAACTGGTTAGTTACTGCTGCAAACACATCTCTTTTCAAATTTACTCTACGAATCCAGTGGATTTAGAAAAACCACCTTTGAGGTGACAGCAGTGTGGATTTCCCTCACATGGTGGTCTGGAGAGTCCACAGGAAGAGCTGGTCAGTGGTAAGGGTAACACATCGTAAAAATAAGGCTTCATTTGGAAGCTCTTAAACCTACCCTCTTGGGTTGGCCTAAACTTAAAAAGGGCTCCTTCATTTTCAGAGAAATCTGCTTTTGCCCTCTTCTCCTTTATTCTACACCATACCCTCTGGTGTCTACCTTACGACATTGCAAGTTGCTAGTATACCAAGTATTTTTCTTCTTTAACACAAAACTAGAGCTATACATTCATCACCTTGCATAATTCAATGAACAAAATCACTTTCATAACTATTCTCTATAATTGAGGCAAAAATCAAACATTTCCATTCAACATCAAGGACATAAAAGTTTGATTCCTGTAGATTGCTTGAGAATCACTTACCATTTATTACCCATCCAGAGTGGCTGAAAATGAAGCTCTTTCACACATCTTATATATGTCAGTGTAGGACAAAGCCTGGAAATAAGTGAAAGAAAAACTATTAGAGCACTGCTTACCAGAACATACTGCTGAGTTAAGCGAACTGCAAAATCCTATTCCATCAGGATTTCTACTTCATGGATGAAATAAAAAATTTTCTTTTATTTATTCTGGGTAACATACAAGAATATATCAAGTATTTGGTGTGAACACTGGATGTAAGGAAGAGATATTGTGAAAAGATGATTAATTTCTTGCAATTGTTGCAGTTAGTTCTTGTATATGCTATCTCTACTGTGACTAAAAGGCCGAATAGCAGATAATTCAGTTTCATTATCATCTTACTGATCAGTTAGCCCCACCATCCCAGAATACTAGAAGATTAGGGCAAGAATAATGTATTGTTCCTCTGGCTGAAGAAGAGAGAAGAGAATGTGAGTTTTAATTTAGATTTCATTGTCTGCTGTTTATTCTCCTATTTCCAATTAACTGCAGCTCATGTAGGATGTAATTCTTTAGTCCAAAATTGATCTTACTTTTCCTGTTTCTTTATGCAAAGTATATGAAGACTGGTGAAGATTCAACAAAAGTGTATGATCTCTTGTTTCTGTATTTTAAACAATACAAAATAACCACAATTTTGAAGAGGAGGTGAGGACTCATCTGTTGCATAGACCTTGTGGTCAGCGATTTGCTGAATGAACCCAACTCTACCTGATATTACCAAGCCTCTGCCCACATGGCTTTGAACATTAAGAAAGATCCTCTGAGGGCTCCTTAGATAACCAGTCTTCAGTGAGATCTATGACTTTCTCTAATTTATACTTTGTTTTCCAAAATTTCTAATGTTAATTGAGTCTGTTATACTTCAACCTACCACATCCTAGCCTGTCTTTTCTCTACAGCCTGTATCAGAACATATGACCTCCACAAATCACTGTGAATTACAATAGCACCACCTTCCTCAATAATTTTCTTCATTTCCCCTACTTATACACAGTGTCATGGGTTAGCCACTAGAAAGAAGACTCTATGCTCTCAAAAAAAAATGATGAACCAAAGTCATAACAGGTAGTAGATCTAGGAAATTTCATATGCTTTCTCCCTAATTTCACCTCCACTGGCAACAGTTTTCCAAGAGACTCTCCATCAAGGTATCTGTAATGATCAAATAATTATATTCCAAAACAATATGGGAACTGGGAGAAAAATCTGTTGGTTAGGTTTCATTCAAATCTTGAGAGATGGATTAAAGTTTTACATCCCTACTGTCTTTCAACTTTGCACAGTCTTGAGAAGCAGAATGACAAAATGGAAAGAATAGGAGGTTAAAACAAGTCAGAGTTGGATTTGGAACTGAGATCTGCTTCTTGCTATAGCTCTACGTACTTGAACAGCCTTAATCCTTCTGAGCCTCCTTTTTCTCATCTACAAAAGGAATGTAAAAAGACACAGATATCAGTGGAGCTCTGTAAAGCCTGGCATCTATTTTACCAAATGATGGTAGATATTCTTAATGCTATTTCCAATATAAGGCAATAAATATTAAACACCCCTAAAATATTACCTACCTTATTATTAATAACTCGCAGTAGAAGTTATAAATTCTCCCCTCACCTAATTAATTCTTAGAACAAGTTACTGGACTCTGGATTCATTTATTAATTTCCTGATGCTATCACTGTTTTTTGTTTAATGTGGTCCTAGGATATCAACAGGTATATATGCTCTTTGTGATTCTGTCATACTCTTACTTCTTCTTGCCATCCCAGAAAATCTCTTCACAAAAATGATCCAGAAATGCTGATGGTGATTGTGCCCTATGCTTAGGACTTGGAATACTTGATTACGGGTGTGCTGGTACCGTCAACCAAAACTTGGACCAAAAGGCTCACTTCCTTTTCCAAATCCATCCCTATAGGCTCAAGTCTATGAGCCTTCACATACTTCTCCCTGTCTGTGTAACCCTCCCTGACACAGTGTGTGTGTTCCCGCTGAACTGTCAAGGCAATCTATTCAGAAAAAATTATCAGACTGGTGGTTTGACAAATAGAGTCCTGGAAGATGTGAGGCTTGGAGCCCCTGCATCAATGGGGATGACACGAGGAGCTCTTTCCTCACTGTCACTGTTGCGAGAGGCTCTGCTGGGCATGCCCTATTTCAGTTTCTTAGGCCAGGAAACAACAACAAAAAAGCCCTGTCAGTGATGCTTTCTAATACTTCTTCTATTAAATATGTCACAAGTCAGTGAACCCAGAAATGGAAAATATAATGTCACAGATATTTCTTATTTTGAACTATTAGAAATACTTTGAATTTTTTCCCCCCAACCTAGGCTTTTCTCCAGTTATGGGTTTTCCTCTGACCCAATGTTCTTGCTGTCCCTACCTGGTAGTGGGGGAGGGGAAGCAGCTACAAAAGTAATTAGAAACCAGTGGGCCTGCTCATCCTGGCAGTGTTAGGGCTACTGGATTGGAGCTCGCTCAACTTCAGATCCAGCTAAAAGTTGAGTGTGAGGAAGGAAGGTAGTGGTTCACAGACCGCAGCCAAGTAGGAAGCTGAACAGAGGGATACTTCCACTCCAGGCCTCCCACTTCCTTAATAACTTGCCTCCTCTACTCCTTGTTAGGAAAGCAACTCTTGCCTCTCTCCATAGCCCAGCTATTTAGTTATCAATTTCCCTGCGGTCATCTACCGTGGCCAAAAACAAAAAACAAAAAAGAAAAATCTGGAAACAAGATATTTCTTGTTAATCAATCCTATCACTTAAAAAAATATATTTGGGGGCAGGGAAACCTAGTGACCTCAGCTAAAGTAAAAGAAGGAAAATATTTGAGGAATTTAACTCAAAGAAAAAATGAACATGCACTGTGGGATATTTTGCGGATATGAGGGACAAGGGACTCAGGTCACAGAACAAACTGTGTTCCCACCCATGCTCTGAGGCAAGGCCACCTATCACCTCTGCTAAAACTGGGCAGTTACTGAGCCCTCAGTCATGCAGGCCAACACCTCACATGCTTATAGAGACTGTGGCCACCAGCCCTCCTCAGATGGAGGGTGAGGGATGGGATGTGACAGTAAAATAAAGATATCGGCATCTTCACTGTAAAGAAAGAATCAAAACTGCTTTAGGAAGAAGACATTTGGTACAGCATACAACAAAAATCTAACACCTTCTGGTCATAACATTCTAAATCTACATTATTCTGTCTAAAAGCCCAGAATCTTCACCATGCCACCAACTATCCCTTTCAGGGGGCTAGAGTAGATGCAGCCTGTCTCTTCGGTTTTTACACATATAATGTGATGACGTGTCACTCTGAGTCTGACTACCTATCGTCCCTCTAGCTCATTCATTCTCACTTGCATTTGTTATACTGCTTATAAATGGAATTGTTAGGTCAAACATTCATATTTTGGGGAATATAAGTCCAAAATTAGCCTTTCTGTTGGATACAACCACGGTGCTTCAGAGAGAAAACTGACAGTGACTAGATAAAAGGCTTTAAGTGAGCCAATATTTTTATTTTTGAATTTGTAGAGGGAAAAATATATACTAAAAGGAAGTTTTGGCATCCCTTAAATATGACTGCAATAGGGCATTTTCACTTACTTTCTTTAAAACCTTAATTTTATATTACTTGTATATGTTCGAAACCATGTTCAGGGAGTTTGAGGATTATAATTCACTTAACAGAGAGCACTGGCAACAAAGGTGTTATTGCTCTTAAATCAGGCTGCAGTGGAGAAAAAAAGGTAACAAAAATTTTCTAGTGATTGGGCAATATACCCAGTGTGAAATCCTTTGTACCTGCATTAGATTCCTGTCCCCTCTCTTTTCTAGAAAGAATCACATTAAGAGGATATTTTTTCTGTATCAATAATAAAGAGGACCTGAAAGATTAGTAAAAAGCCAAATACTGCTTTTTAAGAAGCAATGTTTGATTTTATTTGAAGATTAAATGTTTAGAGGAAAAACCCTTTGTAACAGTATTTAATGAAAACTTGCTTATAAAAAGGATGAAAATAAAGGTATAAAATGTGTTTTCATTTCTGACTTTGATAATTAGAAAACTATAAATTAAAATGATTTTGAAAAAAAAAAAAACACCAGCAAGAAAGCATAAAAATGAGAAAGTACAAAAATGAGAAAGCACAAAGCAAGCAGTCCAAAGGAAAATGTAACATGACAGCCTGACAAGTGCACAAGATGGTTTAATTTATACTCTTCAAGAACAGAAAATATAAGATTGAGTTCAACATAAAATGCATCCGTGTGCTTTTTAGAGAAGACATAAAATTATAGAAAAAAGTTAAAACCCAAATGACAGCAGATAATTTAGGCTAGTGCAAACAAACAGAAACAGTGGTAGCAATATTCATTTCAGATTAATGGAATTTAAGAGAAACAATAAGAAGTTATAAAAGGAAGAGTATGTTAGATTGATCATTGAAGAGAAAGCTGACATGAATTGTATGCACTAAAAAGCAAAGCATGTAAAGCAAACCTATCAGAAATAAAAGAAAAAACAATTGTTGTGGTAGATTTTAAGATCCCTTTCAGCCTGGAGGAAGCAAATGAACCAAAAATTAATGGTCATGGTATCAAGAAAAATAAATATTATCAGAATTGGCCTAAGAACTAATAGAAACATGAAAGACATACTTTTTAATAAATGACCTGGAGGAACTAGTTAGGCATTTTTAAAAAGATAATACTAGTTCCATGCTTTACATCATACAAAAGATTAAACTCCAAATGAACCAGAGAGCTCAAAGTGAAAACTAAAACTACTCAAGTATTAGAACACAACATGGATGAATTTCTCTAAAACCTAGGTATAATGAAAGGTTTTCCAGACTCCAGAGGCAATAAAAGGCTGATTAATTTGGCTACATAAAAATAAAAGAACTATTGCATAGCAATAGAAGAAAAGATGGTAAGCAAACTTAAAAGAAGGTGATTAAACTGGAAGAAATATTTACAACATTTATCACAGAGGACCAAAATCTCTAACATACAGAAAGAATTCCTAAAATTGAGAGAAAAAGTTCTAAAACCCTGATAGAAAATAGAAAAATGGACAAAAACCAGATGACTTACCAAAAAGGGATATAAACTAATTCTTAAACAGATCACAAGATATGCATTTCACTCATAAGAGAAATGCGAATTAAAACTACACTGATATACCACCTCTCACCCATTAAACTGGCAAAAATTAAAAGTTTGACAACCTAGTTTTCTGGGAAGTGGGTATACAAGCACTTCAATACTTTGCAGGTGGGAATGTCAAAGGGTCCAACCCTCTGGAAGAAAATTTGACAGTATTTAAGGAAACTACAGTGGATTTCTTTTTGAACCACAAATCCTTCTTTTAAGTTTTTTCTCTGAAGACTTAACTTCAACATTATGAAAGTATATACAAACAAGGTCATAAATTATAGCATTACTTGTAATTGCAAAATGTCAGATACAATGTAAATGCTGACATTTTAAAATGTTTGTTCAAAGTGGAATACTATGCAGCTGCCTAAAAGACCAACGAAGATCTCCCTGAACAAATAGGGAATGACTTCCAGGATTTACTGATAAATGTCAAGAAAGCGAAGTGTAACCATATATATATGTAACGGTATATATATATGTATAAAAAGAAGGAAAAATAAGAAAAATACACCTATTTTTGCAAAAAGAAATCCTGGAAGGATGAGCCAGAAAGTAATGAAACTACACCTGCAGGGCACAGGTGGGAATAGGATGGAAGGGATGGGGAGGAGAAGCTGACACTTATCCGTGCATATTATTAACAATTTTTACTTTTTGAATAATGTTAATATTTTTCTGCTCAAAAAATTCTATCAACAAGAATATGGGAAAAACCCTAAAACAGAACACAAACAAAATAAACCTCGTTGTATTTCAAAAGAAAAATAGAACCATATCAAAGTGCGTGTGTTGAGGGGGGAATAACCTTAGTAATTTTTTACAATTTTTTATTTTGTACTAGTCATAAATTTACAGAAAAGCTGCAAAAAACAAGAATTCCCTTATATCCCTCACTTTGCTTTCCCTAATGTTAACATCTTATGTAACCAGAGTATAATTATAAAAACAAATTAACATCAGTACAGTATCAACTAATCAACAGACCTTTAATAACCTCAGTCTAAAGAAATTTATTAGGCTTGCTTTTCGCAGTAGAGTGGGTTAGCATTTCTGAAACTATTTTCTGTATAGTGGAAGGTTGAGAAAATGAGTAAATCTACTGAAGACAGTGGGACCAGGTTTCTCACTGTTGAAGAAGGGAGTTACCAGTGCAGAATGGCATTAGGCTGGGAACAACCTTGTGCCACTGCAACGGAATTGGAGGCATCAGTATGGACTCATGGATACAGAAACAGACAGAGATATATTTTTAAATAAATATATGTTTGTGTGCTTGTTTCCTAATTCTGTTTACCAAAATCACCTAGAAGCAAAAAAAAAAAAAAATCCCAAACCTAGTGCTCCAATCTTGTATTCTTAAAACAAGTGTCTGCTAAACACTGAATACCATCCTCCTTGTAGAAATGCAGATTCCAGGAATAGGGTAGGGAAGTTTCAGATAAGCCTGGACATCTTATGCCTGAGAGTAAGAAATATTCAAGTGAGAACATGAGGACATAAAAGGCACAAAGGCCAGCCTGAAGATGCACACATCATAAAATCATAAATCTGGGATAACTGGAGCATCAAAAATACTGAATATTAATAGTTTATAACCCATTAAATTAAAAAAGAATGCATGAATCCATGCTTAATAAATAAAAAAGCAATACTCTTCCTTAGAGTGGGTGAAAGTTTGTGGAGAACAGTGTGGATTTTTACAAAGTATCAAAATATCTCCCAATACATTATTCTACTAATTACAAAGGGTTAATTGTAATTTTACTGTTGAAAGAAAAAAAGTAAAGAAAAACCTAGTGACCACTCCCTTAACCAAGGAAACGAAGTAATATCACCAATAATGGTTCAGGAGAATGTCATATGCCTCCTGATATGATGCAATAAGGAGGGTGCATCATGTGTGTGATATTCCCGCCAAAAATGCACACCCGAATCTAGTGATGAGGAACTAGCAGACAGTCCAAAGACACAGACCCCAAAAAAATGAAAATTGATTTTTTTAAAAAACCAACCTATACTCTTCAAAACTCTCAATTTTAGAAAAGACAATGAAAGCCTGAGGAAATATTCCAGATTAAGAGAAACTGAATATATATAACAACTAAATACTAGTCATATTTCTGGATTAGATCCTGGACCAGGAGAAAAAAACAAATTATGAAGGACATTTACAGGGAAAACTGGCAAAATCTGAATACGGACTATGGATTAGGTAATAGTTTTGTATCAATCTTAAATTTTCTTATTTTGCTAAAGATATTGTGATTATAAATGACAAGGCTTTGTTCTTAAAAAATACACATTTAAGAATTTATCATAAAGGAGCTTAATGTCTTCAGCTTACTCCCAAATGATCCAGAAAAATATCACCTGTCGTGAGGCAGAAAACGGGGAGGGAGTGGGGGGTTGAAGGGAGACTGATAAAGCACTATGGAAAAAAAATGTTAACAATTAGGGAATTTAGTTAAAAGCTATACCAAAGTTCTTTGTATTATTTCTACAACTTTTCTGTAAGTTTGAAATTATACCTCAATTCTATCAAAAGGAAAGTATAGTCAATAGGGGGCAGATATACTAAGAGTTCTTTACAGAAAATAAAAAGAATGGGATAGGTCTATATACAGTCATGGAAAGCTCTCCAAGGCATAGTATTATAGTTTTCTTTTTTAAACTTGGAAAATAAATGAATTATTACCCCACTTACATAACACACAAAACCATACATGTCTGTGCATTCATATTCATATGTGCAAAGGCTATTAGAATGCTACTTCTCCTCTGGGGCTCAGTTCAAATACTCCTTCCCCTGTAGCCTTCCCTGCTCATCCCAGTTGAAAATAAATGCTCCTCCCTCTGGGCAGACAGTTTCCACATTTTCCTCGTGTCCTTAACACGCCTTGCCTCTTGCTGCAGCTGAGACATACAAGACCTCTCACCCATGAACAGAGAACAGACTCGTGTTTATCTGGGCACCCTTCAAAGAATCAAAGCCTGGTGAATTCTACATGCTATGTGCCCGTGAATGCTTGTTAATTGAACAGAAAGATGTTGGCCTTGCAGCCAGTATCCTAGCAATGATCCTCGATCCTGATTAGAAGAAAAATATTCCCTGTCTCCTATCAGTGCGTTTGGAGTTCTAAGTGTTCTCAAGATATTATCTTGAGCAGTCAGTTGCTCTTCACCTAGAACTTGATGTGGAGCTCCTGCTGCTTGGAGCCCTCCAGCAGGCTGAATGCGGCTGAACCATACCACGGCCAGGCTCCAGGGATATTTGCTTTCAAACACTTAACATTTGCTTTGTGTTACCCTTTTATTAGGAAGATTTAAATGGAAAGGGAAGCAAGTGAGGCAGGGCTTTCTTCTATTCTCTCTGCAAGAACAGCTTGTTTCCATGACATTTATACAGGGAGCTTTTTCTAAATGACAAGCAGATTGTTAGAAGATGTTATTTTCTGTCTCTTTGCTTTGGATCTTCACGTAGTGGGTGTAATGTAAGAGAGACAGCCTCACTAGGAGGGTGACTGTCAGGTATATGGATTCGGCAGGGGATCGGGTAGGGGTTTGTTGAATCTATTCTGTTGGGGTTGCTATAGCAGCAGCCTAACAGATTCTGGCTAGAAGTTGTAAGATGTATTCGTGTTGTTATTTTTTACATGGAGTAACATTTCTGCAGATATAAGTGTCTGCTCTTTTTAGCCTTTTGTCTTAGTGAAGAAAATTGAAGGCTCAAAGAAGAAGCCATCCAGGGGGCAGCAAGAAGTCTGAGCACCCAGGCCCAGATGAAGTGGCCAGGTTTAGGCTGAGGTCCGGGCCCGTCTTCTGTACAAAAGAGGTCAGCCTGGAGGCCATGACAATGGACGAAGGGAATGCCAGTCCCTCCACCCCTGACCCCAGCCACACTCCATGCATGTAAGGGGTTACCGTCACCTCCCATGCGCATCACACTGTGCTGGTTGCAAATTGCTTTCCCTCATGTTACCCTTTTGAGAGAACTCAGAAGACTGGCTTTATTTTACATCACACATCTCTCCTTTTACTAAGCCCCTCACCATTCTCACTGTTACTGCCTTGGTTCAGGCCTCATCACCATTCCCATGGGTTTGACCACTGTGTCTCTGAGATCTTGGCATCCTCTGCGGGGGTGGGGGCTGGGATGGGGGAGATAAACTACCCTACAAAACAAACCTTGTTATATCATTCCTCCTCATGGAAGAACACAATTGGCTCCCTGCTGTCTACAAGACAAATCCTAAACTTCTTAGGCTCTTCACACCTAGATCCAAATGTCCTTTCTCCCTTGCACGTTCCCTGACTGTGCTAGCTGCCCCTACCTCCGAGCATCCTACAGTGTGTTCGTCACACACATTATGCATGGAATTACCACTATCTGCCCACAGATTTTTGTTAGTTTGGTCAGTAGAGCTTTTAGAAAATAATTTTGAGCTTGAATAACTCTAAACAAGCATACAGTCTTCCGTATACCACAGGCTCCTTTGGTATCTCTGCCTACCCTTGCTCCTCTTGGCTTATTTATATCACTTGCTTGGCCCCTGAAGGCATTGGAATTTATGGTTCTTGATCCGGAACTGCATTTCTTTCCTGGGAATTAAATCCCCACCATCATGATCTAGAACAAATATCACCTACCAATTTAAAACATGGCACAACTTGCCCAAGAAGGTGGGCTGCTGCATTTGCTGGGCTCCCTCCCACTCTCCTCATTCCTCTACAACGGCACTGATGTACTATTATGATTAACATATAATTATGTTTATGTCCTTCTACTCAAACCATATTGTCAGCTTCCTCAGAAGAAATCAATCTTAAAATATTCTATATACACACTGACAGGCAGAGTGCTGGACTGTGTGAAAATTTGTTAGATAAATGAACACCATTTTACAGGTGGCAAAACCAGGTCTCAAGCTGGTTAAGCATATTCAATGGCATAGACCCAGTAATGGGCAACGTGTGAAGTTGAGTCCTGGTCTTCTAACTCTAAGACCAGGTTTTTCACAGGTTCCCACACCCCCAGAGCCTCAGAAGCAAAAAGGTCACCATTCCTTTGTTCTAGTTAATTGTCTTCACTGTGTATAGCTGGGTACTTACATCAGGGAGGTCTCAAAGCTAAAACATTAAGTCCATCTGACATTTGTGGTAGAGAGACTAGCAATAAAATATAAATATTCCCAAACATTCTCCTTCCCTCACCTTCTAAGGAGTAGTTTGGCTCTGGGTCTACTGTTGTATCTTCAAGGACAATGGAATGAAGCAGGAATGAAGGAACAAGCCCAAAGAAGGGGGTGGATGGTTCTAAGAGAGTAACTTGAGGAATGTTCAGTAGAAAAGATTGAGGAGTCAAGAAATGAAAAGATGGGAAGGGAAATAAGAGAAGCTACTGAGTCATGTGAGACTTGGTAAACCATGGCTCAAGAAAAGTTTTAGGAAATTTTGCTGCACATGGAGTTGTTTAATTTTCTGCCTCACCTCTCCCATGAAGAATGCCTTCTTGTAGAGGTCTCTATGGCCTCTCCTCCAAGCCCTCGGAGTCATATTTGTGTTTGTCTGGGATATGTCACAGTGCTGTGTTATGCAAAGCAACAGCATCAAATCTCAGAGCCATTTGCAACATATTTACCTATTGTCTCATGTCCAAACTTAAGAATGAAGTAGAGAGGAGGTGGCATGTGAGGCAGATATCATCAAGGACAGATTAATGTGGTCTCTTCTTGAGGCACTGACCTTTTATCATTATGAAGTGACCCTAATCATCTCTAGTAATTCTCCTTGTCTTGAAGTCTTCTTTATCTGAAATCATTCAAGCTAATCTATCTTTCTTATGATTAGTGTTTGCATGGATATCATTTTCCATATTTTTACTTTCCATTTGTCTGTGTATTTGCTTTTAAAGTGAATCTCTTGCAAACAGCAAATAATTGGGTCTTGCCTTTCATTTTTAATCCAGTCTAATAATCTCTGCCTTTAACTGAAATGGTTGGTCCATTTACATTTAATGTAATCACTGATTTGGCTGAGTGTAGGTCTACACCTTGCTGGGGTTTTTTCTATGTGTTCTATCTGGTTTTTGTTCCTCCTTTCCTATCTCCTTTTCAGTTAATTGAATAAATTTTAGTATTCCATGTTAAAAAAATAACTTAAGAATCATCTTATTAGATATTAAGGCAGAGGTCCAGAGAAACCACGTGATTTGTTGGGTTTCTTCCAAAGTCAGAAGAGATAATTAAAAAAAAAATTTTTTTTCAGACGTTGAGAAAGGGCTGCCTGAAGATAAAATAGAAAAGCTAGGATCCTCCAGCATGCTATTAAATAAATTACAAGCAAGGTAAATTAAAGAAAAAAAATATTTTGTGTGAAAAGCCAAAGTCTTCAACCATGAAACACATTGCTCTTCTGTTGGATGGGATTTGTAAATCACGTTTTATCAACCCCCTGCATCTCTGCTCCTCTATCTAAAGTAGGAACAAATGAAGCAATGCCTAAAATTCCTGTGTAGACAATAAAACTCTTCATTAATATGCCCAGAACCATTACTATTTGTTTCACCAGCTTTTTCCAGTCTATCCATTTTTTAATCAACTTAAGATCATGGCAGAGACATCCTGATACCCATGTTTCTTGAAATCTTTCACTCAGTAACTACATTTTCCCTCCTTTACATATCATACAGCATAGTGCAGCTGCATAAAGAGAAAACACTTTTACGTTATAATTGAAACGATGTTTCAGACATGGCTCAAAGAGGTGAGGAGAAATACTCTGAAAGGCAGGAGGTGACAAAACATTCAAATCAGACATGAGCCAGCTGAAGGCATGTATGGTATACACACATTTAAGGATGTTGGGTTGAATAATTCTTCAACATACTGGTTGTCTAGTATGCTTGACTTCCCCCATTTCTGCCATCAACTGACTGTGTGCCTGCCCAGAGTATTCAAGATTTCTAGTTCTCTAATTTTTCAAGTATACTATGTTCATACATTAGAGTACTCAATATTGTGTTAAGGCATTAATTCTCCCTGAATTGATCTATAGACTAAGGCTATCTCATTAAGACCTCAGCAAGTATTTCTGTAAAAATTGACAGGCTGATTAAAAAATGGAAATGGAAATGCAAATGAGCTAATATAGCCAAAACAATATTGGAAAAGAAGAAAAGATCTGGAGGAGTCAAAGTACCTGATTTAAAGATTTATTTGAAATCAGTGTGATATTGACTTAATGGTATAATATATAAATCAAGGGAACAGAAGAGAGTCCATAAATTTATAAATAAATTTATAAATATTCAGAGAGAATATATGTAATGTATAAGTGTGTGTGTGTGTGTGTGTGTCTACACATGCACCAAGATAATTAAACAAGGAAAGTGTAATTTTTCAACAAGTGGGACTGAACAGTTAGATATCCATATTTTTAAAAAGTAAAACTGACCCTTATGTCATAACACACATAAAAATTGGGAACTAGAGCAATGGTTTTTAGTTTTCCAAAATGTCATGGGTTTGGTAGTCCAAAGATGAATTATCTATCCATAAGTTTCTGTATGTTCTCTAATGGGTTTCCTGACAATTCTGTTCAAAGTAAATGAACACTACCATGAGTCCAATGCCCTTCTTAGAGAAACTAATTTCTATGAAAGCATCAGTGGAGATTCTATTTTTTATGCTACATACATTTTATAAAGAAAATTGCCACTCTTATCCAGAGAAAATGTTTTTCAATTTCACGGACTCATTATTAAACCCACATTTGCTATTTATTCCATCATCAGTCTTTAGCAACAGTGAAAAGTTTTAGAAGTGTTTGGGTTTTAATGTTACTTTTGTTACCTTCATAAAACTAGCAATTTAGGACACTTTGGCACCCAAAGAAGCTGACAGCTACTGACATTGCAAATTTAAGAAATGCTGTACTTGGTATAGTTAAAAATCATTGAAGCATGTAAATTTTGCTGAACGACCATTCTGATGTGCTTAACTATGCAAGTGATTAGTTTCTTTATTGCCATAGTCCACTATTTTCAATTATCTCTAAGAAAAAATAGACTGACTTGCTAACTTCATGCAAAGCAGTAAGAGATAGTCATGGATCAGTCATTTAAGAAAATATTGGCAAAAGTTAACAACCATTTATTAGGATATTCCTATGTGCTTGATACTGTATTGGATGTGAAATCCAAAAATGGGTAAGACATATTCTCTTATGTAGCAATCCAGACATGTGTCTCTGTAGAGTTCAGGTAAAATGTACCTGGACTAGCTTAGATTAATTCTGTAATTGCTTCAGTTTTCTACTCAGGCTCTAACAATGTAATCTTGATCTGACAGATAGAAGTGAACTGGGAATCAGATCATCTAATCAGGAGTTTGTATGACTTTCTTGTCACATCACATCTTACCTATCTCCCTGACTAGAATGTGGAGCCATTCACTGAGGAAACAGCATCATTTACCTCTGTATTCCCAGGCTTTAACAAAGTACCTGTCACTAATTGGCACTAAACTAACACTGTTGAATGAATGAATGCTATACTGTAACTCCAACCATCTAAGAAGTTATAGTTGTGGTTCTTAGTCTTTTCTGATTCATGGACTCCTTTGAGAACTGTGGAGAAGAAAACATTTTTACCAGAGACAAATGCATGAAATACAACATTATGTAGGTGATTTTAGGGGTACCCTGAAGCTCACTTCTCGTATACATATTAATAATTTTATACAGAATATTAAAAACTACTAATGTCTTCCTGCCTATAGACTAATAATCTGCTATTTAATCTTATGATTTATATATACATAGTTGCATTTAACTTGTTAGATCTCTGAAAATCTTTTTTGGAATAAAAAATGCTCTAGAAGGCTACTATCCAAATTATATTGGTTATACTTCCAGCTCTGTCATTAACCAGCTGTGTGGCTTTGGATAAATTCCATAAATAATCTGGGCTTCAGTTCCAGACCTGTAAATTAAGGAGGTTGAACTAAGATGATTTCTAAAGTTCCTTATGGCTCCGAAATTCTCAGTTCCAAAGGATTGGAGTTTCCCTGATGAAGAAAAGGACATGTGCATTATAAATCTGCCTCACTGGGGAAGCACTGAATATCATAAATACTCAATGATTTTTAAAAGGTTTTTAAAGTAAACTCTTTGCAGATATCTGCAGATTCCAAGAATCAGATCTATAGCTTAGACATGTATCAATTTGCAGAACTCTTGAGATTTCCATTGTGTAAGGGAGCAAATACCCTCTCTCCCCAGTGGCTATTTGACTTTTAACATAATCTATATACTGGGACTAGTTCATTAAAATTACTTCTGAATCCCAAGTCTAAAATAAGGGATGCCCTATAGAAAATAAGGTTTCAGCAAGAATAGTCACAAGAACTGATGATGATATTCAAAATATGGTGTACCTCCTGTGAGACTAAAATCTTTTCTTGGCATCAGATACAATATTTTGTGACATCAGTGCATGCAGGACTGTATGCTGTTAAATTCATTTTTATAAAATACCACTTACATTACTTCTCTCCTTAACTCCAAAATCCTGAGTGTCTTACCACTCTCCCACAGGATAAAGTCCTAAGTTCTATCTGTGCACATGAAACCCACCCACCATCTGGCCCTAGTGGACACTGGCTCTCCCTGTTCTCCCTAAACAGCATTCTATTTTAGATAAGATAATCAGCCAAATCCTGCCAGTATCTCCAATCTTGATTCCCTCCATGCCACACTCAGGCATGATCCGTTCTTACAAAGTCCTATTAAACACAGAGTTCGGTTTTCACTAATGGTAGACAAGGAAATTTGAGCAACCCTCTTACTGAAACTATAACTAGAAAAAAACTATTTTAAAAATCCATTTGAAGTTCTCACAGAGTTAATCAATCAATCAATAAAAATTTTTAAAGTGAAGAATTACAAATCAATACCTGCAAGACAAAGGAAAGCTGGATAATTGAGTACAACACTG
This sequence comes from Physeter macrocephalus, assembly GCF_002837175.3. Lineage (NCBI taxonomy): Eukaryota > Metazoa > Chordata > Mammalia > Artiodactyla > Physeteridae > Physeter > Physeter macrocephalus. Next base: position 112,223,854 of record NC_041221.1, read on the forward strand.
GGAGCTACTTTTGCTCACATTATCTGCCAATTCTGTAATTCCACACTGAGAAGCTAAGCAGAGCTTTTGACAATCACAGTAAAAAAGTAACAGGCATTAGAGTTCAGGACATACAAAGGAAGAGGGGGGAGATTGACATCTTAGCAATAGGGGTGGGCTAGAGATTGACCCTGTTTCAGAGCCTAAACCTCAGATGGATATCATTTCTGATTCTAACAATTAAGGTTATTCAGATTGTTAGTACCCATCCTTTCTGTGAGAAAAAAAAAAAAGTAGCTCTTCTGCAATGGATGATAAAACAGAAAGCACAACTTTAGGCTCCCCATTATCTCTAAATCATTTCACATACTATATCCTGAACCCAATTATAAAAATCACCAGCTACAAAAGAGAGAGAACAACATTTTACAAAGCCAAGAAAAACAATAAATTATAGAAATAAACCCATAGGAGACCTTCAAAATGGAGTTATCAGACATGAATTTTAAATGAACTCCATACAGTTGACCCTTGAGCAATGCAGGGGTTAGGGGTGCTGACCCCCAGTGCAGTTGAAAATCAACACATAACTTTTAACTCCACAAAAACTTAACTACTACAAAAAAAACAAAAACAAAAACACCTTAACTACTAATAGCGTACTGCTGACCAGAAGCCTTAACAGTAACGTAAACAGTTGATTAACACATATTTTTTATGTTATATGTACTACATACTGTACACTTACAATAGAGTAAGATAGAGAAAAGAAAAGTTTAAGAAAAACATAGAGGAAATACATTTACAGTATATATATGTATTTATTTTAAAAATTCACCTATAAGTGGACCCACGCAATTCAAACCTGTGTTGCTCAAGGGTCAACTGTATGTTCAACAAAACAGAAGACAATTTTTTCATAAAAATGAAAGAAAAAAAGAATCAACTGAAAATCCTAAAACTGGAAAATAAAATAACTGATATTAAGAATTAAACAGAAAGAGAGCTGGGAAGATGGCGGAAGAGTAAGACGCGAAGATCACCTTCCTCCCCACAGATACATCAGAAATACATCTACACATGGAACAACTCCTACAGAACACCCACTGAACGCTGGCAGAAAACCTCAGACCTCCCAAAAGGCAAGAAACTCCCCACGTACCTGGGTAAGGCAAAAGAAAAAAAGAATAAACAGAGACAAAAGAATAGGGACGGGACATGCACCAGTGGGAGGGAGCTGTGAAGGAGGAAAGGTTTCCACACACTAGAAGCCCCTTCGCGGCCTGAGACTGCGGGCGGCGGAGGGGGAAGCTTCGGAGCCGCGGAGGAGAGCGCAGCCACAGGGGTGCGGAGGGCAAAGCGCAGAGATTCATGCACAGAGGATCAGTGCCGACCGGCACTCACCAGCCCGAGAGGCTTGTCTGCTCACCTGCTGGGATGGGCGGAGCCTGCGAGCTGAGGCTCCAGCTTCCGAGGTCGGATCCCAGGGAGAGGACTGGCGGCGCGAACACAGCCTGAAGGGGTTAGTGCACCACGGCTAGCGGCTAGCCGGGAGGGAGTCCGGGAAGAAGTCTGGAGCTGCCCAAGAGGCAAGAGACCTTTTCTTCCCTCTTTGCTTCCTGGTGCTCGAGGAGAGGGGATTAAGCGCTCCGCTTAAAGGAGCTCCAGAGACAGGCTCGGAGCTGCTGAAGAGACAAGAGACTTTTTCTTGCCTCTTTGTTTCCTGGTGCATGAGGAGAGGGGATTAAGCGCGCCGCTTAAAGGAGCTCCAGAGACAGGCGCGAGCCATGGCTATCAGCACGGACCCCAGAGACGAGCATGAGACTCTAAGGGCGCTGCTGCCGCCACCAAGAAGCCTGTGTGCGAGCACAGGTCACTCTCCACACCTCCCCTCCCGGGAGCCTGTGCAACCCGCCACTGCCAGGGTCCCGGAATCCAGGGACAACTTCCCTGGGAGAACGCATGGCGCGCCTCAGGCTGGTGCAACGTCACGCCGGCCTCTGCTTCCACAGGCTGGCCCCGCACTCCGTGCCCCTCCCTCCCCTCGGCCTGAGTGAGCCAGAGCCCCCGAAGCAGCTGCTCCTTTAACCCCGTCCCGTCTGAGCGAAGAACAGACTCCCTCCAGCGACCTACACGCAGAGGCGGGGCCAAATCCAAAGCTGAACCCTGGGAGCTGTGCGAACAAAGAAGAGAAAGGGAAATCTCTCGAGCAGGCTCAGGAGCAGTGGATTAAATCTCCACAATCAACTTGATGTACCCTGCATCAGTGGAATACCTGAATAGACAATCAATCATCCCAAATTGAGGAGGTGGACTTTGGGAGCAAGATATATTATTTTTTTCCCCTTTTCTTCTTTTTGTGAGTGTGTATGTGTATGCTCTGTGTGAGATTTTATCTGTATGCCTTTGCTTTCACCATATGTCCTAGGATTCTGTCAGTCCGTTTTTTTTTTTTTACTTAAAAAAATTTTTTTTCTTAATAATTATTTATTTTAATAACTTTATTTTATTTTATCTTACTTTATTTTCTTTTACTTTATCCCCTTTCTTTCTTTCTTTCTTTCTCTCTCTCTCTCTCTCTCTTTCTTCCTTTCTTTCTTTCTGCTCTTCCTCCCTTTTATTCTGAGCCGTGTGGATGAAAGGCTCTTGGTGCTCCAGCCAGGAGTCAGTGCTGTGCCTCTGAGGTGGGACAGCCAAGTTCAGGACACTGGTCCAGAAGAGAACTCCTAGCTCCACATAATATCAAATGGCTAAAATCTCCCAGAGATCTCCAACTCAACACCAACACCCAGCTTCACTCAACAACTAGCAAGCTACAGTGATGGACACCCTATGCCAAACAAGTAGCAAGACAGGAACACAACTCCACCCATTAGCAGAAAATGCTGCCTAAAAACATAATAAGGCCACAGACACCCCAAAACACACCACCAGACGTGGACCTGCCCACCAGAAAGACAAGATCCAGCCTCATACACCAGAACACAGGCACAAGTCCCCTCCAACAGGAAACCTACACAACCCACTGAACCAACTTTAGCCACTGGGGACAGACACCAAAAACAACGGGAACTACAAACCTGCAGCCTGCGAAAAGGAGACCCCAAACACAGTAAGATAAGCAAAACGAAAAGACACAAAAACACACATCAGATGAAGGAGCAAGATTAAAAACCCACCTGACCTAACAAATGAAGAGGAAATAGGCAGTCTACCTGAAAAAGAATTCAGAATAATGATAGTAAAGATGATCCAAAATCTTGGAAATAGAATAGAGAAAGTGCAAGAAACATTTTAAAAGGACCTAGAAGAACTAGGAAACAAGCAATGACGAACAACACAATAAATGAAATTAAAAATACTCTAGA
>NC_041221.1:112227436-112275791 GCF_002837175.3 Physeter macrocephalus
CAGCAAGGATCTCATTCAGATTCGATGGAGAAATCAAAAGCTTTACAGACAAGCAAAAGTTAAGAGAATTCAGCACTACCAAACCAGCTTTACGACAAATGCTAAAGGAACTTCTCTAGGCAAGAAACACAAGAGAAGGAAAAGAACTACAATAACAAATGCAAAACAACTAAGAAAATGGGAAGAGAAACATACATATCGATAATTACGTTAAATGAAAATAGATTAAATGCTCCCACCAAAAGACACAGACTGGCTGAATGGATACAAAAACAAGACCCATATATATGCTGTCTACAAGAGACCCACTTCAGACCTAGAGACAGATACAGACTAAAAGTGAGGGGATGGAAAGAGATATTCCATGCAAATGGACATCAGAAGAAAGCTGGAGTAGCAATTCTCATATCAGACAAAACTGACTTTAAAATAAAGACTATTACAAGAGACAAAGAAGGACACTACATAATGATCAAGGGGTCGATCCATGAAGAAGATATAACAATTGTAAACATTTATGCACCCAACATAGGAGCACCTCAATACATAAGGCAATCACTAACAGCCATAAAAGGGGAAATAGACAGGAACACAATCATAGTAGGAGATGTTAACACCCCACTTTCAACAATGGACAGATCATCCAAAATGAAAATAAGTAAGGAAACTCAAGCTTTAAATGATACATTAAACAAGATGGAGTTAATTGATATTTATAGGACATTCCATCCAAAAACAACAGAATACACATTTTTCTCAGGTGCTCATGGAACATTCTCCAGGATAGATCATCTCGGGTCACAAATCAAGCCTTGGTAAATTTAAGAAAATTAAAAATGTATCAAGTATCTTCTCCAACCACAATGCTATGAGACTAGATATCAATTATAGGAAAAGATCTGTAAAAAATCATGGCTATCAGCACGGACCCCAGAGACGAGCATGAGACTCTAAGGGCGCTGCTGCCGCCACCAAGAAGCCTGTGTGCGAGCACAGGTCACTCTCCACTGAAGAAATCAAAGAGGAAGTCCAAAATACCTAGAAACAAATGACAATGGAGACATGATGACCCAAAATCTATGGGATGCAGCAAAAGCAGTTCTAAGAGGAAGCTTATAGCAATACAATGCTACCTTAAGAAACAGGAAACATCTCGAATAAACAACCTAACCTTGCACCTAAAGCAATTAGAGAAGAAGAACAAGAAAACCCCAAAGTTAGCAGAAGGAAAGAAATCAAAAAGATCAGATCAGAAATAAATGAAAATGAAATGAAGGAAACAATAGCAAAGATCAATAAAACTAAAAGCTGGTTCTTTGAGAAGATAAACAAAATTGATAAACCATTAGCCAGACTCATCAAGAAAAAAAGGGAGAAGACTCAAATCAATAGAATTAGAAATGAAAAGGAGAAGTAAAAACCGACACTGCAGAAATACAAAAGATCATGAGAGATTACTACAAGCAACTCTATGCCAATAAAAGGGACAACCTGGAAGAACTGGACAAATTCTTAGAAATGCACAATGTGCCAAAACTGAATCAGGAAGAAATAGAAAATATGAACAGACCAATCACAAGCACTGAAACTGAAACTGTGATTAAAAATCTTCCAACAAACAAAAGCCCAGGATCAGATGGCTTCACAGGCGAATTCTATCAAACATTTAGAGAAGAGCTAACACCTATCCTTCTCAAACTCGTCCAAAATACAGCAGAGGGAGGAACACTCCCAAACTCATTCTACGAGGCCACCATCACCCTTATACCAAAGCCAGACAAAGATGCCACAAAAAAAAAAACTACAGGCCAATATCACTGATGAACATAGATGCAAAACTCCTCAACAAAATTCTAGAAAACAGAATCCAACAGGACATTAAAAGGATCATACACCATGATCAAATGGGGTTTATTCCAGGAATACCCATTTATGATAAAAACCCTGCAGAAAGTAGGCATAGAGGGAACTTTCCTCAACATAATAAAGGCCATATATGACAAACCCACAGCCAACATCGTCCTCAATGGTGAAAACCTGAAACCATTTCCACTAAGATCAGGAACAAGATAAGGTTGCCCACTCTCACCACTCTTATTCAACATAGTTTTGGAAGTTCTAGCCACAGCAATCAGAGGGAGAAAAAGAAATAAAAGGAATCCAAATCAGAAAGGAAGAAGTAAAGCTGTCACTATTTACAGATGACATGATACTACACATAGAGTATCCTAAACATGCTACCAGAAAACTACTACAGCTAATCAATGAATTTGGTAAAGTTGCAGGATACAAAATTAATGCACAGAAATCTCTGGCATTCCTATACACTGATGATGAAAAATCTGAAAGTGAAATTAAGAAAACACTCCTATTTACCATTGCAACAAAAAGAATAAAATATCTAGGAATAAACCTACCTAAGGAGACAAAAGACGTGTATGCAGAAAATTATAAGACACTGATGAAAGAAATTAAAGATGATACAATCAGATAGAGAGATATACCATGTTCTTGGATTGGAGGATCGACATTGTGAAAATGACTCTACTACCCAAAGCAATCTACAGATTCAATGCAATCCCTATCAAACTACCACTGGCATTTTTCACAGAACTAGAACAAAAAATTTCACAATTTGTATGGAAACACAAAAGACCCCGAATAGCAAAGCAATCTTGAGAACGAAAAATGGGGCTGGAGGAATCAGGCTCCCTGACTTCAGACTATACTACAAAGCTACAGTAATCAAGACAGTATGGTACTGGCACAAAAACAGAAATATAGATCAATGGAACAGGATAGAAAGCCCAGAGATAAACCCACGCACATATGGTCACCTTATCTTTGATAAAGGAGGCAAGAATATACAGTGGAGAAAAGACAGCCTCTTCAATAAGTGGTGCTGGAAAACTGGACAGGTACATGTAAAAGTATGTGATTAGAACACTCCCTAACACCATACACAAAAATAGGCTCAAAATGGATTAAAGGGGCTTCCCTGTTGGCGCAGTGGTTGAGAGTCCACCTGCCAATGCAGGGGACATGGGTTCGTGCCCCGGTCCGGGAAGATCCCACATGCTGCGGAGCGGCTGGGCCCGTGAGCCATGGCCGCTAAGCCTGTGCGTCTGGAGCCTGTGCTCCGCAACAGGAGAGGCCAAAACAGTAAGAGGCCCTCAAACCGAAAAAACAAACAAACAAACAAACAAAAAAATGGATTAAAGACCTAACTGTAAGGTCAGAAACTGTCAAACTCTTAGAGGAAAACATAGGGAGAACACTCTATGACATAAATCACAGCAAGATCCTTTTTTGACCCACCTCCTAGAGTAATGGAAATAAAAACAAAAATAAACAAATGGGACCTAATGAAACTTAAAAGCTTTTGCACAGCAAAGGAAACCATAAACAAGAACAAAAGACAACCCTCAGAATGGGAGAAAATAGTTGCAAATGAAGCAACTGACAAAGGATTAATCTCCAAAATTTACAAGCAGCTCATGCAGCTCTATATCAAAAAAACACAAACAACCCAATCCAAAAATGTGCAGAAGACGTAAATAGACATTTCTCCAAAGAAGATATACAGATCGCCAACAAACACATGTGAGATATCGCCAACAAACGGTGTGAGATATCATCTCACACCGGTCAGAATGGCCATCATCAAAAAATCTAGAAACAATAAATGCTGCAGAAGGTGTGGAGAAAAGGGAACACTTTTGTACTGCTGGTGGGAATGTAAATTGATACAGCCACTATGGAGAACAGTATGGAGATTCCTTAAAAAACTACAAATAGAACTACCATATGACCCAGCAATCCCACTACTGGGTATATACCCTGAGAAAACCATAATTCAAAAAGAGTCATGTACCAAAATGTTCATTGCAGCTCTATTTACCATAGCCATCAGATGGAAGCAACCTAAGTGTCCATCATCGGATGAATGGATAAGGAAGATATGGCACATATATACAATGGAATATTACTCAGACATAAAAAGAAATGAAATTGAGTTATTTGTAGTGAGGTGGATGGACCTAGAGTCTGTCATACAGAGTGAAGTAAGTCAGAAAGAGAAAAACAAATACCATATGCTAACACAAATATATGGAATCTAAGAAAAAAAAAAAGGTCACGAAGAACCTAGGGGTAAGACAGTAATGGAGAGGCAGACCTACAAGAGAGTGGACTTGAGGATGTGGGGAGGGGGAAGGGTAGGCTGTGACAAAGTGAGAGAGTGGCATGGGCATATATACAGTACCAAACGTAGAATAGATAGGTAGTGGGAAGCAGCCGCATAGCACAGAGAGATCAGCACGGTGCTTTGTGACCACCTAGAGGGGTGAGATAGGGAGGATGGGAGGGAGGGAGATGCAAGAGGGAAGAGATATGGGAACATGTGTATATGTATAACTAATTCACTTTTTTATAAAGCAGAATCTAACACACCATTTTAAAGCAATTATACTCCAATAAAGATGTTTAAAAAAAAAGAATTAAACAGATAAAATTAAAATCAGATAAGCCCTCATGAAAAGGAGAATTAGTAAAGTGGAAGAAATGTCAGAGAAAATCTCCATGATGCAGGGTCAAAAATTTTTTTAAGATAAAAACACAGAAAAGAGTATAAGACACAAAAATAGTATGAGGAAAAGAAATGTAATAAGAATGTAGGGAGAAAATCTCATACACAGATAATTAGAACCCCAGATAAAGAGAGTTAATGGAAAATTGGAGAGAAACAATATTTTAAAGTATAATAGATGAGAATTTTTCAAAACTGAGAAACACATCATCACAAATTGATGAATCCCAAGCATGATGTACACAATTTAAAAACAAAAAACGTTAAAATACATTACAGAAAACTGTAGAATTTTTTTAAAATGAAGTTTTTTTAAAAACTAGAGAAATAAAATATTTTACCTCCAAAGAAGCAAAAATGCAATTGATAGCTAACTTCGACAGAAGCAAAGAAATGATAACTACCAATGTAATATTCCATAACCAGCAAATATTTACCTTCAAAAAAATGTAAGAGAAAACATTTTTCTTGAAAAATTAAGAGAAATATTTTAATCAAAGGAATACTATGTATGGGGATGTCCTTAGTCAGAAAAAAAAAATTATGCTAGAGAGAAGCTTCGACATCTAAGAAATGAAGTGTAGGAATCTAAAGGATTAATGAATGGGAAATTTAAATAAACACTGACAGTAGAAAACATTAACAAAAATGAATTAAGAGGTTTAAACATATGTATTTAATTAATATACACTCCAAAACAATAGTGTTTAAGTAAGAAGTGGGATAAAGAGAATTTAATAATTTTAAGATCCTTATATTCTCAGGAAATGGATAAAATACAAATCTATAATAAACATTTAGAAGTGAAGGACACATAATCACTAGGATAACTATTAAAAGTAAAATAAAAAATGGTGTACAAATGACAAGTTAAAAAAAGATAAAAGGGTAGAATATAAAAATTAATCCAGAAGAAGGCAAGAAAAGAGAAAATGATAAACATTATTAAATATAAAGAATGTTAAAGTAGGTTTATAACATTATGTATTAGTATTATATTAAATGTACTAAATATCCAAATTTTTAAAAATCATCAAAATATTTTAAAATATTAAACCCAATAATACGCTACTTCTAGAGACAACTCCAAAATATAAGAATACAGAACATTTGAAATTAAAGGGATGGAAAAGGATACCATAAAGAATACTGAACCAAAAAAGTCTATGTAACCATATTAATCAAAGAAAGTAGAGATTTTTTTCACACTTCTCTCAGTTGTCACTGTGGTCAAGCAGATTAAAAAAGAAAACAAAATCAGTATGGCTATAAAAGATTTGACCAACATAGTAGCAAGCCAGACACAAATGAATGTCTAGTAAGCTACTAATGAATACATATTATTGGCAAGGACACACAGAACACTTACAAAATTGATCTTATACCACCCACAAAGATAGTCTCCAAAACTGTCAAAGGATTGAAGTCATACAGAGTACGCATTCTGACCACAGTGCAATTAAGCTAGAAATTACTTTTAAAATGTAACTAAAAATCTCCACATCTTTGGAGGTTAATCAAAACACTGCTAAACAAAGAATGAATCAAAGAAGAAATCACAATGGAAATAAAATATATGTGAAATGAATGGTTTTTAAAAGGGGCAAAATTTTTAGGATGCAGGTGAAGTTATCTAAGAGAGAGAATTGCACCTTATCATTTATGCCTTACATTGTTTTCATATATTAAAATTTCTTACTAGAAAATTAAGATGCTGAAAACTCAACACTACAGTTATCTATCTTAAGAAATTAGAAAAAGAAATGCTAATCAGATTTAAAAATAATAGAAGGCAGAGCATAATAAAGAGCAGAAAGAAATAAAAAAATCAAAATTACAGTGAAGAGAATCAGTTAAAAGATGTTTTTTGAAAGGATTAATAAAATTGATAAAACCTTAGTGAAAGTAATTTAAGAAATATGAGATAAAGGATAAATAAGCAATACAGAGAATGAAAAAAAAGGTTACAGGTCATATACTATAAACATTCATGCCAATACAAATCAAAATTCAGATGAAATAAAAATTCCTACAAAAAATAATCTACCAAAACTGACTTGAGGAGACACAGAAAAAAAAAATGACTATGACTACCCTAATATAATTATTAGGGAATTGAATCTATAATTAAAAACATATCCATGAAGAAAAACCCAAACCATGGCTTTACCAATGAATTCACTGAGTACTTATGGAAAAATTACCACCAATTGTCCTTAAACTTTTCCAGAGAATAGGAAAAGAGAAAAACTTTCCAGATCATTTTATGAAGTTAGCATAATCTTGAGGTCAAAACCTGTCATGTATATTAAAAAGAAGAAAAAGTATAGGCTGGTTTTAAAGCAATAGGTGAAAAATACTTTTAAAAATATCAAATTCAGCAACATACAACAAGGAAAATCTATTATGAAGAGGTTGAGCTTATTATGGAAATGAAAAGATGGTTCTATATTTGAAAGCAATCAATGTAATTCACCTCATTAACAGAATAAAGGAGGAAAAATATACTATCATCTCAATTGATTCAGTAATCAATTTGATAAAATCCAACATCCATTCATATTAAATTAAAATATAACTACTAACAAGCCGGGAACAAAATTTCTTGAGTTAAAATATTAGAAAATTTTCTTTATAAGATCAGAAATTATACAGGAATACAGACTAATACCATCATTGTATTAAACATTGAACTGGATGTCTGCTAAGTGTTATAAAGCAAGAAAAGAAGAAAAAATGGTAGAAGAATCAGAATAGAGGAAATAATACTGTTTTTTTAAAAGACATAATTGCATACATAAAAACTCAAAGGAAAATACAGACAAATCATTAAATTAATAAATGGACTCAGTAGAATTGCTGGTTACAAGGCCAATGTCTAAAAATTACATTTCTTGTACCAGCAACAAATAATTAGAAAATGAAATTTTAAAATAGATATAATTTACAATAGTACCAAAAATATGAAATACCTAAAATAAATCTATAAAACATGCATAAGAACTCTAATAATACAGTCAAAAAACATTATTGATAGTAATTAAAAAAAAATGGAACAGGAAAAATATTCTCTCTTTATTTTTAAACCAGTGTGACTCTCTTTTGTCAGTGTACAAAGAACTCCTTTTTGAATAAAAATTAATTTATTTATTTTTAGCTGCTTTGGGTCTCTGTTGCTGCCCACAGGCTTTCTCTAGTTGCATCAAGCGGGGGCTACTCTTTGTTGCCGTGCCCAGGTTTCTCATTGCCGTGGCTTCTCTTGTTGTGGAGCACGGGCTCTAGGTGCACGGGCTTCAGTAGTTGTGGCACACAGGCTCAGTAGTTCTGGCTCCCGGGATCTAGAGCGCAGGCTCAGTAGTTGTGGCGCACGGGCTTAGTTGCTCCGCGGCATGTGGGGTCTTCCCGGACCAGGGATCGAACCCATGTCGCCTGCATTGGCAGGAGGATTCTTAACCACTGCACCACCAGGGAAGTCCCGATAGTAATTTCTTAAGGTCTTAGTAAGTGAAGAGATATTCGTGTTAATGAATTAGATAACTCATTACCATGAGGATCATTGTCAGTCATTTCTCCTCAAAATGGTCTAAGTTTCAAAGCAATCTCAATAAAAATTCAAGCAGCCATTGTTTGGGGGAAGTGACAAGCTACAGTTTACATGAAAATTAAAATGGCCGGGAATATTCAAGACATTTCTGAAGAAGAAGAGATTATTTATCCTATCAAGTTTTAATTTTTTAATGTAAGAAAACAATGGAGCATATAGAAGATTATAATGGAGTACAATCTCATAATTTGAATTACAAAAAAATCATAAGCAGAATAAAAGTACTACCCATAAAAGAAAAGATTGCCAAATTGAGCTATATCAAAATTAACAAACTCTTTAAAAGATATCATTAAGATAATGAAAAGGCAAGCCACAGATAGGGAGATAACATTTGCTGTACTTATAACCAGCTAATGGTTCACTTTCTGAATTTATAAAGACTTCCTGCCAATAAAAAAGATGACTGATATTCCAATGGAAAAATAAAGAAGACATGAATAGGCACTTCACAAAAGAGGATATTCAAATGGACAATACATATTTTAAAAGGTCCTAAACCTTAGATTTAACAGGGAACTGGAAATTTAAAATGCAATATTATTACAAGTATACATACACAAGATTGCCAATAAAAATTATTGATAATATCACAAATATGATATGCTATCACTTATATGTGGAATCTTAAGAAATGATACAAATGAAATTATTTAAAAACAGAAATAGACTCACAGACATAGAAAACAAACCTACAGTTACCAAAGGGGATGGTGGGGGTTGGGGGGAGATAAATTAGGAGTTTGGGATGAACGTATACACACTACTATGTATAAAATAGATAAACAACAGGGACGTACTGTATAGCACAGGGAACTACATTTAATATCTTGTAATAACCTATCATGGAAAAGAATCTGAAAAAGAATATATATAAATTGGTACAGTCATTTTGGAAAACATTTTGTCAATTTTTGCTTAGAAATAACGTTGCTCTAGGACTAAGCAATCCTGCGCTTTGGCATATATTCAACAGAAATGCATGCATACATGTAACAAAAGACTTTTGCAAGAATAGGCATTGCAGCATTATTTATTCTAGTTATAAATTAGAAATAATCCAAATATCAATCATCCGAAGAATAAATTGTGGTGTATCCATACGAGATACTATCAAAATGGAAAAATACAGCTACATCCAATAACATTGATGAATTTCAAAAACTTGATGCGGAGCAAAAGATGTCAGCCACAAAATAGTAAGCAGTGTATTATTCTTGCACATAAACTTCGAAAGTAATCTGTGGGAGTAGAAGTCATGATAGCAATTACTGAGAGGAGCTGTATATAAATAAGAAGAAGCACGAGGAAGCCCTCTGTGGGCTAATAACATTCTATTCCTTATAACATCAACCCTGAAGATGGAAGAGGCTCTCAGGGCCTGCCATATATTGAATACTGATACATGAATGTTCTTTACCCCTGCATGCTTGTCAGGACTGTTCATTGTATAACTTGTGTAAGTTATAACGTAAGGACAAAAGAATGGTGCTGTATGGCTGGCAAGGTATTTAAGGTAAAGGTCCCAGGCTTGGTTGCCTCCTATGCTGATATGATCTAGTCAGTCAGTCTTTGTCAAACTTGTAATCAAAATGCAACTCTGTGTGGTGCTTTGCAGCATCAGAACATGCATCTGAGTATCTGGGGTCTCTGTGATGAAGCTGCAGTTACTCCCTGCTCTGAATTCTTCTTTAAATCTGGGTAAATCATTCATTTGCATACTTTTCTATATGTCTTTTTACTTTACTTTTACTATGAAAAAGTTTAAGAAAACTAACCCCCCCGTAGGTCCTAGCTTTAAATATGTCTGTAGTTTCTAGCTTTCTTCCCAATTCTATTTCTTTTGGGAGTTTTACATTTCCTGTGTCCATACCCACAGTACAAGTTAGCTATCTGTACAGCTCTTCATTACAGTTTTTGTCACCTGGGGGTCACAGTTTTCCACAAGGAAGCATTTTTCTTAACTCACAAGAGTTACGAGAAATTCAAAAAGAAAAGGTCATGTAGGCTGAGTTGAGTAGGAGATGCAAGGCCGTTGGCTAGGCCCACTCACTAAGTATTAATTCCTTCTGCATACCAGCCTAAAGGTACAAGCGATTCTAAACCATGTCCCTGCAGAATTTCAAATTTCTACATGCCATGGACTTGGTTGCCTGAACAAGTCCTAACACTGATCGTAAAATCCCCAAATACCAATTGCCTATATGATCAAAAATAATTTTTCTATTTCTTATCTTCCCAAATCAAATGTAGGCTACTTGCCATCAGTTTGGTTCCTAGCAAGCATTGAATAAATTTTAACAAAATAAGTAAAATAGATAAAAATAGAGTATGTTTATTTATTTTTAACTTATTTCATTCTGACACATCAAGAATTTTTCTAGAGTTAATGAAAACTTAGAGATCTTTACGTTTTTGGTGGTCATACATCTTGGTTCACCTAGGACAAGTCCCAGTTTACATATGCTGGCCCATATACTTATTATCTACTTCACTTTTAAAAATCTCAGTTTGGACAGACGTTTAAGTTGTTACTCTGCTTAACCAAATGGTATGTATCAGTTAACTATAGCCACGATAATATTATTTAAAAACCACAAAGTGTCAGGGCCATACAATAGTAATGTTTAGCTCTCTAGTATGTGCATTGGTTAGTAGTTTGCTAGTTTTTGCTGGGATGACTCATCCTCCTTCTCAAACCCAGTGGCTAATATTGGCATCTTCTCATGGTGAAGGTAGAGAGCACAACCAAATGCATAATACTTCCCAAGCTTTTCATCATGCTATACTCAATAACATTCTATTGACTAAAGCAAACCACATAGGAATTCCAGGTTAAAGGGCAAAAAAATATACCCCACCTCTTGTGGAAGGAGCTGCAAGGTCATATGGCAAAGAACCTGGACACGGGGAGAATGCAATCTACTCTAGCTCTCCATAATTGCAAATATTTACTACCATGCTTGAGAGATCCATGAATGAGACCTCCTACACTGCAAGCTTCTCACCTTGCATAGTGCTGTATTACACTTCAGTGTCTTTCATATAACTATGTGTGAGGAACTTTATCACAAGCTGAAGCTATCTGTTTTTTAGAAAGCCTTTAAGCTTAATAGATAACAGTGACAGTGGTAGATGTGTAATATTTTCCTCTGAGAACCCTGTCCGTAATTGTACACCAATTGCAAATGAATGGGGTTGACAAGTCCCCGAACTATGCGCAAGCCCGATTTTTCTTCTGATGTCTATTCCAGAACATTCACTTTCCCCTCAGCCCTTCTGACAAACAACAGAATCAGAGCCAGAAGTAACCAAGCACAGCCTGAAGTACAAAAAGTAACACTTTTCCTTGAAAGCAGACCAGAATTGGATAGCGTTGATGGATTTCTCCTAATCTGTATAAACCATGTTCTACGGATAACTGAGGAAAATTTCATGTTCATTTCACTGAAATGTACCAGAGACCAGCAATATTCCATCGAGACCCTGTACTCTCCCTTCTAGTGTAAGGAGATGGATTTACATAGTTTCCCCATGCCCACTTGCTGTATGATTCTTATTTGGTCCTTCAAGTGGGAGGCCATCTAACAGGGAGGAACTTCTCTAGCAATAGCTATCATCTTTTGCTCCTCTTCCTATTTCCTATCCATGGGGAAGAGAAAAGGATGTGCGTACATCCAAGATGTCAATTTTCAAGGCTCTGAAAAATTAGCTAAGTACATATTGGCCCTCATAGCTGATCATTCCAGCTCAACAGACAAAAGCAATTACCCAGAACCTATCAGATCAAATTAGATGGGATGGTTAGAGCACAGCACTGGAACTGGCAGATAAGTAATTAAGTTAGGTTCTACCATTAAGTTGATGTGAAAAGTGAGGTCATGAGGCCTCCATTTCCTCATCTGTATCAGTTTGTACTGAACAGTTTTCATGATTCCTTTGAATTGTCTCTGAATTTATGAAGTCAATGTTATACTCATCACACAGTGCCAAATGTGGATGCCCTAATTTCACTGGGAAATAAATAGCCAGTCATTATGATATCCTGGACAAGCAGAGAGATACTAATATTTCTTAGAAGGAAAATTTTCTTCCTTCTCACCCTGTTTCCATTAATTAATTTTCTAAACAAATCCCACAACTCTCCAATTAGAAGCATGTTGTTTCCTGTTATTAGTGTCAAAATACTAGCTCCTTCACTTACACAATTCCTTTGGGAGGTTGGAAAATGTAAAAGACTGAATGGATAAATGAACAATGACAGAAATAAGCATGGCGTGCCAAAATCCTCTATCCCCTACCTCAACACTATTCATTCACTCATCTAAACATTTCTGGAACTAGGCAGCAAATGAAGATTGAGAATGCAAAGATGAATAAAGAAAAAGAGAAAAGCAATTATTTCAAAGAGTACAGAATCCAATAGGCAGATAAATTCACAAATAATGATCAGTGAACTATAGCTGTCATACATATTGTTATAAAGATTCATAGAAACATCATGGAGGTCCAAGGAGTGGAAGACCTAACCACAAGAAATTTTTCAAGCAGTTATTAACACTCCTATTTTGAGTTATTCTTCACAAAGTCTTTGACACCAATTATTTTATTCTCCACCATCCTCTGGTGGAGATATGATGCTTTCATTACAAGCCTCCTACTTGTGCAGAAAAAGAAACCAAGGCCAAGAGAGATTTAATATCTTGCTTTTAGATATTACTGGAATTATACAGATACTACACTATAAAAAGTTTATAAAGATAGTCTTAACTTTAAACTAGTAATCGCACACCTAAGAATTTAGCTGCTTTGACTCTCCCTCAAGACCAAAAAATAGATTATAAACATTAAAAAGATTTTCCTATAAAGATAAACATAAAGGATTTCCTGTCATCAATAAAGATAAATTATTATTGTGCTAATAAAAAAGCGTTAACCAAAAATCTGGATTCCCAAAGCAGCCAGTTTAGCCGCATATTGTATTCAATTCAGTACAAAAAATAAAGAATATTTTAGATAAAACTGTGTTCCAACTTGTGTATTTATTTTTCCCAACTTTTTATGTATTTTTTTCAGATCTCTAGAAACTTGTCTTCTTGATACTGTGCATGGGGAGCAATCAGATAGTTTGATTATTGACCTTTTCTCATAAAAATTATACTTAACTTCTTCCAGTGCATCGTCCCTACTCCAGATTTTAACAATAACTTGTAAAATCTTTGCAAGAAAAATCACATTTTAAGAGAAAAAGCAAAACTTTGTGTTGCTTCCATAAATGGTACAATCCTAAGAAAAACTATAAGAAATACACTAAATATATTCATGTTTGATGCCACAGTTTTAAGCATAAGCCAGAGTAAAGGAAACATTATTTGCAAAATGCATTGGTCGTTCCTGCTTTAAGTAAATCTGTGGATATAAGGTCATGGTTTGTATTGTATTAATATTCTCCACTCTAAAAGAAAACATCCTAACTTCACTGGAATGATGCTGTACAGTAGATAATTAGCACCAGACAGAATAGGGGAGGGCAAAAATTAGGGTGAAGTAAGATAAAAGCCACACATCATTCAAAAAAGATAAATATTCTCTAAAATTACAGTATAAGTCAATAAGAAAATGATATCCAATTGACAAACATATACCCATGTACAGAGAAAGAACCTGCTTTACTCCAAATTTTCAGGCCTTTGTCTGGATACACACTCACGGGAAGTGAGTGACAACTTTGTAAATAGTTAATATTAGTATTTTTCAGTAACTTCAAAGTATTATTATTAATTTCAATTTATTAGGTGCTTATTTATGCCATGCATAGTACCAGGCACTTTATATATCATTGGGTTTTAATTTGATTTTTCACAATTCTCCCTGTAACAGAAGAGAAAATAATCACAGGTTAATTGATGTGTCCAAGATGACATAGGCAATAAGAGAGTTAGGATTTGAATTAACTAATTGTAAATAGTTTGTTATTTCCACCACACTGTACAACCCTTTTGTTTGAATATATGCATGTATATGTGTGTATTTGTATGTGTTTTTCCTTTAGTTCTCTCATCACAGACTATAACTTTAGATTTGCATGATTATTTCATTAATATCTGTTACCTTTCTAGTCTTGAAGATTGACAGGAGCAAGGATATTTCACTTACCATCAAGCTTCTACCGTCTAGCATATTTCATGGCACATGATAACTATTCAGTAAGTATTCTTTCATGATTGGTCCTTAAGATTCAGGCCAGTATTCTACGAACTATGTCATGATCCTGCTGTTGAAACACTACAAAGCATTCAAGATCCTACAGGAATGCTACCTTTACTCTCAAAAGAGCTCGGACGAAGCAACGACAATGAAAATAAATCACCACCATCATGGATTAGCAAGAGAATTTTACCAATATCAGGGGAACCACCCTGAGAAAACACAATTCCAATACTTTTTCAGTTTTAAGAAATAAAGTATTGACTTCTCAGTGAGCAAATTATTTCCAAATTTCCAAACTGGGTAATCATACTCACCAAATGGTATTAAAAGCTTGAAAATCAGAGTTTAAAAGTTCAATGTATCAGTTTCCCTGATTCATGTCCCCCTTTGGCATAACATAGTATTACCTCCATGCTTTACTCTTTTCCAGTCAGATTGGAAGGAAAAATGATTTAGCCATTAAATATAATGCCCACTATCAGAGTGAGGTCAGTCACAAAAGGACACATGATTGAGTGCCAGTGGCCCACTTAACTCTGACAGCCTCTTTCTAGGTGCTCAATGTGGCCATGGCTCCTCCAGTCTGGCACCACTTTGACAGTGATGGTTTTTAAACAAGACATTAATAACGTCCTCAACTTTTGACAGTTCACCTATTCGAAAAACCATACATTCACTTACTGGCCCGGATATAATGAATAGCACTTTGCAAACTTTCTGGTAATGAATTCTGGCCAAAAAAAGGAGAAATCTCTCCAGGAAGTTGATTTACGTTCCCCTTACAGAGATACTAGGTGCCTGGCTATAATTCTGCTCAAAACTTATTTTTGAGTTTACTAATATATGACCATACATATAGAGAACATTTCCACCATAATCTATGTTATTGTGATATAAATTACTTTTTTTGGAAATAGACCCAAAGGTAAAGAAAATGGATGATTTTATTGAATATTCTTTGATATAGCAATATTATATTATTACTTTAATTCCTCCAACAATCCTGGTAGGCAATCACTATAATTCCATGTTACAGATGAGGAAACAGATTCAGAGAAATGAAGAAAATTTTCCAGTTCACTGATATAGTAAGCAGTGAAGTCCATACTCAGTCTATAAAGCCTAGTTCTTTTCATGAACCAGGTTCTTTATTCACCTACTCTTTTCTTCTGGACTAGATTTGCAAACCATACTGCATTCCCATCCCACACTGCCCTTTACTGTGGTCACTTTTGTAAGAAGCTCTCTTTCCTCAGGCTCCACTCTGCCAGGACAGAAGAATGTAGACTTCTATGTAAGGGCATTTGGCAGGGCTTTTCCCCATTAAAAAATCTTTGTAGGGGAGCATGAAGCTAGCTCAGCAGCCATGATTACTATGTGTTATAGACATAACTATTCAAATTGTGGTGCTTTGGGAAACTCAAACAGGAAGAACTGAAGCATTAAATAGAGAATAGGATTCGGATTAATGAGGGTCATGACAGCACTGTTCATCGTTCTAAAAAATAATGGAACTAACCAGATGTCTATTGATAGTAGATTGAAGAAATAAACTGAAGTACATTCATTTAATGGAATATAATACAGGAATGAATATGAACCAAATATAGCCCACCACATTAAAACAAACTGATGGCAGTTAGGGTTATTTTCTAGCATGACCACACATTCATGGATTTACTCACAGTGATGGTTAATTTTATGTGTCAACTTGACTGAGCCATGGGGTGCCCAGACATTGGATTAAATGTTATTCTGGGTAAGTCTGTGAGGTTGTTTCTGGATGAGACTAACATATGAATTGGTCAACTGGATAAAGCAGATTGCCCTCCCCAAAATGGATGGGCTTCATCCAATTTGCCAAAGGCCTGAATTGAACACAAAGTTGAGTAAGGGAGAAATTGTTTTCTACTTTTGCCTGTCTTCTAGCTGGTACATAGGTCTTCTCCTGCCTTCAAATTTTAACTCAGATTAGAATTTACACCATTGGCTCTCTTGATTCTCAGGCCTTTGGACTTGGACTGGAACTATACCACTGGCTTTCCTAGGTCTCCAGCTTGCCAAACGCAGGTCTTGGGACATTTTAGCCTCCATAATCAAGTCAGTAAATTCCTTACAATAAATCTCTTCACACACACACACACACACACACACACACGCACACACACACACACAAACTATTGGTTCTGTTTCTCTGGTGAACATTAACTAATAAACTCACATAGAAGTTTTCTGGACATCTGTCAGAATCACCATCTAGAGGAGGATTTGGTCCAGAGCCCTGGGTTAGGGGGAAAATACAGAACTCTGAAGCACCTGGATCTCTAATCCCACAAAAAAAAGAAACCAGAGGGAAAGCTTTTGAAAACAAGGGAAACAGTCTCCAACAAATAAACTAAAACTAAATCAGCAAACAAATTAAACAAGCAAGGAAAAATTGCTAAGAGAGAAACGGTCCCAGAAAATCAGTCAAGCAAAAGGAGAATAAATGCAAAATCTTACATCAATCAACTTCAATGGTGAGAGAGAAGTAGACGATAACAGTATAACCATGAGGAAGTTGTGAATGTAACAGAAAGACAGAAGGCATGAGACCTTCAATAAGCATTCAATCATTCAACAGATATTGAGTGTGCGTTAACTAGAAGGCTCTACTAATCCTGGAAGGGCACTAGGGAATAAGAACACACTAGAACTTGCTTCCCAAGTTTTGAAACAAGATGGTCAGTTTGGTTTGAGATAGGTCTAGTTTAATTGAAGGCGAATCATAGTATCCAGGCGAAGGTGTCTATGTACACTAGGGACTGGAGTCTGGGAGAAAGATAAAGAATAGAAATTCAGATTTTGGAGTCTCTAAGAAATGAAAGTTGAAATCATAAGAGAAAAGATAAAGGATTCTCTGACAGGAAAACAAATTAGAACGGAGAACTAAACATTAGAGAAGGTCTGCAAATTAGAGACAGGAAGAATAAAAGGAGTCAAGGAGAAAGGAAAAAAATCTACCAGAGACATAGAAAACCAGGGTGGACAAGCTGGCAAAGAAGGCAAAAGAGAAAAAACTTTCAAAGGTCAGAGGATGAGGAGGAGAGTTTTCCAAAAGGCAGAGAAGGAGAAGAGTGGAACAACAAAGACTTAGATGCCAGGGGAACTCTAAGAGGCAGTGTTACCCTCTGCCATGTGACTCATGGGAAAGCCAATATGCCACCAGTTATGTCCAGAAATTCCAGAGTGGAGGGAAGTTGTGTGGCAGTTCCTTTGAGGGGTCTGGAAGGTAGATGGCCTTGCAGAGTTTCAAGGTCTGCATGCTGCCCTGAAATAGAGGTGGATCAAGAGAGATGGGTCTGAGAGGAAAGCACAGAGATCTCTGAGCCTCAGCAGAATGTATTCCTTTGACAAGATACTGAGGGGTGACAAGTCCAAGGTGACAGGATGCAGTATAGAGAGCAGTGCAAAGGGGTAACAGTGACCACAAACACTGAGGTTAATATCCAATGCCAGCATGAACTGGTGGAGAATGAGAACGAGTTGCTCACCACTCCCTCATGCCCTGACTTTATGTAGGACTCCACGAAACCTGAAATCTAGAACAGAAGGAGAAGATGGGGAAGAGCTCTGATTTGATTGAGAAAATATGAATTTACCACAAATTAGGTTAAGTTTCCATGATTTGGCAGAATTTGGCTCACAATAGAAATGAAGGAAAAAAATCAGCATAACATAGAGGATAACACAGAATCGAAAGACTGGCTGCTTGAGTTCAAATCTCAGTCCCATCGCTTACTAGCTGTGTGAACTTGAACAAGTCACTTAACTTCTCTATGCCTCAGCGTCTTCATTTATAAAAAGGATTAAGAACAGATGTATCCCATAATGCTTTTTATGAAGATTAAGTTAATAATTGTATACTCATAGACTCATTCTTGGCAAGTAATGTGCTTTTTATTGTGTTTGACACTATTGCTATTACAGAAGCACTGGCATTTTGTTTATTTCTTACATAGCTAATTAGAAGAGTAGTCACTAATATAAAAAAAGAGAGAATGAGCGATGAGAGGAATCCACTAGATTTAATGGTGAGAAAAATCCACATGGACTTTGAGAGTCAAGCTGCAGCCAAGTGGTAGAGGTAGAAAACACTTTGTACAGGTTAAATGGGGAGTATAGAGGATGAGCGGGTAGAGGCACAATAGAGCTTAGTCGTTGGACATGTCTGTCTGTGGAAAGAAGAGAGAATGGTTCTAAGCCATCTTGATATTAGATTTTGTGTTTATCATCAACATTTCCCAGCATCCTGGTCCACAGGATAATAATGTATGTATATTACACTATTTCTTACAAGCATAACCCAAAGGGTGCCTTTATAATTATTCCAGGATTGGGGAATTGGAGACAGACTATGATGACTGCCTTAACATTTAGGTACCCACAGTGGCAGAGTTTGCTGGCTGCTCTCTTTTTTTTCTCTCATGGTCACAGGTAGCCTACCCATTGCAGTCTTTCTTGCAGTCAGCTGGGTCTCCTGAGTGAGTTCTTGCCAAAAGCATATGAGGGGAAGAGTTCTGTGTTGGATTCACGCCTGGATGACAAAACCTAACATGGTCTTTTCCTCTGGCAGCTGCCAGGAATGAAGACAACTCCCAGGGCTGGCTTGAAGCTCTGTGTGGAAAATGGCAGAGCCCTTACCCGTTACCATCCTGAAAGATGGCATGGAGGAGGGTGGTCTGCCAACCTCTTCCCCTGCTCGTTCCTATTACAACAATGAGAAATAAACTTCTATTGTGTTTGGACAACGTACAATCTGTCGACTATCATCAGTTATTACACTCTAACTAGTTAGTGAAAGTTAGAGAGATTTCTACCTATGTAGTGCTGATACTAAAAAACATTTATACAAGTTAGATTTAGTCATTCTGGTTGAAAATGAAATTATGGCTATGTGTATTTTCAAGTTTCCCCAAACTTCAGTAATATTTACAGCACCTTCACCATTTTTGCTGGATTGAAGTTACCATTTTTATCCCCAGCCCTTGGAACATCTGGCTCCTGGTAAGTACTTGATAGTTATTTGTTAAATGGAAAAAAATATATATATACATACATATATATATATATATATCTCACCTGTACTTAATATTTTTCTTTCAATAGGTTTATCTTTTGAATTTAAATACCCACTTTAATATTGTATAAGCAAAATATGTATGTTTACAAATACATATATGTGAGAATAAGTATATACACAGATGTATATATATAAACATAAATGTATATGAAATCATGGGTTTGCTATTCTAGTTGTTTCTTCCAGTTCATATTTTAAAAACTAAAATTCTAGTAAAATTAAAATTAAAAATCTGTTCTTACAACCAAATTGATTTTGCACACTACCAGAGGTGGATGTACCACTCTTTCAGAAACACCAATTTAATGTAATTAACTTACTTGCTGTGCAGTCTAAAAATGCATTCTCCTCCTCCATGTCATGGAGTAGACCCATCCCTATGAGGTAATAAAGTTCACTTCCAGAGAGAATGTAACCATCAGAGGGAGGTCCAGTGAATTCCTTAGTATGATACCACCTACTCGTTAATAATAAATATGGATGTGATATATACTAATGTCTTGGAATCACGTACAGCATTTACTAATTTGTATTTAGTGTGATAAATTTTATGAGTCCTGAACCTTATTTTTTGCATGTTTCCAGGTAAAATGAAGTATCCTAAATCATGATTATAGAATTTAATTTTCTACATTTCTAGATAGGTCAGTTCCTTATTTTAAAAAAATAACACTAAATATAGATTTGAGAGAACAGTATCATGGAAGTTAGGTTTATATTTCATGTTGCTTTGAAAAACAACTTTTTTAAATGGTGATCTCTTCAAGTAACATAGACATCTGAAGAATTTAAGAAAGGAGAATGCAGCTCTGCCGATACCTTGATTTTAAGCCAATGGCAATGACCTTCTGAACTATAGAACTGTAAAATAATAAATTTGTGTTAAGTCAAAAAAAAAAAGGAATTAGTCTGGAAACTGCCTGCTATTATAACCTTTCAGCAGAATATTTAAAATTTTATAATTTTGTAATTATTTCAGAAGAATATTTTTAAATGTTTAAATATTTTTAAAATGTAACATTTTAAAATATACATTTTTTTGACCCAGACATTCCACTTTAGAAATTCTTAGAGGGGGTAAAAAAAGTGCCAATGTATAAAGACAAAGGATATTTATTGAATCACTGCTCATAGTGGGAAACAATCTGAATATCCAATACTAAGAAAACAGTTGCATAAATTATGTTATATCCATCCTAGAACATATAATGCAGGCATGGAAAAAAAAATAGTTAGATCTCTATCCACTCTCCTGAGAGCTCTCTATTATACATGGATAAAATGAAAAATGCAAAGAGTAGAAAAACATGTACAGTAGGCTCTCATTTTTATAAACAACATTGTACCTGGATTTATTTTCAATGAGTAAGAATAATGGTAAAGGTACATACTAGGTTATCATAGGGAAGACAAAGGAGAGAAAATTTAATTCCTTATACATTTTTATATTATTTTAGTTATATAATAACCATATATTTTTTAATGAAAAAATCTGACATTAAAAATAATTTCCTTTCCAGTAGCAAGAAAAAGCCTAATTGTTTCTAGGGATGCCTTTTACCTTTTTTCCTTGCTATTAAAAAATAATTTTGTATAATTAGGAAAGTTTGTTTTCTAATAATCATATATTCATGCCTATTTAATATTTACTATGTACTTTTTATACATGTATTGTTTTTTATTAAATGCCACAAATTTACAGGTTTACCATAAAGGGTGACAAAACTATTGAACAAATGTAAGTTTATACTCACTAAGTCCATAACACAGTTTGGAAAAACAGCCAAGTGTACTGCCACTACACTAAAGCTGCTCTCGTTGACTTCTAATCAATCCTGTTGACTGAAGCTAATTAAAATATCACTAGCTTTAATGGATCTAAGGGGAACTTAAATGATGTTCTCCTAACAAACCAGCATTTTAAGAGGGAAACTCAAGTCCAAAGTGGATTCGTTTTTAACAATGCCAGAAGCCAGTTCAACTTAGGGCCTTCTGTTATGGATGTGTGACTGGTCTGGGAAGTGATAAATGAACATTGTGAAAAAGAGCCAAAGTTTGAAAAGGTACGACTCCATTTAGGTACATTCAGAAGTGCAGGAAATTATAACTGTTTATGCACACATATAGCCACTGAGAAAAAGTATTTGAAAAGAGAACATAAATTTGGAATGCAGCAAAAAACTGGATACCTTAATTTGGTTTGAAAAGTGCTTATTGAGAGCATAATACATACATTCACCTGTTTATCCCACAAACATGTTGTTTAAATTTCATATTACCTTGTCCATTTCTGTACTGCAAGGATAAAACAATGAAAAAGATGAGCTTTGTCACAAGTCCAAATGCCGCCATTTAAAGAAATACAAAGTGCCGCCCCTTTCTCAAGATGCTTTACTATCATCCACCTGAAAGCTGTTATAAGAAATACACAGATCTAAGATGACTACAAATATGAATGGTTACCCTGGAGTTGTACAGTGTCCAAAGTATACAATATCCCAAGAATTGAGGGTACAGAGATACATAAGATAACAGATATACCATAAGACAATTTCAATACAATGGTGAGCGTCTAAGTCAGAGATATATACCAGGGGCTAGGAGGGTCCAGTCTAAAAGTCTGGGAAATGCTTTCTTGAAGAGATGACAATTGAGTTGGGCCAACTTTTTCAATTTTAACACACTTTTATCTAAATATGAAAAAATGGTGGGTCTCTGATGGATCTGGGCCAGAGTAGCACAGGGTCCTTGAAGAAGGTCTTTAGGTTAGACAGTGGGTAACTGTGGCAGGGAGGTGCCATCTTATCATGAGAAAGTGACTTACTTCAATATAAAGAGCAAGCCCCAAACATTCTCTTTTTCTCCTTCTCTTCTATGAGAAGTCTCAACTTTTGGGGAGCTACTCCATGAAGATTCCCCAGATCTACCATGTTAATATTATCCTCTTTGGGAATGACTGGGTAGCTGGGAGGAGAGAAGGGGAAGGCAGAATAAGAACTTTGTGCCTCTGCAGAGAAGAAATTGTAACCATGCCTCAGAATAACACAAGTGACCTCTACTCTTAAAAGTTGGCTGAGAATGAGGAAATCCATTGTGTTTAAAGAGATATTCTGTGAAAGCAAGGAGGATGTGAACAAAAGCATTACTTAAAAAGAAATGTACAATTTTTCCCCTAGCATGATCCAAGTCAAACATTTTTAGAGCATGAAGCCTCTGTTCACAGCTCAGAAAATGAAAAAAAAAAAAAAAAAAAAAAAGGGGGGGTTTCTCATTTTTCTTATGCTTTTCCACTTAGGAATATTTTTAAAAATATGGTTCCAATCCTAACATAAAATCATTTATTTCTTTTATTCAGCAGCTTATATATCACCAGAAGAAGAAAGGGGAGCACTTGTCTTGGGTGGACTCAACCATACATATGATTATCAACAGCAAATACATTTGAGCAGAACGTGTATGGGTGCTGCCCTGGATTTCAGTCACTGTGGGCAAGAATGTTACCAGGAGCCAGGAAAAAAAGATGCTGAGGCTTGAGGAAGGAGATAGGGCTATGTTTCTATATCACTGCTCTTAGAGGTACTCAAAGTGTTGGATAAAAAAAATATGGGATGATTTGGTGAGAAGGTGCAAGACAGAATTATTTGTATCAGTTTTACAGGTGCTGGAAATAAAATACTAAAAAAGAGGCTAGTTTAGTCACAGAATGAGGCACTAACAAGAATATGTCTTTCTCCCCATATAATCTCACCTCCTTCTGTCTGTTCACTGGATAATACTATTTTTAATTTTTTAAAATATTTTACTAAATTATTGATAATTCTTATTATTTTTACAGGAGTTTTAAATAGTAGTGCAAGATTGAGTTGCTGGGAAAATGTGAGGCCTAATATACATGATGACTAGTAAGTATTTAGCCACCTTTTCCTTTCATGAAATAAACACATCTTATATTTTTCTAAGCACTCATTCGTTCCACTGGTGATCATCAGCAATTATATATATCAAACTATAATTGTACAAAGACACTCGACATATTGAGGATGCCATTGCCCCAAGATTTTCTGTAGAGTTATTTTGATAAGTAGATTTTGGCCATAATTTTACTAATTGTAAAATCATGTGCTGTGCCAGGGATTAGGCCACCAAACTCTTATGAGAGCAGCAGTACCTGAATGGTAACCACTGTGGACTTGTGCTCTTAACTCTTCACAGGAAAGTGGAAAAAAAGTGCCTATGGGAGAGACAAATACAACCAAGGCCTCAACTATGACTGAACAAAAAGTTTTACCTAAATACAAATTCCTATCTAGAACTTAAGGTTTATAAAGTTGTCTTTAAATATCTTGTTTTGAATCATCCAAGAGTGATCCAGTCTAGAGCCATCATGAAAAGGATGCTCCCTTCCCAGTCTGTGTATAATCTGTAAAGCCCTAGTGGCCAGAACTTTCCCAAGCTTGTTGTAAATATCTCCTTTATGCTGGAGGAAAAAAATACTTCAAGGACTCTAAATCCTTTCCTTGGTATCTCAATGCTGGAGTGGATCCAATGTTTTGTGAAAGTCTGGCTAACTCTGAATGTACCAGGAACATACCTCAGGATATCTAGAGTGGCAGGTAGAACAAGTCTGAGTGGAGGAGCAAGTGCATTTCATCTGGGGGATAGAAGAGACCACTATGGGAGAATTCTAACTTCAGTAATAAATTATATATTAAAAAGTTATATATAGGGACTTCCCTGGTGGTCCAGTGGTTAAGACTGCCCACTTCCACTGCAGGGGGCATAGATTCAATCCCTGGTCAGGGAACTAAGATCCCACAAACCGCGCAGCACGGCCAATGTAAATAAATAAATAAATAAATAAAAATTTTTTAGAAAGACGCCTACATTTACTGAGGGCTCAATTATTTTTAAAAAGTTACATATAAAAAAATTTACTAGCAGGCTTGTGATCAACCAAAAGAGTAAAATGAGGCATTCATAGAGTGGGTTTCCATAATCTCATCTAGAATTGTTACTCCTCCATGTCATACCACCACATTATAGCCAGAAGAGGGACATGGGTTTTTTTTCCTTTGCTTTCCTTTTAAATGGGCAGATTCCAGCCTTGGAAACACCAGGGAAATAAAGAGCCCATCTCTGAGTGTGGAGTTTTGAGAAACTGATTCTAACTTAAAAGCTTTAATTAATTGTCCCACATCAGGCTACCAATAGATTAATGCTTTTGTTTTTGGCAACACCACCTTTATAAAAAATACATGGTGGAAAATGTGAATAAATAAACCAGAATGATAAATGTACTCACATTTAAAGGTGGAAAGAAGAGAAGAGAAACATTTTCAAATACCACATGGGAGAACTTAGTATTTCCCACTCAGAAGGTTCTCATCATATATCTTGCCCATCTGATCAACCATGTTTACTATTTTAGTTTTCATTAAGTCTTAACACAAAGCTACTTGGGCTAAATATGCAAACAAACTTTAGGATGATTTGCTGCAATCCCAGTAATTGCTTTTCCCATTTTTTGAACCAAACATAACAATATAACCCCATGGTATATATTGAGGGTTTTTTAAAACAGACTTTATTTTTTACATCACTTTTAGGTTCACAGAAAAATTGAGTGGCAAGTACAGAAAGCTCCCATATATCCCTGCCTTCACATATGCATAGCCTCCCCCATTATCAACACACCACATCAGAGTGGTACTTTTGTTATAATTGATGAATCTACATTGACACATCATTATCACCCACAGCCCATGGTTTACATTAGGTTCACTCTTTGTACTGTATATTCTTCGGGCTTGGACAAATGTATAATGACATGTATCCACAATAATGTCATACAGAACAGTTTCACTGCCTTAAAAATCCTGTGTTCCACTATTCATCACTCCCCTCCCCCCACTCCCAGTAAACATTGATCTTTTTACAGTCTCCATAATTTTGCCTTTTTCACAATGTCATATAGTTGGACTCATATGGTATGTAGCCTTTTCAGATTGGCTTCTTTGTCTTACCAAGATGCATTTAATGTTTCTCCATGTCTTTTCTTATCTTGACAGCTCATTTCTTTCAGCACTGAATAATATTCCATTGTCTACATGTATCACAGTTTATTTAATCATTCACTAACTGAAGGATATCTAGGTTGCTTCCAACTTTTGGCAATTATGAATAAAGCAGTTACAAACATTGGTTTGCAGGTTTTTGTGTGGACATAAGTTTTCAGCTTCATTGGGTAAATATCAAGGAGTGTGACTGCTAGATCCCATAGAAAGAGTATGTTTAATTTTTTTAAAAAACAGACAAACTGTCTTCTAAAGGGGCTGTACCATTTTGCATTCCAACCAGCAATCTATGAGAGTTCCTGTTGCTCCACATCTATACCAGCATTTGTTGTCAGTGGTTTTGAACTTTGGCCATTCTAAATAGATATGTAGGGGTATCTCATTGTTAATTTGCAATTCCCTAAATACATAGGATGTTGAACATATTTTCTCATGCTTATTTGTCCATCATATATCTTCCTTGTGAGGTGTCTGTTCAGGACTTCTGCCCATTTTTTAATTGGGTTCATCTTCTTAGTGTTGAATTTTAAGAATTCTTTGTATATTTTGGATAATAGTCTTATCAGATGTGTCTTTTGCAAATATTTTCTCCCAGTCTGTGGTGTGTCTTCCTAACCTCTTGACACATTGAGTTTCATTTCTCATGGAAAAAAGTGCTTATTTGGGAGAATAGGATATTTCTTTGGCAGTCTGTCTCTTCGAGTTACACTTCAGATAGCCAACTGATCATTCTAGAAGTTGTATTTTCTGACTCTTCCCACATCCAGAAAAGCAGATATTTTATCCAACCTCTAGTTATCCTGTTCACAAATTAATTTTATTAGACTTTTCCTTCTCAAACTCTTTTGTTCCTCAACCATTTTATTTTCTCTTTTTCTACCCATTTCAAAATTGACAGGTTTTAACATCCAGCCTACATTTGCCAAAGATCAGCAGTAATTTGATCTTTGCCAGTGAGGAGTAGGAGAAGACAACTAAGTTGGAAAGAGAATTTCTGTCTGCTCTTTCAGATGGGGTACACATCACCTCAAGCTGCCCAGCTATATTTGGCCCTCATGGAAAGATAAGTTCTTATGGTTTATTACTGGGACAGCCACAAAGAAGTATCACTTTAGCTTTAAAGCTATGGATTCGAGAGAAAAAAAAAAAAAAAAGCATACATCTCTGATGGGGAAGAGAACTGAGAGTAATTCTTCTTTTACAATGCCTCATTAGAGCATGAGAGAAGGCTTGACAGAGAGCAATGGCAATGACCACAGGAAGGAACAACACAATTAATTTAAAAAAAAAAAGATTAATTCACAGGGAGATTCCATAGCCTGGGCGAGGTAGGATAGAAGATAACCTTATATTAGTTTGCCTAGAATGAAAATCAACTGTTTGTCTTAACTGAATACTCACAAGGTTTCAGGGCAAGCTGCTACAGTTTAGAGTTAGGTAAGCAAAGCACAATGCTTATCATTTCCTAGAATAAGTGGGTGAAGTCCAAAAAACATCTGTCAGGTCTGAGATAGTTTAAATGAGTCCCTGCTTGAAACAAAGAAAGCTGATCTTCCCTGCCGACTCTACTTTTCTTTGTAAGAGTGTGGTCCTTCATTATGCTTGTAGCTGAACACTGAATATTTCAAGAGAGAGCACTTTGGTTGCTAATGGCAAAGAATTACCAAAAAACTCACATGCAAGATCCCATAAGAATCAAATCATCATCTTTCAATTGCTGACCCTTTCCAGAATTGTATTATGTAACTACTAAGTTGATGAAGACACACAAAATCTTGCCCAGGTCTACACAATCAGACCATATTGAGAGACTTATAGGTAGGGGTAGAAAGAGGAAGTTATCCAGAAGCAACCCATGCCTCCTGTCAAAAAAATCCAGAAGGATAGACCTCCCCTTCTGCAAAATGAATTAAAAACAAAACTCCTAATATGGGGCTCATAAAAATTTCCCCCCACATAACAAATAGAGGACAATTACCATGAAGAAAAGCATTTGGCTTAATATTACTTTCTCTAAGAAAAAAAAATATGAACACAACGCCTAGCTCATACCATCATTACTCGTTAATAAGGGACACAAGTCTGTGACCTGATAGTAGAATCTGATCCACAGAAGTGTGCCATTAGGCTTCATGAAATAACGTATGTAATATATGTAAAGATATTTCCTTTTTAAACCTGAATTTCTTGCTTATTTCAGTAAACTGGAAAATCTGGCAATATTTGGTCCCTATTTCCAAGTGCAGACCAATGGGCTGGACCTGAGAAGGAGCCACGCCCTAAGGTGGGCTTATGGTACCCACCATCACTCCCTATATTCTTATCACAAGCTCATTCTCTCATCTGTGGCACCCACCTGATCCCTGTAGAAATTTGGATCTGTAATTCCTAATATATAAGAAACATGGACTTGATGAAGCCACAGAAGTCTTAAAAAGTGATTTATACTTAAGACTTTTTTAAAAATGCAAGTACTGGGACTTCTGAAATGGTAGAACGAGGACCCCCATAAGTCTGCTCTTCCATAAAAATCAATAAAAACATGCAAATTTTTCAAAATCAACTTTTTAGGAACTCTGCAAATTAACCAAAGGCTCGCAATAATGTGAGGAGCAATTTATTCAAGAAAAACTGCAAAATTTCACTAAGAATGTCAGTGTTTAGGGCATATTAAATTGGCCTACTCCCATCCCTCTCTTGTAAGTTCCATGTAACCTTGAAAACCAGTAGTCTTGCCTCTGCAGTCGCTGTAAAACCTGCAGTCAGGCTGCCATCACAGGGGGATTAAGGGGGCTTGACACTCCTCAAGTCCCATCATCAGGGCATTGTTGCTATTTGGTTTATCTCATGGCTTCCCAGAAAAAAAAAATTTAAATAACTTTTCAGAACGTTGTCATTATTTGACGTGACTTGAAGTTTACTCTGCAGAGAAAGCCGCATCCCTAGGGTGTTTGTCAAAAACAATATATGGCAATTGTTTAAAAACGCAGCTGCCTAAAGCCATGATACTAGTTGAACAAACAAGAACCTGACCCCAAAACATTTGAAAGGAAGATCTGAGTAATGAGATATCCACAGTTGACTTTGAGAAGCTCTGACATATTTCTGGAGATCTAGAAGGCCACACAAATGTTCAGGGCTATACATATGACCAGGAAAGACCTGATAGGGTGCTAAGCTCTTTCTTCTGGTGGACCTTGAGACCCTGCACAAGCAGAAAGTAAAGGTTAAGGTAGACTTGCAAACTGCCTTAGTGTTAAATGCATGGTCCAACACACACACGCAAAACCTTCAACAAAGACTAAAAGACTTATTGATTCAAGGCATTTAAGAAATCTCTATTCAATCATTAACTGGCTGAGTAGAGACTTCAATGGCCACAATCTACAGGGAATATAGACTTACAGAATAAATTTTGACCTTGGAATCCTTGTTTTTTTCTGAGAACGGGGTTTAACCAAAGACTTGTTACTTAAGACACTTGGTATTAAGACAGAGGTCCTTCTACATGTATTGTGACTCCTAGTAAACATTTGCTCTGATTTGTGACAATTGCATAAAAAGGTTTATTTAGCATTATTTGTGGAATTGGGGACTTGGAGGAAATTTAGATATTTGTCTGAGGGAAATGGATAAATAAACTCTGTGAAGGCATTCTACAGAAGTACTGTGCAGCAATTAGAAGCAACGAGCTAGATGGACCTAGATAGTAAAATGGATGTGTCATAAATGGCCAAAAGGGCATGAAAAAAATAAAACAGATTGAGGATTGAGGGCTATAAGCCCTCACACATGCACAAAAATAACAGCATTTATTTTGCAATAATTTACACAAATAAAGGATATACATAAAACACTGAAAGATGATGCCTATAGAGTAGAAGTGGCAAATGAGAATGGAAAATAAACACAGGAGGATTTTCAGGGACCAATCAAGGTCATGAGTAATGACCTGAAATAGCTGATTGACTCAACCTCTGTAATCAAGGAAGGAAAAAAGAAAGAAGGAAGAAAGAGGAGGGAAGGAAGGAAAGAAGAAAAGAAGGAAAGGAGGAACGATAAATATTGAGAAAAGAATTTAAAAAATAGAAAATACTGAAGGAAACCAAAAAGCCATGATGGGAAAAAATAATCTACATTTGACGTAATAAATCTTATAAAATTTTATAGAAAATCAAATCAAATCAGAGTTAGAATACCCTGGGGATATGGGGTTTCTGGACATCTGGAAAGCTAGAGGCAAAGATATGATCCATGGACACCTGGATGGTGGGGTTACCCTTTATCCTTGTCTGTTTCCCACCTCCAGTGGTAAGCATATGGCCTTCCTGGTGCTCAGTATGGTTCAAGAACAAGGAAAATCCCATGTGTTAAACTTTCCCTTGAATAGGAGTGTATAATTTTTACTGTAAACACTTTTGATAATGGTGATATAAGCCTGAATATAAAAGGAAATGGCCTAATGAGAATTTTAATTTTTGTTAACTCTGGCAAGATTTTGCCTTCATGGAATACCTCATTGGGAAAGTTCATACCAAGTTAAACTTCATGTTAG
Source organism: Physeter macrocephalus (assembly GCF_002837175.3). Classification (NCBI taxonomy): domain Eukaryota; kingdom Metazoa; phylum Chordata; class Mammalia; order Artiodactyla; family Physeteridae; genus Physeter; species Physeter macrocephalus. The sequence goes on from NC_041221.1 coordinate 112,257,590, forward strand.
TAAAATTTATCAATATTTTAAATGATAGGTTCTGCCTTCTAAAATTTTTTCTTATCTCAAGATTGTTAAAAACAGTTACAACGTGGAAAAAATTTTAATGTCTTATAGGTATTGCTGCACTGGTCAAGTTATTTACAAATTGTAGGGAGAAAATGTTATAATCCAGTATACACTAAAATATGGATTATATTTGCTCATTTGGTTGAGAGTTTGGCTAGAAATGGGGTCACTAATAATTAAGAGAGTGAGTTTTGGCCTTAGAATCACATGTACCCTTCTGAGAATGGGGTTTGACCCAGGCCTTATTCTTTAAGGTATTTTGTACTAGACAGAGGTCTTTCCTGTGTATACTATGCATCATGATTCAGGCCAAATGCTTTTCAAATAATGCACTCTCCTCTACCTCTCTACATAAATAAAAACTTTGAAATATTAAGTCTTGTACCTACCCATTTTACCATAAGCAAAAACATAAACATATAGAGAAAGAGCTATAGTGACAATCAGCTAGGAAGATAAAAAGCTAAATTGAGTTTTCAGTTTATTTTATGGGCAGGTATCATGTGCTCAGGAGCAAATAGAGGAAGACACAAATGAAAAAAGAAAAAAGAAACTTTGTGGAGGACATAGGCTCTCAAGAAACTCACAAATGAAGGAAGAGATAGGGCTTGGTCAGATGTAACAGTGTTCTAAGTCGGGGGCATAGCAGAGATGTCTCTGGAAGAATAATATGTTGAGTAAATCAAGATGGGGGTTAATAGGTGAGGGTAGGAATAGCATACAGGCTAAGCTGGTGACTAGGAGGGGTAAAAAAAAATTCAATAAATGGAACAAGTTAGCCCTAAGCAGCCACCACAGACCACAGACAAAAGAAAAGGGTCAGGATCTTGAGAGGCTTTAGAAATGACTGATTGGAGTGGACAATTTGGGCTGAAGCCCAGGCTGCTGGCTGTAAGCAATAAAAGACCAAACAGTCCAGTAAAGAGAAGATTTAGTCAATAAATAGTAAGAAAAGAACTTACTAAGTGCCAAGAACCACTGCAGCTTACTTATGTTTTCCAAAAGTCAGAGCTTGGTTCGATATTTTCTCACCAATATACATAGACATCTATATCCTCGAGGAAGACTTTATTTCTTTGTAGTTAGCAAAATTACCATGGTGCCTACTAACAGGGCCATGCATTCATTATACTCAGTTGGTGCAGTTTGAGTTCCAGAATGAATTTACCACATTTTACTAAATTTCCTGAGCTAAATGCTGAATACTTTCCTCAGGCCAAGCCTTCTTTAAGTATCATGAGAGTGGACTAAAGTACTGTAAGCATTCTCAAAACCGCAGTATCAGAGACTTCTCAGACCAAAAGAAACAAAAATTATTTTTTACACAAATATATATATATATTCCAAGCTTCATCCCCATTCTTTGTTCTGCCTAGGTTTTTTACAGCTGCATCACCAAGCTATAGCATAATCATTAATTCAATGTGTGTTGGTAAATGCAAATACACTTCTGAATAATGCTATTATTTTTGAAGCATAGCTGCTCAGTAAATTCGGTGTGGAATGAAACAAGTATGCCCTCGGAACTTCTAATTAAAAACACATACACATTATACACATACACACACATATTTATTTATATATGGGTAGGGAGGATTGATTGTGCCTCTTTTGGGTCTAACTACTATGAGCTTAGTGAAATAAACCATAAAGAAGAAACTTTCAAAACCCATACTTAAGACTTTTTAGGTTTCTGTTTCTGGATCTCAGGAGCTTGGAAGTCACCACTCCGTCCTAACAACAAATAGAAAGCTAAACAAACTGAAAAATCAACAGCTCTTCTTAAATACCTACGAGTGGAGAGGACACCAGGCAAAACGTTGCCCCCAAGACTGGAGAGACAGGCAAATAGAGTCATGGCTTATCAGAGCAGAGGCTCATGAGCAGAAACTCCCATGGGAACAGGTGCCAGGGTAGGAAAACCTGAACTGTAATTGATGAATTGTTGGAGGCTCAGTGAGGACAACTCTGAGAATTAAAAACCTCAGGGGAATCTGGTCATGGGGGTGGGAGGCACACAATATTGTACGATTTACCTGCAGGAGCTTGACCAGGTTCTCATGTAAATACCAAAGAAAAACATCTCCTCAGCCTTCAGGCAGGGGTAGGAGAAAAGGGACCATTTTGAAATATGCCAGAGCACTCTGTTCTTCTTAACAAGGCCTGAACTCAGGGGAAACTAGTTAACCAGAGCCTAAACTGCTGGGGTATTATCAGAGCCTAATGACCTGGGGAAAGGAAATGCCCAACTTCAACCCCCTCTAGCCATCCTGTCCGCCTTAAGGGAGGAGAAAAAAAAATGAGAAACACTTTTGAAGTTCACTGAAAGACTGAGACAATTATAGGACTTTAGAACATTTCCTTATCCCCCACACCATACCACCACATCACTAAAAGCCTATTACAGCATTTCTTTTACCTGCTACATCATGTCTGGCTATCAAAAAAAAAAAAAAAAAAAATTACAAGGCATACCAAAAGGCAAAAAATACCATTTGAAGAGACAAAGCAAGCATCAGAACCGGACACAACAGTGATGTTGGAATTACCAAACCAGGAATTTAAAACAACAGTGTAAGGGATCTAATGGATAAAGGAGACAGCATGTAAGAAGAGATGGGTAATGTGAGCAGAGAGATGGAAATCCTAAGAACGAACCAAAAAGAAATGCTAGAGATCAAACACACTGTAACAGAAATGAAGACTACATTTAGGCTTATTAGTAGACTGGACATAATTGAGGAAAGAATCTCTGAGCTAGAGAATATAGCAATAGGATCCTTAAAGGCTAAAAAACAAACAAACAAAAAAACCCAGAATATTATATCCAAGAATCGTGGAACAACTGCAAAAGGCGTAACATACACATAATGGGAATACCAGAAGGAGAAGAAAGAAAGGAACAGAGAAATATTTTAAACACTAATGCCTGAGAATTTTCCAAAATTAATGTGAAACACCAAATCCAAGATCCAGGAAGCTCAGAGAACATCAAGCAGGATAAATGTCTCCCCAAAAAATGAAACCAAGGTATATCATTTTCAAATTACAGAAAATCAAAGCTAAAGAAAAATTCCTGAAAGAAACAAGAGGAAAAAAACACCTTACTTACTCATAGACGAACAAACGTTAAGAATTACATTCGGCTTCTCAGAAATAATGCATACGAGAAGAGAGTGGAGAGAAATAATTAAATTTTTCAAAGAACAAACCAACCTAGAATTCTGAACCCTGTGAAATTATCCTTCAGAAGTGAAGGAGAAATAAAGACTTGCTCAAACAAATAAAAATTGAATTTGTTGCCAATAAACCTACCTTGCAATAAATGTTGAAAGAAGTTCTTTAGAGAGAAGGAAAAAATACAGATTAGAACACTGACCTACATAAAAAAAGGAAGAGCATTGAAGATGGAATAAGTAGAGGTAAAACAAAATCCACACTTAGACTTTGAGTAAAATGAGAAGTATGAGTGTGGGAATCACCCAACGATACTGAGAAGCAAGTTTGTCTACTTGGGTATCATTTATATGTTAGGAGTAACCGTCATTTCCCAAGTTGTGGCAACAATGTGGAAGGATGAGCATAAGCAAAGGAAGAGAGATGAGAAAGAAGCTATTTCTATAAAAACTGTCTACCCTTTCTGTAGTAATAGAAATTCTAATTGATCTTCCTGCTGCTACCTTTCTTCCAGTTCTAATTCATATACATTACCCATGCTGACTTGATCCACATTCTATACGCTTATAAGAAAGAGAGGAAATGTGGTAACATGAGAAGGCAAACAAGGAACCTTGGTTCTAATCCATGCTCCATTTCTAATGTGGTCATTTACAAGAGACACAGGTTACTTTGCTTCTCTGGGCCCAAGTTTCTTCACCTATGAAGTGGGGGCAGTAAGTTAATAATAGTCTCTGAAGACCCCTGTACCTCCAAGATTCTTTGTTCTGTTCTAATTAGGAGAAAGTCCAATGCTTATAAAAAAAAAATTCTTAAAAAGTGTTTCTCTACTAGAATTCTGGAATTGATTTCACAGATATCATGAAAATATTTATGGGAGAGAAGAGGGTAGTAAAACAGATATTTGTTCATATAGCTTAATTGCAATCAAGACGCTTTGGTCTGATTAAGAGAATAAGACATCAAAAATCCCCTTATGAATTCAAATAGGAAGAGGAGAACAAATTATCTCAGGCTATCAGCATACTAAATTCCAGCCCCTGATATCTTTCTTATTTAAATCAATTTTTTTTCTTCACCATAAAACTTTTAGACTTCTAAATAAAGATATGAAGAGTTTCCTGATTTTTTTCACTAGAAGAGACTTCTCCATCTTCTCAGTTCCTGCTGGCCCTCACATCACTCTCATGGCCTGTATTGCTTTCTACATTGCATTATAATTATATGAATACAAATGTGATCCTTCTTGGTAGACTATGGGCATCTTTTGCTTCTTATTTATCCCTGGTGGCACATTACCCAATGTCTTGCAAATAGAAAAGAGTCAGTATGAATGAATGAATGAATAAATGAGGAGAGGAAAGGAAGGAAGGAAGGAAGAAAGGAAGGAGGGAAGGAAAGAAGGAAAGAAGGGAGGGAGGGAGGGGAAGGAAAGGGAAGGGAAAGAGGAAGGAAGGCAGGAAACAATAAACACATATGTAGTAATGAATCAGACGGCATCTAGTTCCCTAAAAGAACTAATGAATTGTAACCATAGGAACAGTGCGAATAGTGAGGAGAACTGCACCCAGTAGGATGCTCAGCTGATTAAAAAGATAGGACTTGAATTTTCTCCTTGGAGAAGAAATGATCAGGTACATGTTGAGCCTGGCCTGGCTTATTTAAGATGTTAGAATGCCTTGACATGCCTGGTAACATATCAGGGATAGGGGTTCTTATCTTTAACAGTATTCAGTAGGCATCTCAACCCACCCTCTCCCCTTCGACTCCAGTCATGAATATCGCACCTCAATAGATCTTATTCTTTCCTCTCAACTCACCATCATTTCCCATCATTCTTCCTTAAAGACAGTGTTTAATCAGAGCAGGACAAGATTTAGACATGATAAAAGCTGAACCTCCCCACCACTATTATCCCTTGGTATCAGAATCTGCAAAAGTAAAACCTATTTAAACTAAAAACAGAGCAAAAACACCTTAAAATTGTAGTTTCTGTTTCTCCAAACAAGTGTTAGTGTAACTGTAAAGATCAGCAATGTGTTGTGCACAGGAAAGGAAGAAAATAATCTTAAGATTTAATTCTTAAAGACAAACCAATCTGTCATTTATGGATACAAACTAAATAATAGCAACTTTCATTGTAGAGAATAGGAAAGAAATACTAAAATGCAACACCTTCTTGCCCACCTCGGTCCCTGCCATGTGACTAGGAAAGAAAGAGAAACACTATTAACAATAAAATTCAAAGTTTACCTCGCACCAAAATCAATTCAAGTTACTAAGTTCTGCTTTGACCCAAGAACGTATGGTATTATGTTCAATTACAAACTATTAAATTATTCTTTTGTGGAAGAAAATTGCTATTCTAGGCTATAAACACTCTAAAGGTGGCAACATCTCAGAGGACAGAGCCACTATTTTGTACCCCAACTCCCCCTTGAGTCCTCCACACATTAGTTTTGGTCATCAAGCTGTCACAACAATGGGCAAGCTGGTATTCAATATAGACATCTCTAGACAAGGAAATTGAACCTCCAGTGAAATTCAGAGTACCTCTTGAAACTTAATGAACATCTTACCCATTCGAACAAATGAAAGCTTAAATTAGGTTGCTCCAGGATCTCAATGTTAAGTATGTGTACAATTCAATTACTCACCCCAACACTGTCCCCATAACATTTTTCATTCCACTCCCTTCTCAAAAAACCAAGCCCTAGGCAAATGAGGTAATGATGGAATGTTATGTGGGTTTTTAGTTGGAGCATTTAGTCAGCACATCAGAGGGAAAGATCGCAGGAGGTCAGAAGCAAGACTTCTTTGCTTTCTGAATGCAGCAGCTGCTTACAAGGGCTGGCTGGGACCTCAATGAAACTTGAACCAGTGGACAATAGGACTGAAGCTGAAAAGCCCAACCGCAAGAATTATGTCTGGAGCTCAGAGAATCACACTGTTGGACCCTGCTTCCTTTGCCATATATCAGCTCAACCTTGGTTCATGTCATCGGACAAATTTTGTTCTATTCATTTTTTTTTTGTGGTACGCGGGCCTCTCACTGTTGTGGCCTCTCCCGTTGCGGAGCACAGGCTCTGGACGCGCAGGCTCAGCAGCCATGGCTCACGGGCCCAGCCGCTCCAAGGCATGTGGGATCTTCCCCGACCAGGACACGAACCCGTGTCCCCTGCATCGGCAGGCGGACTTTCAACCACTGCGCCACCAGGGAAGCCCTCTATTCATTTTTGAAAGACCCCAGCAAGGGATCTTCCAGGCAGATTCCAGCAGACTGCTGGATTCAGGACTACACTAACACACGATACTAGAGACAAAAAACAAAACCCCAGACCTCCAAAATAAAAAACATGAAAGCCAAGTGCATTTCTTTGGCTTAAAATATTTGGATAATGTCTTGGATTGGCTAGTCACTTACCAGTAGACATTAACCAAAAGTAAATCCAGCAATCTTCTTGAACTCTGAGGTGTCAATACTCGACCTTCACTCAGAGTGACTCAGCTGTCAATTTTCAAAAATCCAAAGGGCTTTGTGTGGGGTCAAATACATTTATACATAAGTATCTGAGGAGACATAGAGACTGACAGTGGCCATCTGCAGGCATATAAGAAAGCACCAGAACCTGGGTGACTGAAGACGTGAAACTTCCTTATTGAAAGCAGGATTAATCACAGGATGACTCAATACATAAAAGTATGGATGAAACCAAGCGGACACAACATAGAGAATAAAGAAGAAACCTGGGTTCTGATCCCAGGTTTGTTACTGTGGTGAGATCATTAGAAGTCATTAATCTCTTTGGGCTCTACTTTTTATGTGTAAGAATAAAGAAAGTGAGCTATTAGTATTGATGTAGTTATGTTGCATGCCTCACTAGCTCCAGAAATGGAATTGAGGTTGACAGAAGTTGGACTGGGAGGTTGCTAAATTTACTTTTAGCCCTTATATGATTTTAATTAAAAAAAACAACAACACAGGGCTTCCCTGGTGGTGCAGTGGTTGAGAGTCCGCCTGCTGATTCAGGGGACACGGGTTTGTGCCCCGGTCCGAGAAGATCCCACATGCCGCGGAGCGGCTGGGCCCGTGAGCCGTGGCCGCTGAGCCTGTGCGTCCGGAGCCTGCACTCGGCAACGGGAGAGGCCACAAGAGTGAGAGGCCCGCATACCGCAAAAAACAAACAAACAAACAAAACAAAACAAATTGAGAAAAAGTAGTTCTGGAGACAAGACTTCTATAACGAGAAGTGAGACCTTCAGTCACCGAGCACATACCACCATAGCAAAATATCTTGGGATATCAGTTAGGATGAGTTTGACCTCAAGAAGTAGAAATCCTCAACGCAGTTTATTAAATAGGAAGGAAATGGTTTCTCTCACACTGGAATGGTTTCTCTCTCTCTCTCAGATTTTCAGAAGTCATGCCACTGAAAAATGTTCTCCAAGACCCAAGTTCTTGACATTCTGCCACACTGTCACCTTCAGCAAATGGGCCTTTTCTCCCACTAGCTCTTCTTATGCTTACCAGGTGGCTGCAGCAGCTCTAGGAACTGTGTCCTCACGACCACGTGCAGCAGGAAAAGAGGAGCCATGTTTTCCCTATTTTGTGCGTCTCATACCAGCTAGGAAAACAATTCCCAGTAATTCCCAGCAGATTTCCACCAAAGTCTCAGGATTTTTACATATGCCTTTGCCCATACCAACCATTTGAAAGTAAAAGAAAGGACCACCAAGTTTGACCTAGTATCAGTACGATCATAGCTTCATGCCTTGGCCTTGGAAACGTGGCTGGACGCCCCTGAAGGACACAGCTGTGGGAAAATGGGGGCTATTAGCAAAGAATTGGGGAATGGCTTTTGAGAGGGAACCAAAACTGCTACAGGGAAGGTCTCCAAACCATCATAATAATGCCTTATTTTAAAGGAATTAGCGAGATCAATGATCCATTATTATAAAATTGGATACTGCTCAAATTCACCACTTACCTAAGAAGGATGTGCTTCACAAATTAAGTATAATCAGGAGGAGGATTGCTGCCTCTTAACAGTCTCTGATGGATCAGTAGGAAAATTTTTAAAAATAACATAATAGATGTCAACTTGATCTTTCCTACATAACCCTCTTGCATCTTATTGGAACAGAGGCATGAAGAGAACAGAAGAGAGGAGATTAAGTAACACAGACTAGAGCTAAAGGAGTCCTGAATCAAGGTAGATACAGAGAGAATAATAAAGAGGAGGAGGATTCAAAACATGGGCAGCAGGCAGGACTGGCAGCTGCTAGGGAGAGACTGGATGTGATGGTAAAAGAGGAAGGGGTCTTTAAGGCAATGGACAAGGAGAAAGAAAAGGAAAAAAGAGAAGAAAAGAAGAACAACAACATTTCCAGGGGAGGAATGAGAGAAGATAATAAATCCAAGTTTGTGGACTGTTAAATTTGAGGCTGTTTGAGTCTGTGTTTGGAGTTCAGGTCAGATGTACCTTTAGACCAAGCATCTTTCTATAGGAACAGAGTAAGAGAAGAGAAGAATGGGTAAGGACAAAACTCTGAGGAAGGCCTACACTGAAGCAGTGAACAGAGGACGAGAACTGTTCAGAGAGAGATACAGGCACTAGAAGAGAAATATGTCATGAAAGTTAAGGAGATAAAACTTTAAAGAAAAAGAATAGTATATACGAATTAAAACATGGCTCCAAAGTCATCAACTGATTTTAGCCATAAAAAAATAGTTTAATGGGATCTGGCATTATAGATGTGGAAGTAAGACCTCAGTGGCTTCAGGAGGGAATAATATAAGGGAATGAGGACTAGATATGGAGTGGTCAGAGAGAGTCAGAACTAAAGGAGGGCATTTTGAGGATGGACAGACCCAAGCATATATATAGGCTGAACCCAAGGAGCCTTAGAGAGAAAGATGTCTAAAGACCCCAGGAGAGGAAGTAATGATCACATTTCATAATATAGTAGACATTTTTAAAAGTCACTTCTAACAGACATTAATCCATTCAACAAATTCTGTTTGAGTCCCTATTATCTCAACACTAGGATACAGCAGGGAATAAGCAATAAACAGTAATTTCCTAGTAAAAGATCATAGTGACTCAAATTCATTCAAATAAGAAGCCAACAATACAAATCTTTTATTTACAGTTCTAAAACTTGTGGATCTTGCTAGGAAAATGTGGTAAATCATAAGCATTGTCTCACTGGAGAAGCCCACAGAATGAAAATATATTCATGTAGCTGTTTTGAATACCTGTTCACAGTACAGTTCTTTGAGGCACAAGCATCTCTAGCGGCCTCTTTCCTGAGGGCAGTGGAACACTGGGTCCACTTAGACCAAGCAGAGGGGCTTCTTTAAGACTAGGAAATCTGAATTGGACTAGACAGTCTGATCCTGTGACGGTTATTCTTGTTCAGAAAGGCAGAGCAGGGTCTTCATGGTAGCAGTTACAAAGCCAATGGAAAAAACTAAACACAGTGGTCAGGCGTCCAGTGCTTCCTGGGGGTGTCACTCACCTGACTAACAACCTCAGACCAAGAAACCTTAGGAGACCTTGTAACAATTGATACCACCAGCTCTCACTCTTGTCTTCCTCAGGTCCATCCTAAAGGCAGCAACACGAGCCCCTCTAAGGAACTACACTCTTTATTCTAAGCCCCTACTATTCTGACCATGCTCCCCTCATCCCTCCTCCGTGACTTGACAGCCTCAGCGTCTTTTCTCAAGGACTTCTCCTCTCCCCCGAATCCTCACATACCAGTGTGTCACTTCTCTAAACCCAGGGTTATTCACTGCCCTGTTCCCACCCCAGGCATTTGCCCTCACCATTGCTTATGCTCAGAACACTCTGCCCTGAGAAAGCCTCAGGGCTCACCCCTCACTTCATTCAGGTCCGTTCTAATATTTTCTTATCAGAAAGGAATTTCCTGATCTTTCTGTGAAAAATGGCAACCCAGTTGGTCTCCATCACCTGCCAGATTATTTTCTTCATAGCACTTTTCACTACTTATCACATCCATTTGTTTTCTATCCCTCTCTTGCATCCCAGCATCAGAATATAAATTCTATAAAGGCAGGGATTTTTTTTGTTCACTGCTGTATCTTTAGGGCCTGTACTGGAGCCTGACACATTAGCAGCTGCTCAAGAATTATGTATCAGATGATGCTGCCACACCCCAGGACATCACTAACACTTCCACGGGGCTCATTCTTCCTCTTCTTCAACATCAATTCCTCCAGGATGATTTGCCTGCCCTTTTCACTTTTACCTGCCTCCAAGTCCAGGCTCAGTCCATGACCTCTTCATCCAAACCACTTGGTCACTGAGTAAAGAAACAGATCACAACTTTCAAAATGTATTGTGACTCACAAAACATGTGATCTGTACCAAAACAAAATTTCAAGACAAACTAAGTTGGAAATGTTTTAACACCAGCCCATTCAGATTCATGTTTTATAAGACACCAGACCAACTGATATAAAAGTAAGTCCAAAACACGGGCTTCCCTGGTGGCACAGTGGTTGAGAATCTGCCTGATAGTGCAGGGGACATGGGTTCGAGCCCTGGGTCGGGAAGATCCCACATGCCATGGAGCAACAGCCCGTGCACCACAACTATTGAGCCCGCATGCCTAGAGCCCTCGCTCTGCAACGAGAGGCCACCGCAATGAAGCCCACACACCGCAGTGAGGAGCAGCCCCCGCTCGCTGCAACTGGAGAAAGCCTGTGCACAGCAATGAAGACCCAACGCAGCCAAAAATAAACAAATTAACTTAAAAAAAAAGTAAGTAACCCAAAATAAACACTACCAAAATGGAAATCCACTCTAAAACTTTGTTCCTCCTAAAAACAATGGGAATACTGGCAAAAATGATCAGAGTCAACTTCTTTAGAACCCTGGAAATTAACCGAAGCCCTGCAAAAACTCCAAGGAGCATTTATTCAAGAAAAACGTTTGAGTCTCAGTAAGAACAACAAGCTTTGTGACTCCCCACCCCTGTCCTCAGCTCTGTGTTAGTTTGAAAATCAACAGCTAGGAAAATCACAACCACACTAGGAAAGCTAGGAAAAGCTAGGAAAGCCATCAGCCTAGCAGATGCTGGCCGATCACCTGCACCAGGTGAATTATAGAAGGTAAGACCACTGGGTGGTCCAGCAACTCACCTAGTTTGAAAATTTCAAAGAATCTCTGCCAGATCTCACTTTCTAATTTCTGCCTTAAAACCACCTTATGACAAATCCAAGTACACATACCCCTCTCCCACCACCACCAGTTCAGCAAAAAATATTATTCCAACTTCCCCTTTTGTAGACATCACTGGGACTCAGTCAACATAGTGCTCTCCTAGTTCATCAAGTCCAATAAACCAAGCTTTGCATGACCAATGGGCTTCCCTGCTGGTCTTTGGCAGAGGCTTGGACTTCATCCTACCGGATATTATTGTCTTGTCTCTCATTCTCATCAGCCTGTCAGTCAGGGGGTACTTTTCTATCTCTACATCACCACGTGGAGCACAAATCCTGGAATATAGTAGACACTAAGGAAATGCTTACTAAATGACTGAGTTTATTCAAGACTGAAAGTTGGGAGATTTAAAACGTAGCATCTGGAGTTTAGTTTGCATTTTGTTTCAACAAGAAATTAAATACCTTAGCCCACATGTCTTTGCCTACTCAGTGAAAGAATAGAAGCAAAGGCAAAGAACACAGAAACAGAACAAAATGCCAAGAATGTTCGCTTGAAAGAATACAGAGCAGCATGCCAACAGGACAGACCTGAGCCCTGCTGCATGGTGTTGGGCAGAGATTGCATCAAATCCTCTTGCAGACGTTGGGTCACAGGATTCACCTCATTCACCTCAATGACACTGCACACATTGAACATGTGCTAAATTTGACACACTTATGATGTCTGTTTCTTGGGAGGCAAACATTATAGATGCGACCAAGTTAACAGAGAAGAGAGCAACTGGAATGCCCTCTCTCACCACTCCTCTTTTTTTTTTAATGCAGACATTATGGTCTATCTTTCATTTTCACCCTTTTTATAAAGACATGGGTAAGAAATGCATTTCTCTATCCAAGACAAACAACAGTGTAGTGATGAACAGAGCTGACATTAACTGTTAGGGTTGGGAGTCAGTAGGCAGTGACAGAGACATCACAGACCCCGACATGCCACTTCTAATGGGACACAGGTGCCATCCAGATCTGGTGCCACCATCCCTCCCCGGTTCCTAAGAGAATCCAAACAACATACAAAACAGAAATAGACCCACAGACATGGAAAACAAACTTATGGCTACCAAAGAGGAAAGGAAGGAGGGATAAATTAGGAGTTTGGGATTAAAATATACACACTACTATATATAAAATAGATAATCAGCAAGGACCTACTGTATAGCACACGGAACTGTACTCAATATTTTGTAATAACCTATAATGGAAAAGAATCTGAAAAAGAATAGATACATAGATATATAGATAGATAACCAAATCACTTTGCTGTACACCTGAAACTAACATGATTGTAAATCAACTACACTTGAATTAAAGATTTAAAAACAAATAAGCAACAAGGATAATTGTACAGCACAGAGAAATATAGTTATTATTTTGTAATAACTTTAAGTGGAGTATAATCTATTACTGAATCACTATCTCATACATCTGAAACTAATATTGTAAATCAACTAGACTTCAAAAAATAAAATAAAATAAACAACATATATTGTTATATGGGCTTTCCTAATATTCAGATTTTATCTTAAATTTGATGGAGGAAGGGGAAAAAGAAATTAAGAAACGGGTTGAGAAAGCAAAGGGAAGAAAGAAGCATCATGAAAGCCAAATAAAATGAATAAAATGTGTCTGTGGACCACCAGTTCCCACCCTTGCTGTAGTCTACCTACTGCTCTCACAGACATGGTAATTCACACTAAGAGAAGAAACATGACTGGTCAGTATCAGGAACGAGAACCCAGGTTGCTTTCCTCCTAAGCATCTCCTTTTAATACATCTTCCTAGTCTTGTTTTCACATAACCCTAATCTCAGGCATGCAAACATTTTCTTTTGGCTCTTTGTAACCCATCTCCAGAAAGGCAGCATGCTCACAGAGTAATGTCACTCTCTGATACTTAAGGAAAGAAGAGCAAAAGTGGGGAATATATTTCTCTCCATGTGAAAGTACTCAATGAATGTTCAGCTCCTAACAGGTCTACTTCCTGAATCTTTTACAATATGACCCAAGTGGATAGAGAGTGCTCCAAGTAAACAGTTTTTATTACCCTATCTTACCATCAAGCTCAGCCTGGCACAGTAATTTTCTTCTGAGCCTCTCACAGCATTTTTGAAATTTCCATCTCATGTGCTCACTAAGTAAGCTTGCACAGGAAAATATTAGTCATGCTGAAGAAAGTGAGGAGTGGATACTAGAAAACTTTAGACCAGGTAGACGGGAATGAGAGCACAGAGGGGAAAAAAAAATCAGAAACAAACTCAGTGCATCAGGTCTCCTCTCCTTTTTTTGTTTTCCTGCAAAAGCTTATTCATAAAGCTGCTTCTGAATACCTGTCTCCCAAGCTGTCTCTAAATAGGGATTATTTCAGCAGGGAGTTTAATTTCACAAACTCTTTCTGAAATTGCATAATCTCTTAATTTCATAGCTCTTTCTGACACTATCTAATAACTGCGTATCCTTTTCAGGAGCTGGGCCCTTTTTGATCCTAAATTAAGTTAAAAGAATTTAGGAGGGGTTGTAATTTTATGTCTAACAGGAAAACAGGCTAATTAGTACATGGAAGGTACCAAGCTAGAGCCAAAATGTTCTGACCAGGCCTTGTATAAATAGAGATGAACCCCTCTTCCCAATTCAGTTTTTAATTTCTCTATTAGTGGATCAGACAACCATCACTGGATCATGACTAACTACTAAATATTTCTCAATATTAGTTAGAGTCATCTGGGGGAGTGCTAAGAATATAATTTCCTAGGTCCTACCCTAGACCCCATGGATTAGCATTCTTCAAGAGTAGATCTTGAAATACTCCATCAATTTTGAATGAGGTCATGGTTAAGGAGGTGGCTGCCCCCATAGACCTGTCTTCCGGTTTTTCTATAGAACACCGAGCAAGTCATTTAACCCCTTTGCACATTTACAGACTGGTTATAAAGTAGGTATCACCCACCTCTACTCACCAGCATGGTATAAGGTTAAATGAATAGCTATCAAGTGTTACATACTTATCAACATGCACAACTGTAATTTCACATGACACTGAAAGTATCTTTCCATGATTGCTATTTGAGCAACAAGCTTTGATAATTAACCATAAGATTATCAAAAGAGGTAGAATTTAATATTCTGGAACATTTGGCTAAACATACAGGGTTCAAAACAAGAAATGAAAGACAGTTGACTGAGGACAAGTAAATTAACGCTGAAAACAAAAAATGCTGCTTTTGATTTGAAAAATTGAATTAATTTGTAAATTAAATTTAATTGTATTTTTTAAATTTAATTTTGAAAGTAGACTTATCCTGAAAGAAGTATGAGCAGAGAGCAAATTGTCCTTACCCTATCTTCAAGTTTCTATTTTTCTAACCTTATCTAGGCTCTCCCTAGTGTAGCAGTTTCACATCATTTCCATAAATTGGTCATCTGAACCAGTTCCCATTTTCCAGTCTTCATATATTGTACCTTCATGGATTTCCTAGTAGAGCATTCCTCTGTATTACAAAATTACTTGTCCTGGGAGATTATCTTGATTACTATTTTTTTAATTGAAATATATTGATTTACAATGTTGTGTTAGTTTATGGTGTACAGCAAAGTGATTCAGATATATAGAGAGATATAGAGAGAGATAGATATATATATGTCGGATTCTTTTCCATTGTAAGTTATTGTAAGTTACAAGGTATTGAATATAGTTCCCTGTGCTATACAGTAGGTCCTTGTTGTTTACTGGTTCTTGATAATATTACATCTGGTAAATCTATTTCAAGCATTTCAGATAGACTGTCATGAAAGGACAGAGTGATACCTTTCAAGAGTTTTACTGTGACATCCATGGATAACATCTATCAGTTCAGTCAGCTGGCAATACATCTGTATTGATTACATACTAAATGTCAGTCATTACCTTGGCAATGGAAATAGTCAAGAACAAGGACACCAAGTTCCCTGCTCTCATAGACCTCTCATGTTAGTGGAGGTAGATGATACACTAACAAAATGAATAGTTAAAGAGCCCTATGCAGATAATTAAAATAGGATAATTTAAGAGAGAGAGAATGGGTGCTATTACTGTTCAGGTGAGTAGAGAAGATCTCTCTGAGGAGGTAATATTTAAGCCAAGACTTAAGTGAAAGGAGGAAAATCTAGGATATTGGAGGGAAAAAAAAAAACTGCAGGGTAGAAGGACGGGCCAGTGTAAAGCTTTGACAGCTGAAATGAGCTTTGCACAGTTCAGGAAAAGAAAGAAGGTTGGTATGTCCAGATCAAGATGTGGCCAGAGAAGTGGGCAGCTTCTCAAACCAGAATAAATATATATTTTGGATATAAAGAATAACTGTGTGACAATTCATGAAATCTGAATAAGATTTGTTGATAAGATAACAGTACTGTATTAATGGTAATGTTTTCAGTTATGATCACTGGACTATGTTTATGTAAGAGATAGTCCTTATGTTTAGAAAATACACACGTGTGTTTAGGAGTACAGGCACATTGACTACAATTTACTCTCAAAAGTTCAGATTATGCACACACACACACACACACAACACTTAAGGAATCTGGGTGAAGGATATACTGGAATTCTTTTCATTCATTTGAGAACTTTTTGAGTAGTCCAAAACTGTCCCCAAATTAAAAGTTTAAAAATACTTAGAGAAAAAAGTGACAATGTAACACATATCTATTAGATTGGTTAAAATCAAAAAGACTGAAAGTACCGAGTGTGGTCAAGGAGGTGAGATAATTGGAACTCCTTTTTGAAAAGCTCTTTGGTAATATATATGAAAGCTCAGTATATATGCCTATCCTATGATCTAACAATTCTACTTCTAGGTATATACACAATATACACAAGAAAAGGTCATATCTATTCACTAAAATACATGGATAAGAATAATCAAAGCAGCACTATTACTATTCCTAATAGTCCCCAAATGGAAACAACACAAACATCTCTCAACGTGGAAATGGAGAAATTAATCAAAATATATTCATATAATAGTCATACAATGAGTGACTTAGAACTACACACAACAATATAGGTGGATCTCATAAACATAATGTTGAATGGAGGAAACAAAATAACACATACAACATGATTCTGTTAATATAAAGTTCAAAAACAAGAAAAGTACCCCATCAGTAGAGTAGGAAGGGACACAAAGGATATTGTAATTGTGCAATTCTTGGTCTGGATGCTGGTTACCTGCATGTGCTCAGTTTGTGAAAATTCATTAAGCTGCACACTTATGCAAACTTATAATACTGAAGTGTAAGAAGTTAATGAGAGGACAACCATAAGCAAAATTAAACTTAAAACCAAACTTCACTTTATATAAAAATTAACTGAAAATGAATAATAGACTTAAATGTAAAGCTATAACTTTTACAGAGCAACAGGAGAAAGTCTTCAGGACGTGGGGACTAGGAAAATATTATTAGACTTGACACCTAAAGCATGACCCATAAAAGGAAACATTGCTAAGTTGGATCTCATCAAAATTTAAAAGTTGCTCTGCAAAGAGAATGGAAGGAGTGTGAGAAAATATTTGCAAACCACATATCCAAAAAAGGACTTGTATGTAGAATATATAAAGGACTCTTAGAACTCAATGCCAAAGACCAATTAATCCAATTAGAAAAAGGTTAAATATATGAATAGACATTTTATCGAAGAAGGAGTATAGATGACAAACAAGCACATGAAGAGAAGTTCAAAATCATTAGCCATTAGAGAAATGCAAATTAAAACCCAAATGAGATATCACTATACATCTAATAAAATGGCTGAAATAAAATTTAGTACTAACACCAAATGCTAGCAAGGATGTGAAGAAACTGAATTATTCATAAATCACTGGTGGGAATGTAAAATGTCATAGCCACTGTAGAAAAGAACATAGCGGTTTCCTTACAAAAGTAAAATATGCTTTAGCCATAGATCCAGTAACTGCACTTCTGGGAATTTATACCAGAGAAACAATTACATATGATCACAAAATATCCTGTACACAAATGCTACTTAAAGCTTTATTCATAATAGCCCCAAACTGGAAACCACTCAGATGTCCTTCAATGGGTTAAACAAACAGTGGTATGTACATACCATGGAATACTAATCAAAAAAATATATATATATATAAGAAAATACTGATAAACACAACTAGTATGAATTGCTAGGGAGTAATGTTGAGTGAGTGAAAAAAGCCAATTTCAAAATGTTATATACTGTATGATTCCATTTAAATAACACTCTTAAAGTAACAAAATAACAGAAATGGAGGACAGAGTAGTGGTTACAAGCAGTTAAAAAAACAAACAAATCCAAAAGCATGTACTATAGGGGGAAATTCTCTTTTAAAAAAGAATTTTGAAGTAGATTAATAAAATTTCTATCAGTTAAACCAGAAGAATTTGTCTAGTATTGAAGGAAAACAGGTTTAATCCTAGAATTTCATGCCAAGTAAAAAATTATTCAGTTTTAATACACTACTTAATAACGAAGTGATCACTGAAGAAATCAAAGAGGAAATCAAAAAATACTTAGAAACAAATGACAATGGAGACACGACGACCCAAAACCTATGGGATACAGCAAAAGAAGTTCTAAGAGGGAAGTTTACAGCAATACAATCATACCTTAAGAAACAGGAAACATCTCGAATAAACAACCTAACTTTGCACCTAAAGCAATTAGAGAAAGAAGAACAAAAGAACC
>NC_041221.1:112276798-112277038 GCF_002837175.3 Physeter macrocephalus
AACGTTCCTCAACATAATAAAGGCCATATATGACAAACCCACAGCCAGCATTGTTCTCAATGGTGAAAAACTGAAATCATTTCCACTAAGATCAGGAACTAGACAAGGTTGCCCACTCTCACCACTCTTATTCAACATAGTTTTGGAAGTTTTAGCCACAGCAATAAGAGAAAAAAGAGAAATAAAAGGAGTCCAAATAGGAAAAGAAGAAGTAAAGGTGTCACTGTTTGCAGATGACAT
>NC_041221.1:112278762-112282548 GCF_002837175.3 Physeter macrocephalus
CACACTATTGTAAAACAGTTATACTCAAATAAAGATGTTAAAAAAAAAAAAAAGCCAAAAAAAAAATTATTCAGTTTTGAGAACAAAATAAAGACTTTCACATATACAAAGAAGAAAAGAAAAAACTTACTAGCAGAGAATCTCTTAAAGTTCTTAGAATGTAAAATTTTTGCTTCATATATGTGAGCAAGATTTTACCTGCACGATTGGTTGATACTGTAGTAATTGTCCAGTCACTAGTACAATTAATAGAAGGGAAACAAATAATGAATTTAAAAGGATGAACTTAGTTGAAAAAAGCTATAGTCATTATTGTTTTAGTCTACAGGGTTTATTTGTAAACAAGAACAACCATACTCTGAGGCAAAAATTCCAAATAATATTAAGATGTTAGATTAACTGGAAGTGAGAGAAGGGGATGAAGAGGGAGTTAGGATACATACAAGAATGCTGAAATCTCGACTTAATTGGAGGAAAAATATATTCTAGATGTTGATAGAAAATATAAGTTTATAAGTTTATTTATGTGTGCTTTTATAGCACTCAAATGTATATTTCATCAGAGTACAATCCTTATACAATTGCTATAGAATAACATGACCCAGAATTGTATCTGACACTTAAGGTTTGTTGAATACATGATGAGTGAATATGTAAGTGAACATATAAATGAATAAATTTATTTCAGGGTTACACTTAATAGGTTGAAATTATTTCAAACATCAGTAATCAAAATAAATGCCAGTGGGTTTAAATATTCACTATATGCCTTATATTTAACAGTCAAGTGACTTCCATGTATCAGTCGTTTTGTTAGCACTTTATAAGTACATTATTTAATCTAATCCTCACAACTTATGGAGTACTCTATAAAGTATATTATACTACTCTATAAGTATATTAGATAGGAGTGCTCTATATTAGTACTTTACACATGAAGAAACTGAGGCTCAAAAAAATTTAAGTAATTTGCACAAGAATCTTATAGCTATCAAGGACAAAGAGTGAAAATGCAAATCTGGGAAATCTAACTTCAGAGCACATGTTCTAAACAAAGAGATATTCTAATCACTAAGATTGAGTTAACATATTAAAAGATTTAACAATCATGAATTTTTCTATGCTTAACAACAGATCTGAAATAGAGAGAGGGAAACAAGATTTTAAAAATACCAGAGAATGTGACAGATCTAAAGATCTTGTTCAGAAATCCCTATCAAGAAAAAAAATCAAGACAACAGACTTCAGTAAGAAAATTTACAAGCCTGGTATTTTAAAGATTTGGTACAGTGTTCTTGAAACTCTCTGAAGCTGGTACATTTTTAGGTGGGTAGAAATTTGACTATCTTTCCCATATATTTTAGGGTTGTCAGCGTGTGATTCACTAGAAGGGCAACGTTCAACGGTCCACTAGTATTAACCAAAGGACACAGCATGTAGTTGTTCTTATAGCTGAGACTTATTACAGTAAAAGGATATCACCAAGGAAAAGAGGCATGAGTGAAGTCTAGAAAAATCCATACACAAGCTTCCTTATGTTCTCTCCTTCCTGAGAGTGGACACTCAGAAGAACAGAACGTGCTCCTTCCTCCAGCAATGAAAAATGCAGTCACATGTGCAATGTTTCTGCCTAGTGAAGCCCATTAGAGACTCAGAGCCAAGGTTTTCATGGGGGGGCTAGTCACATATCTTCTTTCTAGCACATTCCAAAATTTCAAATTCCCAGATGGAAAGCAGGTATTCAGCATAAATCAGAGTGATTTCATAGTATAAAGCACAGTGAACCACCTTTAATAGTGTGGAGGATGGGTCAAGTGCCAAGATCTGAGATGCCAGCCAAGAGCCAGCCTATAAGTAGGTCCTTCTGAAGAGAGCAGCTTCAGCCCTGCTATGTTAACTCTTTTGTGCACGTTGGTCTGTTTAGTTTTCTATTTTATTTTTTAACATCTTTATTGGAGTATAATTGTTTTACAATGGTGTGTTAGTTTCTGCTGTATAACAAAATGAATCAGCTATATGCATATGTATATCTCCATATCCCCTCCCTCTTGCATCTCCCTCCCACCTGCCCTATCTCACCCCTATAGATGGTCACAAAGCACCGAGCTGATCTCCCTGTGCTATGCAGCTGCTTCCAACTAGCTATTTTCTATATGGTAGTGTAGATATGTCCATGCCACTTTCTCACTTCGTCACAGCTTACCCTTTCACCTCTTCATATCCTCAAGTCCATTCTCAAGTAGCTCTCTGTCTTTATTCCCGTCTTGCCCCTAGGTTCTTCGCGAATTTTTTTTCCCTTAGATTCCATATATATGTGTTAGCATATGGTATTTGTTTTCCTCTTTCTGACTTACTTCACTCTGCATGACAGACTCTACGTCCATCCACATAACTACAAATAACTCAATTTCATTTCTTTTCATGGCTGAGTAATATTCCATTGTATGTATGTGCCACATCTTCTTTATCCATTCATCTGTTGATGGACACTTAGGTTGCTTCCATCTCCTGGCTATTGTAAATAGTGCTGCAATGAACATTATGGTACATGACTCTTCTTGAATTATGGCTTTCTCAGGGTACATGCCCAGTAGTGGGATTGCTGGGTTGTATGGTAGTTCTATTTTTAGTTATTTAAGGAACCTCCATACTGTTATCCATAGTGGCTGTACCAATTTACATTCCCACCAACAGTGCAGGAGGGTTCCCTTTTCTCCCTTTTCATGTGTTTGTTGGCAATCTGTATATCTTCTTTGAAGAAATGTCTATTTAGGTCTTCTGACCATTTTTTGATTGGGTTGTTCGTTTTTTTGATATTGAACTGCATGAGCTGCTTGTATATTTTGGAGATTAATCCTTTGTCAGTTGCTTCATTTGCAAATATTTTCTCTCATTCTGAGGGTTGTCTTTTCATCTTCTTTATGGTCTCCTTTGCTGTGCAAAGCTTTTAAGTTTCATTAGGTTCCATTTGTTTATTTTGGTTTTTATTTTCATTTCTCTAGGAGGTGGGTCACAAAAGGATCTTGCTGTGATTTACTTTATAGAGTGTTCTGCCTGTTTTCCTCTAAGAGTTTGATAGTGTCTGGTCTTACATTTAGGTCTTTAATCCATTGATCTATATTTCTGTTTTTGTGCCAGTACCATACTGTCTTGATTACTATGGCCTTGTAGTATAGTCTGAAGTCAGGGAGCCTGATTCCTCCAGCTCCATTTTTCGTTCTCAAGATTGCTTTGGCTATTCGGGGTCTTTTGTGTTTCCATACAAATTGTGAAATTTTTTGTTCTAGTTCTGTGAAAAATGCTAGTGGTAGTTTGATAGGGATTGCATTGAATCTGTAGATTGCTTTGGGTAGTAGAGTCATTTTCACAATGTTGATTCTTCCAATCCAAGAACATGGTATATTTCTCCACCTATTTGTATCATCTTTAATTTCTTTCATCAGTGTCTTATAGTTTTCTGCATACAGGTCTTTTGTCTCCTTAGGTAGGTTTATTCCTAGATATTTTATTCTTTTTGTTGCAATGGTAAATGGGAGTGTTTTCTTAATTTCACTTCCAGAATTTTCATCATTAGTGTATAGGAATACAAGAGATTTCTCTGCCTTAATTTTGTATCCTGCTACTTTACAAAATTCATTGATTAGCTCTAGTAGTTTTCTGGTAGCATCTTTACAGTTCTCTATGTATAATATCATGTCATTTGCAAACAGTGACAGTTTTACTTCTTCTTTTCCGATTTGGATTACTTTTATTTCTTTTACTTCTCTGATTGCTGTGGCTAAAACT
>NC_041221.1:112282872-112310333 GCF_002837175.3 Physeter macrocephalus
TGATTTTTGCATCTATGTTCATCAGAGATATTGGCCTGTAGTTTTCTTTTTTTGTGACATCTTTGTGTGTGTGGTTTTGGTATCAGGGTAATGGTGGCCTTGTAGAATGAGTGTGGGAGTATTCCTCCCTCTGCTATATTTTGGAAGAGTTTGACAAGGATAGGTGTTAGCTGCAATCTCCCATGATCCTTTGTATTTCTGCAGTGTCAGTTTTTACTTCTCTTTTTCATTTTTAATTCTATTGATTTGAGTCTTCTCCCCTTTTTTCTTGATGAGTCTGGCTAATCATTTATCAATTTTGTTTATCTTCTCAAAGAACCAGTTTTAGTTTTAGTTTTATTGATCTTTGCTATCTTACCATTTCTTTTTCATTTATTTCTGTTCTGGTATTTATGATTTCTTTCCTTCTGCTAACTTTGGGTTTTTTTTTTGTTCTTCTTACTCTAATTGATTTAGGTGTAAGGTTAGGTTGTTTGAGATTTTCCTCCCAACAGGCTTCCTGGTGCCTAAGTGGACAGGGAAAGCACTGGCCCCATTCCCTTCTGTTCCTTCATGCCCCTCCCCCACTGTCCCCCCCCCAGGGTCTCCCCTGTTGCTGCTGGACCCCTAACCATGGGTGGGTCCCGCTGGGTGTAGAAACTCCTTCCCTCCCCCAGCCACCCTTCAGGGGTGCTGGTCCTGGACGTCTGGCCTTTACTTTTGCTCCCTCTTCCCTCCCTCCCACTCCCTCAGGACCTGCACAGCTGGACGGGGCCTCAGTGGGCAGAGGATCAGGCCCCGGTTCTCAGCAGGTTCCTGGGGGTCCAAATGGGCAGGGGAAACCTGGTCATGCTTCCTTTTGGTCCTCTGCCATCCCAATGGTTCCCTTATTTCCCTCTTCGGGCATGGGATCCCTTCCCCTCCCCCAGCCACCCCTTAGGGGCACAAGTCCTTTCCCACTTCCACTTCTCCTCCCCCTTCATTCCCCCCATTCCCAACGTCCTACCTGGTCACTTGGGGTTCCTCCCATCCCCTTAGGTGTCTGTGGTTCCCCCACCGGTGCCTGGTAGGTGCCCTAGTTGTACAGAGACACGAATTCCATGTCCTTCTCATCCGCCATCTTGACTCCACCCCTCTAATTTTCTATTTTTGAGCTTGTTTTTATAGTTTATATTTACCTGGAAAATAATCTTTTGCTTGGGCTTTCACATTAAATGTTATATTTTTGTCCATCAAATTACATTTTTGTTCTTCATGTTGTATTTGTCTCATTCCTAAAAATCACTCCTGTGTAGAGTTCACTTATTAGTCTTTCCAAAGAAGAAGATCTTAGTTTTATTTATTTCCTTAATTTTTTTGTTTTTCTTTAATTTGTGCTTTGTCTTTACCGATTCCTTTGTGTTTTACTTGGCTAGTTTTCTCTGTTCTACCGTTGAAAACTAAATTGAAATAAATACAAAACTGTAAAACTCATGAACAAATTTTACAGCAAAACTAAGTAACAAGGTATCCCCAGGAATCTCAAAAGACATGTGGGGATGGATCAACTACCAGGAGCCATAAAAATCAGCATGAGACCAGCAATATGGTCTCATATAATAAAATTTCCCTCCCATGTGTGGGAGGAAATAAAGGGAAAAACAGAGACAAAGGAAAAGAAGCTTCAGATAAATGTCAGAGGAGGGAACAGAGCCAGGGATTCTCGGGGGAAAAAAACAGAAAGAAGCAGAATAACATGCCTGGGATGAAAGCACACCTGAAAGACATGCTCGCAAAACTAAAACCAAGTATTCTATTTTAAAATAAGATAAAATTAATTTAGAAAATGATACAAGAGGTGAAACAGAGAATAAAGCTGAAATAGTAAAACTTAGAAATGGGGTGACAGAATACAGGAAAAAATGTTAAATATATTTTAACAATGTCAAAAATATTTTAGAAATGAAGAGTAAACTAGAAAGAACAGAAGAGCTAATAAAATCAATAGCTTAACATAGAGGAAAAAGGAAGAACATTTTAAAAATAGAAAATAAAGAGTTGCTTAAAATTTGTAAATAAATGAAAATATGGAAGTAAAGCACATCAAACATGCAGATAACATGAATCTCTAAACAAGTAGAAAACCAAAACAAGAAAACAGCAAAAAAAGCATAATTTAAGAAAAACTTCTTTAAAAAAATAATATATATATGCACGTGTGTGTAAACACACATATATATATATACACACATATACATATATATCTACATACATTCTGAAACTATGCATTGAAAGAGTATACTATATAGTGGAGAACAGAGACACAAAATGACAAACTGAATTTCACTCTAGTAAAATTACTAGAACTTACTTTTTTAAAAAATTTTACCCCTTTTGTTAACTGGGCCCAAGAGCAGGTGACTTATACCTAAAATGAAAATTAAATTGCATTATCAGTGGACATTGATAAAAATCCTTCATGTTAGAAGATAATGAAATAACATATTTAAGACACTCAAAAAAAGAAAATGTAAGCAAAGAATTGTATTTTCATCAAAATTATTTTCAAGTACAAAGGGCACAAATAAAGTTATCGATGTCATGAACTCAGGGAATATTATTTCCATCCAAACAACAAAAATATCTAGAGAAACATTAACATAAAAGCTGGTGTTGAGCATTAAATATATTACTAATTCTAAATGAGGGTTAAAAATGAAGGTATAAAAACTAATGGCTATATGTTCTGACAGTACAGATGGAGTACAACTATATCAAACAGAGGGAGACTAGGAAAAGCTCATGTATATAGTTATATTAATCATATTGATGGTGGTAGTATTTGTACTGTTATTCTGAAAGTATTGTGTACATAACGTGGGGTAAAATAACTGAGCAGAATATTCTTAGAGTGAAACAAAGAGATACGTAATATAGAAGATAAGTAAAATTCCCATAGTCCTGAACTTGAAGTGGGAGAATGAGCATTATTCCATGATCTATTTTACACATGCACACAGGTACACACACATACATTGTAGTTCTGACCACTGGAAAAGCCTAGAAACACTAACAAACACAGTCATATTAAACATCCCTAGTACAGAGATGGTAGTCTTGAAATTCTAGTTCCAATCACAAGAACCCAGGGCTTCTTAGAGAATGGCTGATTCCAGGTGTAGAGCAGGAAATGGACAAGAGAATCCTGGTAAGTGTTGTCATAGCACATAGGAAAGAAGCTCTCAAGACAGTTCTGGTCACATCAAGAAACTCAGGAGCCAACCTGAAGAAGCTTCTACTGGCCAAATATGGGAAAATTGGAGCTTCAGTGAGGATAATAATTGTGTAACCAAGCAGGACACTATGGGGCCTTCCAGGAACAGGTCTTTCCCCATATCCTCTGCCTTGGCTCCTCTCTGAAGTACCTAGATAATGATATCTAATGCACATTTCCTGAGTTGTTTTACAGATGTGAAACATCCCGACCCCCCACCATGGAAGATGTTAATTACTTGATGACCATGAGCACATAGCCCCGGGCCTCCTGGAACCTGAAGGACGGTTAATGTTAACTCCTGTGACGCTGCCCTGTTACCTCACCATCAGCCAATCAGAGAACTGTACAGGAGCTGATCACATACCTTGTGACACCCCTCTCTCACCTGGCTTTTAAAAATGCTTTGCTGAAATCCTTTGGGAAGTTAGAGGTTTTGGGGGGCATGAGCCACCCATCTTCTTGCATGGCCCTACAATAAACCTTTCTCTACTTCAAAGTCCGACAGTTCCGTTTGTTTGGCACACGAACTTGCACTAACAATTGTGACAGATTAAAACCCATCAAATATGTTTATATTCATGAGTCCTAATGATAATAAAATGAACTAATTGGTTAACTTCAGACAATGATAGGGAACCAATTCATTATCTAGAAAATTGGTAATTAAAGGGAAAGAATCAAGCATCCTCTTGGTTAACTAAATAGCAGTAAGCATTAGCTAGATTCATTCTTCAGCACTGTCTACCCTAGTAATTATCTCATCTATTGTGTTCTTCATTTCCATTATTATGTTTTCCACACCTAATGTTTCCAATTGTTCTTTAAATATAACTCACTGTTTTTTCATATCGTTTATACCTCATTATCTCTTAAATATATTTATTATATTTATTTTTAAGCTGTCCCAATAATTCTGCTTCAGGTTGGATATGCTTTTCAGTTTATTTTCTTTCTCTTAGAGCTGAGGTCAGCACACTAATTTTCAGTAAAGGGCTAGATAGTAAGAATTTTTGGTTTCGTGGGCCAGATGGTCTCTGTCACAACCAAGCTCTGCCATTGCAGTGTGAAGCAGCACCAGACAACACGTAAATGAGAATGTGGCTGTACTCCAATAAAACTTTATTTATGGGCACTGAAATTTGAATTTTATATAATTTTAATGTGTCACAAAATAGTATCCTTCTTTCTATCTTTTTTTCAACCATTTAAAATGTACAAATCATTCTTAGCTCAGGGACCATATATAAACAGTAGAGAGTGGATTTGGTCCATGGGCTGCAGTTGGCTGACCATGGCACTGAGGGGTTACACTCTTCAGGCACCTGGTTATTTTGACCTGTGAGCTTATGTTTCCCTCAGTATTTGAGCTACTCTAAATCATTATACTTCCTGTTTAATGACGATACATATTTAAGTAAATACTTACTTGGTTAGGAATTAATAATGGGGTTACATGTTACTTCTAATTGTAAATCTTAAAGCCTGACTTTCTTTTAATCTCACTGAAGATCCTAAAGGGACCAGAAGCCCTGAGATGGTGATGATTTTCCCATTGTCCCTCAGACTATTAGAGCAGATCCCAAGAACCTAGTTTTCAGTTGAACCTAAGACATTCTGCGACCTGGGACCCTTTGCTACAGTGCTTGCTCCTGGACAAATGTCTCCTCAAGCAACAGAATACAAAGACACTATAAGGGACTAAAAATAGCTGCATGCATGTGCACTTGGGGCAAATTATGAACAGCAAGATGCAAAAAGGCCAAAACCCAACTGCCGCTTCTGAGGTGCTGGGAGCAAAAGCAGGGTACTGGGCATGATCCCTGCACACAGCACCACCAACAGGGCGGGCGGACCACCTAAGCCACACCTCTGGCCCAACCCATGGATCTGCCCCAACCTCACCCCATTTAAGGGACCAGTTCCCCACCCCTCTCGGGGAGTGAGCAAGGGAACCTCTTACTTGTTTTCACTCCCTCCCTCATGCTACAGCATGAGCCCTAATAGAGCCTTGCCTGAATTTCTTGTCCAGCCTCTTATCAATTTCTATTGATTAAAGAGTCCAAGGACCTGGGTTGATAACAAACCCATATCTCTAATAATTTTACTCACAATGAGTATTGAGAAGATTCCACTTCTCTGCTTTTTATTTTTAAACTGGAGACATTTTAAATGTGGGTCAAGATTAATCGAGCATCTCCTTATATGTTTCCTTTTGGGGAAAAATACCAGGAAGAAATTCAGTTACCAGTTTAACACCCTGTTGACCTAGAGGATGCCTGGAGCAACTAGACAATTTCCAAGTTCTGAGCTATATGACTGTGTTGTCCTCAACTGAAGCTGTCTTTCCCTGAATCTACTGAAAGCAGAGAAGCACCGATGACAGTTGAAACGCCAAGTTTCAGAAAGACAGACCTGTAAAATCACAGCCCTTTGAACCTCAGCAGTTAAGAGGCTAACGTTCTTTGGATAAAATTTTAATAATCATTGCTTTGACTCCCTGTCTTGTGCCTGCAATCAACCACCCACTCTGGTCTGCCATGATCCCCCCCCAGGTTGTAACAGGTAAGAACAGCCATCTAAGAAGCAGGCTGCAGTCACCTCCAGGCCAAGTCGAGAGAGTGAGCTCCCAACATTTCCCAGTCCCAAGTTCCTCCTGGGCAGTGGGGATGACAAGTAGAAAAGGTGAGATGGTGTGGCTATACACCTAAATGATGCCTCATCTGTGGTGGAAATAAGAGGCATACGTCCCACACAGAAAATTTTCACCAAAATGATTACTTCATAGAATGTCTTCCCAGAATCCAGCCTATAACTTCCACCAAGGTGGATGCTCTGGCTCTAATTATAATGAACTTCACTGACATGGGACTTTTCTCATTATGTCACTGTCATGAGAAGAGAGCCCAATTTCATGGGCCATTAAGCATGGTTCAGCTTTAGCTGGTTCAGCTTCAACTGTATTCTTGGCTCACCTTGTTTTGGTCTTTGTGAGGATATACAACTCTCCACCTTACTTTTTTCTCTTTCCCCATTCGACTTTGGTGGCCTATGCTGGTTTCTTCAAAATCTCTGATTTCATACACCTTACTTTAGCTTTTTCTTCTGATCTGTAATGTTCATTACAATGAAAACTTTCATCACTTGCTTCTGTGCTCTGTATTAAACATTCACATTAAATATTAAAAATATTATTTTCTAGACAGTCCTGAGAGCCTCTTCTTATATGCTCCTCAAGTGCATACACACAATCACTCGCGAATGAATAGTTTCTCTCACTTATTACATCACCAGCTACAATTTTTAAATTCCTGTCATACACCATGGTTTCATGACATATCAGGTCATCTCAATTTAAATTACGTGAATAATACTAATCTAAATCTTAAGATAGCCTTGGAAAAAGTAGGTTATTTCTCTCTCTACACATTTGATACTCAAAAGAAGTTCATAATTGTATTTGAGAGCATTTAGGGAAAAATTAATTTTCTAAAATGGAATTTCAAGGGTTAGTTTCTACCTTCAAATACCATCAAAATCCTAGTTTAAGACATGTCAATAACCATACTAATCTGGTTCTGAGGGACTGGATACATTCCAAATCTCCTTTTCCAAAATCAAGTTCCAATTTTCCCAGGAAGTTTTTCTTAGCACTTCAGCCTACAGTCACTGTGTCTTCTCTAAACTCTTGAGGCCTTAAGGTCTGTGGCATTTGTTTGGCTGCTGAACATAAGGACTTAACTTTCTCTCCCTATTAGTAAGTTATTTTTTCCAGTATGGCCCCAGCTGTACACATTAGCTGATAAGCTCTTTAAGAGAAGTGCCCTTGCTTGTAAGAAATAGAGATCTGACATATTTGAGTTCCTAAAGGTAATGGGTATATATGGAAACAGGCAGGAAAAAGAATCAGAGCTCTGTAAAATGACCTTATGGGAATTTAGAACAAGCCACTCAAACATGTCTTGAAAGTAAAGGAACAATAGCATCTCTCACAGGCATCTCAGAATTACTATGCCAAACAGAACTCTTGATTTCCTCCCCAAACATGCTCCTCTCCAATTCTTCCCTACCCTAGCCTATGGCAATACCAAAAAACTAAGAGTCAAGTTTAATTCTCTTCTCTTTCTCCCCACATTGAATATTCAGCAAGTCCTGTTGACTCAGTCTGTAAAACATACCATAAATCAATCTATTTCTCTTTTCCTTCAATGCAACCTTCTTAGTCCAAACCATCATCATTTCTCACTCTAAAGCCTAATGTACACTTTTAAGTATTTCTATTATTGTTCTCTTACAACCCACTCTACACAGCAGTCAGAGTGATCTTTTTTAAATTAGGTCACACTTACAAATTTTGGGGATTAGGACTTGATATCTTTGGGGTGCCAATTTTCAGCCAATGACATGGACCATCTGCAGGTTCCCATTTAAGGTAATATAGACAGACAACAAGCTTGTCTAGTTCTTGAACCAAACTTTGCATCAGCAAGGCAAAACTCACACATGAGGGGAAAATGCAAAACAACCAGGTGTCCCAGAGGAATGTGTGCCTTTACCTTCTAGCATGCCAAATGTACATTTTCCTGAGCCCTTCTGACAGATTCTCACTGCCCTGAGAAAGTTTCAAAATCCTTTCCATGACCTACAAACCCAACATGATCTGGCTGCTCCTTGCTTCTCTGACGTCTTGTCATACTACACTCCCCATGTTCAGCGGCTCTTTCAATAACGAGAACTTAGGAAGAACTTCTGACTGAGAGATCTCTGTATGTGCTGTCTCCTTTGCTCAGAATCCTCTGCACCCCACATTTGTTCCAGCAAGCTCCTTCTTTCTTTTATATCTCAGTGTCAATATCATCTCCTCACAGAGGACACTCTGTTTTTTTTCCCTTTCTCTTAAAATTACCTAAATTATCTTGTTTATTGATTTGCCTGCTATGTATCCTGTGTCAGATCTCATTAGAATATAAGCTCCCTGGCAGTAGGAATCTGACTTGTCTTTCTTCCTTCCTATATTCCCAATGCCTGGCACAGAATCCATTCTCTCAAGAAGTTATACGAGTGAGACACATAAGATTGAGAAGCAATATAAACATCCTAGGCCCTCCATAAATGTTTGATTAATAAATCAACAAAGGCAGACAGGGGAGGAGTCAGATGTTAGCACTGTGAAAACCTCACAAAAATATCTCTAGGGAAAACCCTAAGAAAGGGAATATCTTTCATGGAAGAGCATACACATGCCTTAGGCTGTGTCAAGATTAGGTGGGATTGCATCACAGAGAAAAAGAAAGCTAAGAATGAAAAGATATTCCTAGTTTGTAGCTAGGATCTCAACACTATAGCTACATTTCAACACAAATTTCACAAGGAACAAATATCTTCAATGTAGATAAGAGCTTATGTTCTTAAGAGAGAAATATTAATGCATTCTGAAATTTAATGTAATTCCCTTCTCCAAGACTGTATTTGATTTAGGATAGAAGGATAGGATAATAGTATTGTTCTTGTTTTATTGTTTTAAATGTTATCTATAAAAAGGAAACTCCTTCAAAATTACTTTCTAGAAAGGCCCTTTAAGAGGCACATTGCATAAAAGCAGGGGTAGGTGCTACTTTTGGACATATAATCACAAGATCATGATGCTGCTGGTAATAGTCAACTGGATAAAACTCTTCTAAGATAAAATCATTAGCTATTAAATAGCTCTTGTTGTTTGGTAGATGATAATGAAATCAATCGGCAAAATACCATTTCAGAGTAGCCTTGCCTCACTCCAGTCCTCTATCATTATTTAAATTAACAGCAAAGGGCTTTCTTGTTATAAATCAATTTCAGATCCCAGGTAAAAAATGGTATCAAATAGTTTAAGATTTAACACATAGGACAAAATGAAAAAAAATTTTATAAAGATATTATCCAACTCACCAATTCTACCACTAACTATTGCATGACCTAGGTAAGTCATTTTCCCTCCCTGAGTATCAGATTTCTCATCTGCACAAAGAGGGAAGTGCCACAGATTATCTCCAGGATATGTCCAGCTCTTAGATTTGGTGGAGATTTACTTACAGCCAAGACAAGGCTGTGATAAATAATGAAGCACTCAAGCAGAATCTGTGAGACAGGATCTCAGGCTAAGTCATGATCTAAGAAAAGCTCATCTACTGACACAGGAATAGATTGGGGTGAGAGAAGATTGCCAGGAAGCATTTGGGTTTTTTCCCATTGAAGACTTGGAATCAAAAAAGAGTTGATTACTCAGTTCTACCTGCCCTGCTTTAACTTGTTTACCCTGGGCATTGGCACCCCAGTGTCAACATGGATCAATGACACACAAGACACAGTGGCCATACATTTAGTTATTTGTTCATGTGGTACTATGTACAGCCAAAACGCATTCGAATGTCCTACCGTGTTTTTGCACAACTCTCTACAAGCAAGGGCCGGGAAACTGATTTGACTGTTCATGGGACCACCTGAATGGACCACAGCCCATACAGACTGAATTATTCATTGTGTCTCCAGAGAGCCCTCAAATAACCATTGATACGAGTAAATGGTAATACACAATCCTTTTATCTGAAACATCTGTGCTTGTGATTACAGAAGTCCTCATGAACCCACTATTCTCATACATACATCATGAAACCAATCATTTCCTGTTTCTTTAAAACTCTTTCCATTTTGGGAGAGGCTTGGTCTTATTTCTTAGAAGGGCTCTATAAAATGTCTGTGACTGTATCTTTAAGTACCAACCTCTTTTCTTTTTTCAAAGAAATGCTTCCACTGAGCGTAAGGCAGTCTTTATGAATTTTTTTAACTGGCATTCTTTGTACATTTTTCCCCTACTGAAATGGAAAATGGCCTTCTCAGGAAGCTTCTGTGAGCCTTAAACATTTTTAAAGAGTATGTTTCCTTTTACCATGTCTAAGTTTAGCACCACAAAAATGAATCTAATCATTTCATGCCCTTATCAGTACAAGATGGCACATTTCTGAAAACCACCAGGAAAACATTGGCTGCCCTTTGCAGACTTCCTAAAAGAAATGTAACCCTTTAGTGGACCATAACTATTCAGGGATAATGATATAAAAGAATCTTGCACAGGACTCATTCTCTCAGGAGAGCTTCTCTCTCTTCCTAACACCACATTTTTTCCATATCTCCAGATGCTCAGGGACTTTGTGCTGCCACCTTATACTCCAACTTCCAAAAAACTCTCCTCTCTTTGAGCCCTAATCCATGATGCTCAGTTCTCAGAGAGCTGTGAAGAAGAGCAGCAACCAAGTAAACAAATTCATAGTGAAATGCAGTGTTGATGATGGCGCCCATACCTTCCTCCTGTGCAGGGCAGGGGAGGGGGAGTGTTGATGTCCTTAGATTTCTCCAGGTGGCCTGAGAACAGAGAGGCTGGAGCCCAGGTGGGTTTCCTTCCTAGAGCACTACAGGCACCATGGCTAGACCTATGTTCACCACTGGTCTTGAGTATATGCAAATAAATAAGAATAAAATACTGATTGAATAAAAGTCTGAATATAATTTGGGATAAGGTGGGAGTTTGTTTATAACTTTCAATACATGCAATAGCCTGGGCAAAAATAACAGCATATAATAGAATTCTCTCCATCCCAGCTTCTCCTAGGTACTCTTCCTCCTCACCACCTTTATGTCATTGGAGTGAAGAATGCACAGTAAGAAATGAATCTCAAATTAAACTAGACCTACTTGCTCCCTCCTGAAGGTTCATCCTAGTATGAAAACACTCTCAAAAGAAAAATGAATCTCACTTGCTTAACCCTAAAAAGCAAAGGACTTCTTTACTGAAGGTTTCTTGAGAAAGCAGCATTCAGGGAATTCATGAAAGAAGTCTTTTTAAAACTTTAATTTACATCCCTTATTTTCTCCCCAGTGTCCCACTTCTTACATCTTCTTTCTTCCTTTCTGTCCTACTACCCCCAGTTTTCCTTGACTCCCTATTTTTTTCTCTCCTCCTATGTGAAATAATTTGACTTACTCTAAATTTCTATTATCCTCTTCATTTTATCCTCCTATCAGCATGTGAAGGACCCCACTTTTTCTTTTATTTCTCTCTCACATGAGAGAGGGGAGACCTGGGGCTAAAGAGAAGCTGAGACTGGAAGACAGAAAGGCCAGTGGACAAGAGGCAGAGTGAAAGCTTCAATTACCACCATAGAGGTAGAGTCCATGTACAATGGAACACCTGTGTTCCCGGGTGTAGGGTCCAACAGATGTGTTCATCTCTGATTCAGGTAGGAAGCAGTAATGTGGGGTGGGTGAGGGAGGAACACTTTTAACTTGGCAATAGAGAACAGATCTGGAGCTCATATGCAAAGCATAACATCAGATGAGCAGATCCATGGTTGGGGAGAGCAGGTGATGGAAAGATGCTGAATCCAGCCCCTGGGGAAAAGAGCTGACACAAACCAGAGAACTTGATCAAAATAGGGAGTTAACTGAAGGGCTATACAGAAATGAAGAAAAGGTCTCATGAAGGACAGGAATAAGACCAGCTCCATGGAACCATAACACAGCAACAAATGGATCAACTCTATGGAACCATTAGACAGGAACTAATGGGCAGTGCCCTGAGGGTGCCACCATCAGGATGAATTAATCCCAATTATTTTTCTGCCTTTATTACATTTCATTCACATGAGAATAAGGGTTGGTGTGCTAGAGAAGACAGTCCTGGGGAGAAGAGGGAGGTCTAGAGAATGCTGTGACCTGTGACGTGTGAGCTTCAGTGCCACCAGGACTCAGACCCAGGACACAGCCTAGAACTCCTGGCAGGAAGCTTCACTACCAGCCCCTGTAATGAGTGGCTGAGGAACAGAATCAAGCCTGAGCTCACAGAAGGAGGCCAGCAGGGATTTACAGACTTTAACTTCCCTTCTCTGATACCCAGGGGACCTGACGCTGCGACTTCCAGAGCTGCCTGCAGTGTTCTGAGTGCTGGGTGGGAACAGAGAGTGGAGAGCAGCCCTGCCTCTCTTCTTTTCAATAAACAGGATTGTAATGTAAGAGCCTAAAGATTAATGTGTGGTCATGATTCCCCGTAGGCCTGGAAAATCTTAACTAGTCACATAATTTGATTCAAATTAGAGTTTTTCTTTCCTTCCCATTTCACAGTGCTACTGGGATTAAGGTACTGGAACTGTAGTACCACAAACAACTGTCAGACACACAAAGATCACATCTGACCAGTCCACAGCATGGACTGGTCCCAGGCAGAAGTTTAAAAATTTGCCCTCACCAAGTTTCCTCTTTTTCGGTTTGCCTTTTCACCCAGAAAAGTAATGGTTTCTAGTTTCCTCCGATTCTACCACTAGAAGTAAATGGTAACACAAAATCCTTTTACTATGGTACTATGGTTAAATAATTTGCCTCTTCCCAGGGGCATTTGCATTTAACATAAAATATGCGAGGCTTAAGAAGGTGGACAAAACAGAAACGAAAAATGAGCTATTTGGGGAGGAGAGCTATTCTGGTATAGAAGCGCTTCTAATATCCATCAAAATAGACAAAGGAGCCCTCTTACTCCTCTGGGTAAGCTTATCTTAATTTGTGTGTGTGTTTTATTTCCAATGTACCTGGAGGTACGGTAAGCGCCTATAACCAATTTCTGACTGTTCAGTATTACTGCCAGAGGGACCCCAAAGCCTTTGCCAACGATTTACCAAAATAAACCAAACCAAAAGTTTTTTCTCATGTGAGAACTGAGACTGTGTAGCAGCACTGGATCATAAGGTGATCCATAATATGTCACTTGGAAGTTATTATCAAGAAGAACAAGGCTTCCCTGGTGGCGCAGTGGTCGAGAGTCCGCCTGCTGACGCAGGGGACACGGGTTCGTGCCCCGGTCCGGGAAGACCCCACATGCCGTGGAGCGGCTGGGCCCGTGAGCCACGGCCGCTGAGCCTGCGCGTCCGGAGCCTGTGCTCCGCAACGGGAGAGGCCACAACAGTGCGAGGGCCGCGTACCGCAAACAAACAAAAAAAAAGAAGAACATATATAATTCCAATAATAGCACTGACGTCAAATGTTCAGTTTCACTTCTCAGATTTGCATTTGTGTTCACTTTCCGGGTGGCACAACTGAAGGACAAATGACCTCAGAGCAAGCAATACCTAAGACAGGTTGTGTCCCTTCTCAAAGAGAAAAAAATGGCCAAGAAATTGAGCCCTCAACAGACAAACAAGGGCATGCACAACTCGAAAGAAACTCACCTCTGACAGCTGATATAACAGGCTGCTAGAGGGGCATATCACATTGGTCTCATTTTTGCTCCAACAACTTGCCACAGTTCATTACCAGAAAATAGAGTGGTACAGATATAATGGAAAATATTCAGCAAATGGTACTTTTGGGAATGCATTCTGCAACTGGCTACCATTTCAAAATAATATATCAGTAGCTAAAGATACTCATGTTCAGAAGAAAAACAGGCAACAGTGATACACCGTACTCAAAATAATGAAAGGTCCACTTGACCACAAATAAAGCAGCAGGTGGAAAATATATTCTTCTACTGTTATTTCCAGCACTGACAACTTTGCCTCAACCAATATTAGCTATAGCGTTGTTAATATTGTTCATTTGAATTTTATAGCTTTTGGAGTTGTTTTTAAATTTTATTTTTTATTCAGTTTTATAATTGTAAAATGCTATAAAGCTAGAGTTCATGTCTAGTTTTATGTATGTATATGTTTAAGTAATAGTATTCTAGAAATAATTTGTCTACCTTGAGAGTTTAGAAGAATTTTTTTTTTCTTTAAAAGGGGTCCCTGAATAACTTAAGGTGGAGAAACACCACGTTTGGCTAGAATGAGAAGCAATAAAGTACACTTGGTAAGGTCTAGGTCTAGGTCAAGTTTAAAATCCTGGCCCTATTTCTTTCTAGCTGTGTAATCTTCAAGCAAATGTCCTTATTTTCTTTAGCTTCAAGAGAGTGTAATTATAGTATCTTTCTCATAGTTTGTGTAAAATGAGATAAAATGTAAAAAGTACTTACCAAAAAGTGCCTGGTTCATGGTAAATGGCCAAAAAATATTAGCAATTAAAATAACAATTTCCGGTCTAACATTTCAAAACTAACAGATATCAAGAAAGAGCAGACATGCCCAAGGGTTCCTCAAAATGGCTCTTCCCCATGAATCCTGGATAGGCTGGGTTTTCTAGGTGGTCTTTGACAAATGGCAAAACACAGGGAAGTGGCATTTGGTCAATGAGCCACTGGATTATAAGCCCTCGATGGATCTCATTGCCTCTAAATGATATAGGAGATTACTGAAGGGCAAGATCGTGATAGAACCATGTTTACCAACATTCAAGTCCCATCACCTCTCCAGTGTAATTCAAGACCTTTTTAGATAAATGCCAACTTGCCAAAATGAGATGAGAAAGTTGGGTGACTTGGTCAATTTCAAGAGTGACCAAATAATTCTGCAGACTGCAAGTCTCAATTTTATAAGAATTTCCCATAATGGTAAGCTGTTCTAAAGATATAGTGGATCCAATATAGGGGGTTTGTTTTGTTTTGTTAACCTAATTAATGCATTTGTGTGGTACTGTGGATTATCTTTTGCATGATTTTCAATTGGCATTGACTTAGCATGCTACTAGCTATACTCTCCAAGACAACTTTTTAACAGGAATAAATGATTTCTCTCGCAGCAATGATTCTCAAAGTGTGTTCTCTTCTCATTCAGA
Source organism: Physeter macrocephalus (assembly GCF_002837175.3). Taxonomy (NCBI): domain Eukaryota; kingdom Metazoa; phylum Chordata; class Mammalia; order Artiodactyla; family Physeteridae; genus Physeter; species Physeter macrocephalus. The sequence continues at coordinate 112,297,838 of NC_041221.1, forward strand.
TGGGCTAGAAATATATCTAAAACTCAATCCCTAGTTTGATTTTTATTTGATAGAGAGAATAGGCATAACCAGTGAGGGGTTTGAATGATCCAAATGGCTGAAAACAACTGCTTTGTTTCTGCTAGTAATCCAAATGGGGGAAGACCGCCCTGTGTTAGCTATTCCATAACATCAGTGGGCATTCCATCCCAGCAATCACCCATATGGATGCACATCTTTTAACTCTATTTGAAGGAACCACCACCGCCAAAACAGTATCTTTTTGAGGGCATGGCCAAGATGGCAGAATAGGAAGACCCTGAGCTCACCTCCTCTCATGGATACACCAAAATTACAACTATCTACAGAGCAACTATTGATGAGAAAGATCAGAGTCTGCCAGAAAAGACCTTCTACAACTAGAGATATGAAGAAGGAACCAAAAGGAGACAGGTAGGAGGGGCACAGTAGTGATATAGTCAAGACCCATAACCCGGGCTCAGTAATAATTACAGGAGAATAATTACAACTGTAGAGGTTTCTCCCGAGGAGCAAAGGGTCTGAGCCCCACGTCAGGCTCCCCAGCCCAGGCATCCTGCACCGGGAACCCAAGCCCCATAAACATTTGGCTTCGAAGGCCAGGGGGGTTAACTTTCAGAAGAGCCAGAGGCCTGTAAGAAATACAGACTCCACTCTTAAAGGGCACACACAAGTCTCACATGCTCCAGGACCCAGAGCAGAAGCAGTAATTTGAAAGGAACTGGATCAGACCCACCTGCTGATCTTGGAGTCTCTTGGAGAGGGAGGATGCAAATGGAGGTCACCTGAGGACACAGACAAGGGCAAGCCATGTGGGGGAGCTTGTTCTACCACATGGACACTGGTACTGGCAAGCACCATTTTGGAATCCTCCCTCTAGATTATTAGGCTCAGGACCCAGCCCCAACCCCACCCACCAGCCTGTAGGCACTGGGACACTCCAAGCCAAGCAACTAGCCAGGTGGGAAGACAACTCCACCCATGAGTAGGCAGACTGCCTTAAGATCCCCTGATCCCATAGCCACCCCTGGACATGGCCCTGTCCACCAAAGGGCCCAGACTTAGCCCATACGTCAGTGCACAGACACTGTACCTGGGACCCCCAGGGCCCTGCCAAGCCAGAGACCCAGGACCCAGCTCCACCCACCAAGGGACACCAGTCCCAGGAACTCCTATGCCTCAAGGCTGCCCAACAGTGAGCCAGCTCTAGCCTTGAGACTGGCCTCACATATTAGTGAGCAGGCACCAGCCCCAGAACCCAGTGGGCCCCACCCTGTCCACCAGCTTGTGGACACCAGCCTCAGGACCACTGCTCACTCACCAGCAGGATGACACCATCTCTGAGACACCTTGGACCCTCAGCCAGTCACCCCTGCCATCTGGCTACACTCACCAGCAGGCTGACACAAGCTTCAGGATACCCTGGACCCTGCAGCCAGCTGTGTCAGGAACTGACACCATCCACCAGTTCTCTGCAACTAATTCTGGGACCCCCGGGCCCAGTAGCCAGAGGCCCCATGACCTGTCTCTGCCCAGCACTTAGCTGGCATTAGCCCCAAGACCCAGCTTCACCCAGTGGTGTGTGGGAACAAGCCCCAGGATCTCCTGGACTCCAGCCCTGCCAACCAGCAGGTAGACACTGGACCCAGGACCAGCACAACCTCATAACCTGCCTTGTCAGGACCCAGCAAACACACCAGCAGGCTGACACCAGCCCAGGGACCCACCCTGGTCCTGGACACCTTGGGTACCTCAGCTAGCAGCCCCAGGACCCAGAACCACACTAGCAGGCTGACACCATTTTCAGGACCCCATGAGTCTGGCAACCACAAGCCCCAGGAACCAGCTCCACCCACCAGTGAGTGAGCACTAGTCCTGAGACCTCCCATGCCCCAGGCCCCCCCTCCAGCAGGCCAACACCAGCTCTGACATACCTTGGACTCCTCAACCAGCCACCTTGGGATCCAGCCCCAATCTCCAGCATGCCAGCACCAGATTTGGGACACTCCAAAAGCTATAGCCAGCCAGGTCAGGAACCATTCCAACACACCAGCAGGACAAGACTAGATCCAGGAAACTTAGCCCCACAATCACCCACCCTAGAACCCAAGTCTGTCAAGCATGAGCTGGCACTGCTCTTGGGACACCCCTGGGGTCCAAGCCAGCTGCCTTGTGAGCCAGCCTACTAACAAGTGACTGGCAGCCTCCACACAAGGCAAGGACTGGCAACCAACCAGACTGGGGGCCAGCCAACCTCCCAGACTGCCCATGGTAATCAGCCTGCCACAACAGAAGAAAACACACAGTTCACAGAAAGGGCAACCCTAGAGAATATAACTTTGGTGACCAGAGGGGAGTGTACTTCTGAGGCTCATAGGATATTGCCTACAAGAGGCCATTTCTCCAAATAGGGGAAATTTAACCAACATACCAGATACACAGAAATAAAAACAGCAAATCAGACAAAACAAGGCAACAGGAGAACACATTCCAAAAGAAGGAATAAGATAAAATCTTAGAAGAAGAACTAAGTGAAGTGGCAATAGGCAATCTTCCCAAGAAAGTGTTCAAAGTAATTATCATAGAGATAATCAGAGAACTTGAGAGAAGAATGGATGAACAGAGTGAGAAGTAAGAAGTTTTAAACAAAGAGTTAGAAAATATAAAGAAGAACCAAACAGAGATGAAGAATACAATAACTGGAATAAAAAATAAGCCAGAAGAAATCAACAGTAGACTAAATGTTACAAAGGAACAGATCAGCTAGCTGGAAGACAGTGTAGTAGGAATCACGCAAGCTGAACAGAAAAAAGAAAAATAAAAAGAACTGAGGACAGCGTAAGAGACCTCTGCAATAACATCAAGCATACATAGAGTGGCTGAATAGATACAAAGTCAGGGGATGGAAAAAGTGAGGAGGTTAAAAAAGATATTCCATGCAAATGGAAATCACAAGAAAGCCAGATAGGAATACTTATATCAGACAAAATACTCTTAAAAAAAAAGATTGTAAAAAGAAACAAAGAATGACATTACATAATGATAAAGGAATCAATAAAACAAGAAGATATAACAATTCTAAATATATATGCACCCAACATAGGAGCACCTAAATACAGAAGACAAATATTAACAGACATAAAGAGAGAAACTGACAGTAACACAATAATGCTAGAGACTTAACACCCCACTTATATCAATGGACAGAACCTCCAAAAAGAAAATCTATAAGAAAATACTGGCTTCAAATGTCACATTAGATCAAAAGGACTTAATAATACATATAGAGCATTCCATCCAAAAGCAGCAGAATACAAATTCCTTTTTACTGCACAAGGAACATTATTCAAGATAGATTATATGGTAGGCCACAAAACAAGTCTGTTAATTTAAGAAATTATGTCAAGCATTTTTTCCAACCACAGCTCTATAAGACTAGAAATCAACTACAAGAAAATAAACTGCCAAAAACACAAACACATGGAGGCTAAACAATATGCTACTAAACAATGGATCACTGAAGAAATCAAAAAGGAAATCAAAAATTACCTGGAGACAAATGAAAACAAAACACAATGATCCAAAATCTATAGGACGCAACAAAAGTAATTCCAAGAGGGAAGTTTACAGTTATACAATCCTACCTCACGAAACAAGAAAAATCTTAAATAAACAACCTAAACTTACACCTAAGGGAATAGAAAAAGAAGAACAAACAAAACCCAAAGTTATTAGAAGGAAAGAAATCATAAAACTCAGAGTGCAAGGAAATGAAATAGAGACTAAAATAAATAGAAAAGATTAATGAAATGAAGAGCTGGTTCTCTGAAAATGTAAACAAAATTTATAAACCTTTAGCTAGAATCAACGAGAAAAAAAGAGAGAGTTGAAACCAATAAAGTCAGAAATGAAAAAGGAGAGAAGTTACAACTGACACCACACAAATCCAATGGATTGTATGAGATTACTACAATAAACAACTATACCCCAATAACATGGACAACCTAGAAGAAATGGAAAAATTCCTAAAATGTATAATCTCCCAAGACTGAATCAGGAAGAAATAGAGAATATGAACACACTAATTACTAGTAATGAAATTGAATCAATAATAAAAATACTCCCAACATACAAAAGTCCAGGACCAGTGGCTTCACGGTTGAATTCTACCAAATATTTACAGAAGAGTTAACACCTGTCCTTCTCAAAATAGTCCAAAAATTACAGAAGAATGAATGCTTCAGAATTCATTCTAAAAGGCCAGCACCACCCTGATACCAAAACCAGACAAAAATATCACACAAAAAAGAAAATTATGGGCCAATGTCACTGATGAACATAGATGGAAAAATCATCAACAAAATACTAGCAAACCAAATGCAACAACACATTAAAAGGATCATAACACCATGATCAAGTGGGATTTATCCCAGGGATGCAAGGATGGTTCAATATCTGAAATCAATGTGATACACCATATTAATAAACACTGAGGAATAAAAATCATATGATCATCTCAGTAGATGCAGAAAAGGCTTTTGACAAAATTCAACATCCATTTATAATAAAAACGTTCAACAAAGTGGGTATAGTGAGAACATACCTCAACATAATAAAGGCCATATATGATAAGGCCACAGTTAACATCATTCTCAATGGGGAAAACTGAAAGTATTTTCTGTAAGAGCAAAAACAAGAAAAGGATACCCACTCTCGTTACTTGTACTGGAAGTCCAAGACACAGCAATCAGACAAGAAAAAGAAATAAAAGAAATCCAAGTTGGAAAGGAAGAAGTAAAACTGTCATTGCTTGCAGATGACATGATAATATACATAGAAAATCCCAAAAATGTCACCAAAAAAATGCTAAGCTCATCAATGAATTTGGTACAGTTGGAGGATATAAAATTAATATACAGAAATGTGTTACATTTCTATATACTAAAAATAAAATATCAGAAACAGAAATTAAGGAAACCATCCCATTTACTATCACATCAGAAAGAATAAAATACCTAGGAATAAACCTACCTAAGGAGGTAAAAGACTTATACTCAGAAAACTATAAGACACTGATGAAATTGAAAATCACACAAACAGATGGAAAGATATATAGTGTTCATAGATTAGAAGAATTAATATTAAAATGACCATACTCCTGAGGCAATCTACAGATTCAATTAAATCCCTATCAAAATACCAATGGCACTTTTCACAGAACTAGAACAAATAATTTAAAAATTTGTATGGAAACACACAGATGCCGAAACACTCTTGAGAAAGAACAGAGCTGTAGGTATCACACTCCCTGACTTCAGACTATACTACGAAACTTCAGTAAAAATAGGAGTGGGGTACTGGTACAAAAAAAAGAAAAGACACATAAATAGATGGAACAGAAGAGAGAGCCCAGAAATAAACCCATGCACATAGGGTCAATTAATATAAAACAAAGGAGGCAAAAATATCTGATGAGGAAAAGAAAGTCTCTTCAGTAAGTGGTGTTAGGAAAACTGGACAGCTATGTGTAAAACAATGAAATTAAAACATTCTCTATCATATAAAGAAATAAACTCAAAATGGATTATGGACCTAAATTAAGACAAGAAACCATAAAACTCCTAGAAGAAAACATAAGTAGAATACTCTTTGACATAAAGAGTAGCAATATTTTTTTTGGCTCTGTTTCCTAAGGCAAAGGAAACAAAAGCAAAAATAAGCAAATGGGACCTAATTAAACTTAAAAGATTTTGTCAGCAAAAGAAACCACTGACAAAATGAAAAGGCAACCGACTGAATGAGAGAAAATATTTTAAAATGATATGACTGATAATAGGTTAATATCCAAAATATATAAAGAGCTCATACAACTCAATATCAAAAAAAACAAATAACTCGATTAAAAATAGATAGAAAACCTGAATAGACATTTTTCAAAGAAGACATACAGATGGCTAACAGCACATGGAAAGATGTGCAACATCACTGATCATTCGAGAATTGCAAATCCAAATCACAATGAGCTGTCACCTCACAACTGTCAGAATGGCTATCATGTAAAAGACCACAAATAATAAATTTTGGTGAGTATGTAGAGTAAAGGGCAATGTAAATTGGTCCAGCCACTGTGGGACACAATATAGAGGTTCCTCAAAAAACTAAAAATAAAACTACTATATCGTCCAGCAATGCCACTCCTGGGTATATATTCAAAGAACACAGTAATTCAAAAAGATATATGCATCCCAATGTTCATAGCAGCATTATTTACAATAGCAAGATAAGGAAGCAACTGAAGTGTCCACCAACAGATGTATGGATAAAGAAGATATGGTATACATACACAATGGAATACTACCGAGCCATAAAGATGAATGAAATTTTGCCATTTGCAACAACATGGATGAACTTGGGGGGTATTATGCTTAGTTAAATAAGTCAGAAGGAGACAGACAAGTACTATACAGAGCTCCTTAAGGGGCTGGTCTATACAGCAAATTCCTTGAACAAAGAAGTACTATGGTGATGGAGTCAGACTAAGATTAGAAACTTGGGTCTGCTAAGTCCTGCCTGTGTAATCCAACAATACAGGATAAATCCTACAGTGCAATGTAAATTTTACAATATAAGGTAAAATTCTGTCAAGTTCAGAGTTGGCTTAATCATGGTCAAAATTAAACAAAATACGTTGTCCAAAAGCACTCTAAATAAATCTGGTTGCAGAGAATTAGTCTAGGTGAAACACGATTCATTCAGACACTTGGTTTATAAAATGAGGTGAAGAATGGAAGTCTAGAAGAAAGCATATGAAAAATACACTGCCATCTTAAAGATTTCTCTCTTAAATTCAGAGTGAAAATCTATAGAATAGGAATTCTTAAGTATGATGTGACCACTTTATCTAAAGGTCAAAATCAGTATCAAGATAGTACCTACTCCTTGAGTGTTGTACATATTGTGTACAACATACAATCCTGGAACTAACTGTGACCTTTACTAGGAACAGTGTGTTTGGTTAGTTAGCCTGCAGTTGTAAACTGATTCTTCATACCATCTACTACAGAGAGGATAAACATACATCAAGTGGTTTAATCAAGGTTTTCTCTAATCCCCTCCCACATCCCCATTTCTTCTTTCACCCCTACCTCCTCTGAGCTGCCCAACACTCCATCATATGGGCACTTCCTACTCTGCCAAAGTATTTCTACCCACAGAAAACTCTGTCTTCACATTTTATACCCCATCTGATGATTCTCAAAGATTGACACAGAAGTTCCTAAGATCCCACTTCAAACTGATGTAATTAAAATATGGAATAAGATATGTGGACTTTAAGTACCATACTAGTTTTCTCTTACTGTGTAAGAATTACCACACACTTAAATGTTTAAAACAATACCATTTATTATTTCACAGATTCTGTAGGTCACGGGTCCAAACATGGGTTAGCTGTGTCTTCTGCTCAGCTGAAATCAAAGTGTTCATCTTCCATGTGAGGTGTGGGGTCCTCTTCCAAGTTTATTCGGATTGTTGATAGAATTCAGGTCTTCGTACTTGTTGGAGATTAAGCTTCCCATTTTCTTGCTGGTTGTTGGCCAGGGAACCTCTATCAGCTCCTAGTGGTACCCATAATACTTTGCCCTGTGACCCTTGTAGACAATTTACAATACAGCTGTTTGTTTTCTTCCAGGGCAGCTGGAAAGTTGTTCTCATGCCTTGTATCTCTTTCTTCCAAAATGGCCTGGTCCCTTTTAAGGGATCTCCTGATCAAGTTATGGGCCCTCTCCTCCCCCATCCCATAATCTCCTCTTTCAATTTACTAAAACTCAACTGTTTTGAGATCTTTAATTACATCTGCAAAATCCCTTCACCTCTGCCTTACAATGTAACCTAATTACAGGTGAAATCCATTATATTCACAGTCCCGCCCACATTCAATGGGACAAAATTATGCAGGGCATGTACATCAGCAGTTGGGAATCTTGGGACCATCTTATAATTCTGTCTACCACAGATACCTTCCTTTGCCACTATTCTAGATATCTATTCTATAGATTCTCAAAAGTTTTGGACCTAAGGTTCTTAAGGGCACCTCTTACTGAACCAGGAAGCATCATAGGCTGCAAAATAAACAGGATTCCTGTGCTTCATAGGATGTACTGTTTTCCCTATTCCCAAAGGGGAATAAAGGGCATGAATGAATCCAGGAGAGAATAATTATCATTTATATTTGTTGCCTTTTAGATGACAAGTCAAGATAAATTCTCCATTTAAAATATGTATAAGAATGTAAAAAATTTTAAACCATTTGCATAGACTGCGTATAGTACAACACAATTATGGATTTAGCCAAATAATTATTAGAATGAATATGTCCCTTAAAATGAAAAGATATATAAATGGCTTATAGAGAATATTTTCAGTTTCAAAGAATATAACTGACAAAATTGAAAAATAAATCCAATGATCAAGGGGCAAATTTTTCATACTGTTCTTAACAACAGCTTTTCCAAAAGTTCATTGTACCCCAACTGGTTTTAGAATGCCCAAAATAAAAAGTGCAATGAGCATCTGGTCCTTTCAGAGTCTATTATGTGTAATAATTTATGGCAAACAATTCATATACAGTTCAGAAGTGTGTACCCTTGCCTTGCTCCAAGTATATCCCTGTACCAAAAACACACAGAAATAAATTGCAAATTTATTGCAATTGGAATAATTGCAATTATTCCAATTGCAATTGGAAAAATTGCAATAATTCCAAATAAATTGGAATATACAACATTCTCATGATTTGGGATTCTCTTTCCAACAGCTTATCAATAACAGTTTTCTAGAATTAAATTTTATTGGTCATAAAAAAAGAAACAAGATTCTTATAGTTAACAGGAACTGATAAGTAAATACGAAACAACAAATTAAAATGTATATAAAAGAGCAAATGTAATTTTTAAGTGGATACTTAATCTGGTTAACTTTCAATAACTTGGTTTGCTGATTTCTTGGTTGAGAAGCATATTCCATGAGAGATCAACTGAGAGAGATAAGGCTGGAGGCAAGAGTGTATGAGAGTATACCTGTGCCTGGACACAAACAAATGGGGCCATGGACCTTCCATCTGAATTTGAAGACAATACAATCTCAGCACAATTGTAAATCATTATGCTCCACATCCATTTAGTCTTAAACATTTCATTTAAATTTAATGAAACAAATGAACCCTTCTTCTCTACCAAAACCATGTTTCTCACCAGTAGGGAAGGATGAAATCCATGGTTACATTTTCCAAAGAAATTGTTAAAAAAAAAAAAATTCATTATGTGCTTCATTGGCTTCTAATCACCAGATTCAAAGAAAAAATTACTTATAGAAGACTGATGAAAAAATTTTTCTTACTTTTTTTTTTTTCCTTCTCAAACATATTTTGGTATTATTTCTAAACAGTAAGTTTCAAAGTGTATTTCCCAATAGGACCAGTCATATTAGGTTTCATTAATTAGCAAAGCAGCTTTGGGGACCAATCCATAGATAGGCCTTAGTAAAACACAGTACGCAGCAGCTGAACTTATAAAACAATTATGTCACCAAGCATATAAAGAATATATTCTTCCAATTCAGTTTACTACTTAGTTATAAATATTTAATAGAAACCCTGGGTGGAGGCTATGAAGAGAGAAATTAAAGTTAGTGTGTTAGAAGTGACTGTCACTGAAGATCAAGCAGATAAAATGCATTAAGAAATTATAATGTAGAGTAAGAAGAGAAGATTCCATGTAAAGCGGCCAATTTAAAACTACATTGTCTAGGGCAGTAATAAAGAGCTCTTTCACTAGAGCTCTTCTAATACAATTAATCAAAAAAAGTATCTAAACTACAATTTAAGTCAACTAACATCTTCTAGCATTAAGAATACTTACATATTGAGATTGATACATCTCAAACCTATATAAAATTGGCAAACATTTGCTTTCTTCAAGATTTCTGATCATTCCTAAAACTTACCTCACACTTGGAGAATTCAACACACATTTCACTGGGAAAACAGATTATTACCTCTGTTCTCCACCTTCTCACTACTAGATCCCCTAATTACTTGCTTTTGAAACAAACACATGCATCCTTGTCCCCTCCCACCTTGCCAAAGCAAATCCTTCTGTTCACATACTACATTACATCCCATCTTGCCTCTTCCTGGATGCTACTCTATTAATTTTCTACTTTCCCCCCACCTGCCCCCACCTTGGTAAGTAGAACTACATACTAAAATGGCTATCCAGGCAAAAAAGCAGATGGAGTTTTAGAAAACACTTATCTGTAAGCATTATCCCATTTCTAATATTTCAGACATCCAAGCAAAAACAAATAAAAACAACAAAAAATAAAAAACAAAAAGCTGATAAACCATTAAAAAGATGCCAACTCTGATGACTGCTGGTTAGGAATGGAGACTATGAAAGACACAGAAAGGTATTCCCAGCATTCTCTTGCCTTATGCAGAGCCTGGGCATGGGTTTTACCTTTCCCCATCTTAAGCTCTCTTTCTAGCAACCTCAGAGGCACCGAGAGTCAGAACATACAAAGGAAATGCATCCAAGCAGGTGTTAATAACTTGCTGGGCCCAAGATTTTAAGCCTTTTCCTATTGGTCCACTGTTCTCTATTGACAAAATAGTTTGGCCTGAACAAATTGATGAGGGTGGCGTTAAAGCATCTTCTCCAGAGGAAACTTTTGGTCTATTTTATATTCCAAAAAATGGTAAATTTTTATAATGAGAATCAGAGCTTAACCTGCTGGGTTGAAACATATACTGCTGTGTGGGAAAAAGCAGAAGAATGAGTCCCAGAGTAAATGACTGCCCAGTAGGCCCATTCTGAAAGGGCATTTCATCCCTGGGTATTTGAGATGAGCACTTCACCATGCTGAAGGACATGTTAGAAATGTGTCAGGTCACTTTCATGTTGGAACTTAACTTCAGGCCAAGGACATAACAACCAAAGGCATTAATCCTAGCTCATTTATCCAAAAGAGTCCACATCTCAACCCCAGCAAAAAGCAACCTTAAAAGTCAAAAGCTATAAAGCAGAAACTAACACACCATTGTAAAGCAATTATACTCCAATAAAGATGTTTAAGACCCCATGCTCCGAATGCAGAGGCCCCGGGTTCAATCCCTGGTTGGGGAACTAGATCCCGCATGCATGCCACAACTAAGAGTTCACATACCACAACTAAAAGATCCCACATGCCACAACGAAGATCCCATGTGCTGTAAGTAAGACCTGGCACAACCTAAATAAATATATATTTTTTAAAACCTCTCTTTAAAAAAGTAAATAAATAAAAAATAAAATTGATCAATCCTAAAGGAAAAGGTAACAATTCCAATTATAGTTATAGATTTTAATAACCTCTTTGATAACATTTTTTAAGTAGACAAAATATCAGTAGATATGTAGAAAACATTTTTTAATATGTCCCCAAACTAGTTTTTATTTTACTGTATTTATTTCTGTTTTTTACTGAGGTGTAGTTGATATAGAAGACTTTTTAAACATAATTATCAAATGTAACATAATTGAAATAGATAAAATTCTTTGTTTACCTGCTGTAGAATACAGATCTCTTTAAAGCACAACTATAATATTTAATAAGATAGACAATTTGCTGGTCCATAAAGCAAGTTTCAGCAAATTTCAAAGCACTGAAATTATATTAAACTTGTTCTCTGACAATTAAGCTAGAAATCAGTAACAGGAAGATAACTAGAAAATTCCAAAATATTCATATTTATCCATTACACTCCTAAATAACCAATGAATTAAAAAAAAGACAATAAAAGTTATGAAATATTTTGAACTGAATGATCATGAAAATTTCTGGGATTCAACTAAAGATCTGCTTAAAGGAAAGACACAGTCTTAAATGCATATATACAAAAAGAAGAAGGGTTGAAAACCAATTATCTCAAGAAGCTAGAAAAGGAATGGCAAATTACACCGAAACAAAATAAAAGGGAAGAAATAATAAAGAATAGAAATTAATTAAACTGAAAACTTACAGTAGAAAAATTTGACACTGCTAAAAGTTGGTTCTTTGCAAAGGTTAAGAATATTGACAAACCCCTAGCAAGACTAGTCAAGAAAAAAAGAGAGAAAAAAAAATCACTACAGATCTTACATAGATATTATTAAGATCATAGAAGAATATATTGAACTTTATGCCCAAAATGGAAAATTTAAATAAAATAAATGGAAAATTTAAATAAAATAGACAAACCCTATTAAAATACTACTTACCTATCTCTAGCATTCCTATACACTACTGATGAAAAGTCTGAAAGTCAAATTAAGAAAACACTCCCATTTACCATTGCAACAAAAAGAATAAAATATCTAGGAATAAACCTACCTAAGGAGACAAAAGACCTGTACGCAGAAAACTATAAGACACTGATGAAAGAAATTAAAGATGATACAAA
>NC_041221.1:112310499-112388606 GCF_002837175.3 Physeter macrocephalus
CACATATGGTCACCTTATCTTTGATAAAGGAGGCAAGAATATAGAGTGGACAAAAGACACCCTCTTCAATAAGTGGTGCTGGGAAAACTGGACAGGTACATGTAAAAGTATAAAATTAGAACACTCCCTAACACCATACACAAAAATAAACTCAAAATGGATTAAAAACCTAAAGGTAAGGCCAGACACTTTAAAACTCTTAGAGGAAAACATAGGCATAAATGTGACATAAATCACAGCAAGATCCTTTTGACCCACCTCCTAGAGAAATGGAAATAAAAACAAAAATAAACAAATGGGACCTAATGAAACTTAAAGGCTTTTGCACAGCAAAGGATACCATAAACAAGACCAAAAGACAACCCTCAGAATGGGAGAAAATATTTGCAAACGAAGCAACTGACAAAGGACTAATATCCAAAATTTATAAGCAACTGACGCGGGTTCGTGCTCCGGTCCGGGAGGATCCCACATGCCGCGGAGCAGCTGGGCCCGTGAGCCATGGCCGCTGGGCCTGCGCGTCCGGAGCCTATGCTCCACAACGGGAGAGGCCGCAACAGATGGAGGCCCACATACCACAGAAAAAAATAAAAAATAAAATAAAAATAAAATAGCCAGGACATGGAAGCAACCTAAGTGTCCATCAATGGATGAATGGATAAAGAAGATGTGGCACATACATACAATGGAATATTACTCAGCCATAAAAAGGAACAAAATTGAGTTATTTGTAGTGAGGTGGATGGACCTAGAGTCTGTCATACAGAGTAAAGTAAGTCAGAAAGAGAAAAACAAATACCGTATGCTAACACATACATATGGAATCGAAGAAAAAAATAAAAAGTCGTGAAGAACCTAGGGGCAAGATGAGATTAAAGGCACAGACCTACTAGAGAATGGACTTGAGGATATAGGGAGGGGGAGGGATAAGCTGTGACAAAGTGAGAGAGTGGCATGGATATATATATACACTACCAAATGTAAAATAGATAGCTAGTGGGAAGCAGCCGCATAGCACAGGGAGATCAGCTCGGTGCTTTGTGACCACCTAGAGGGGTGGGATAGGGAGGGTGTGAGGGAGGGAGACCCAAGAGGGAAGAGATATGGGAACATATATATATGTATAACTGATTCACTTTGTTATAAAGCAGAAACTAATACACCATTGTAAAGCAATTATTCTCCAATAAAGATATTAAAAAAAATACTAGTTACCAAAACTGAAACAAAAAAAATCTGAAAATTTTAATTAAATAATTTGAACTCATAATAAAGACTTTCCCAAAAGAAACTGTTGGCCCAGATGGTTCCAAGTGTGAATTCCTCACAATATTTATTGTACTAGGTTGAAACTATCCCTCCAAAATTTGGGTCCACCCAGGGCCTTAGAATGTGACCTTATTTGGAAATACGGTCATTGTATATGTAATTAGTTAAGATCAGATTATACTGGATTAGGGTGGGCCCTAAATTAAATATGACTGGTATCTTTATAAGAAGAGAAGAGACCCAGACACACAGAGATTGCCATGTGACAATGAAGGCAGAGATTGGAGTAATGTTTCTCTAAGGCAAGGAATGCCAAAGATTACCAGCAACCCCAGGAGGTAGGAAGAGGCAAGGAAGGATCCTCTCCTAAGGCCTTCAGTGAAAGCATGGTCTTGCAAACCCTAATTTGTTTCTGGCCTCCAAACTGTGAGAGAATAATTTCTGTTGCTTTAAGTCTCCCATTTTGTGGTCATTTGTTATGGCAGCTCTAGGAAATTAATATTTTTATTTTATTTTATTTTATTTTATTTTATTTATTTATTTATTTATTTATTTATTTATTTATTTATTTATTTATTTATTTATTTTCCGGTACGCAGGCCTCTCACTGTTGTGGCCTCTCCCGTTGCGGAGCACAGGCTCAGAGGCCATGGCTCACGGGCCCAGCCACTCCGCGGCATGTGGGATCCTCCCGGACCGGGGCACGAACCCATGTGCCCTGCATCGGCAGGCGGGCTCTCAACCACTGCGCCACCAGGGAAGCCCTAATATTTTTATAAAATAAATAGTTAGGATCTATTTCAAACTCTCTCAGAGTACAAAGAAAGAGAACCATTTCCAATTTGTTCTACTGGGGTATGATAAACGTGATATCAAAACTAACAAAGATACTACAAGAAAGTAAAGTTAAAAAACAGTATCACTTATAAATATAGACACAAAAATCCTCAACAAAGTATTATGAAATGAAAATCAGGAACAACAATCGATATCAATGTATGTTACCACATTAACAGAAGAAAAAAATATGATCTTTTGAAACAATGCATAAAAGACATTTGATAAAATTCTACAAACATTCATGGAAAAAGCTTTACCAAGCTAAAAACAAAAAATAATTTTCTTAGTTTGATAGAAGGAGTTGGAAAGAAAGGAAGGAGGAAGTCTTTTAGCAAGCATTATACTTCATACTGAAATACTGAAAGCGTTTTCTGTAAAATTATAAATGAGACAAGTGTTTTGACAACTGCTAATGAACACTATATTGAAGTGTTCTGACCAGCGCAACAAAGCAAAAAAAAAAAAAAAAAAAAAAAAAATTCAAAGGATTTAAATGGAAGAAAAAAGTCCTTATTTGCAGATAATATGATTGTATTCATAGAAAATCCCAAAGAACCTATAGATGAGTTACTGAAATTTAAAATTAATAACTAAATTTAGAAAACATTGCTGAATTCAAGGTCAAAATTTTAAAATCATTATATTTCTATGAACTAGCAACAATTAGAAAATAAAATTTATAAAATAATATTATTTACATAACAGGGAAAAATTATAAAATATTGTGTTGGTTAATTTTACATATCAACTTGACTGGCCATGGGATGCCCAGATTTCTGGGTGTGTCTGTGAGGGTGTTTCTGGATGAGATTATTATTTGAACTGGTGGACTCAGTAAAGAAGACTGCCCGCCACAGTGTGGGTGAGCATCATCCAATTCATTTGGGGCCTGAATATAAAAAAAGGCAGGGGATGGAGGAATTTGCCCTCACCCTTTTCCCTTTTTTTTCTGACTCATTGCTTGAGCTGGAACTCAGCTTCTCCTGCCCTCAGACTGGGATTTACACCATTAACTTCACTGGTTCTCAGACCTTTGGCTTGAACTTCTTTACTTTGGATTTAAATTACATCACTAACTTTCTTGGGTCTCCAGCTTGCAGATGGCAGAGCATAGAACTTACCAGCCTCCATAACTGTGGTAGCCAATTCCTTGTAATATCCTAACATTACTATCCTAGGAATAAATGTAATGAAACTGAACTTTTATCTTATTTTATTTATTTTTATTTTATTTTATTACTGAGGCTTTCATTCTGCTTAGAATATAGAAAATAACTAGAGAAATTCACTCGCATCCTGGAATTTCCTGTGGGGTTTCTCCCACTTCAGGAGTTAATACAATAGGTCTGAGTTGCTCAAACTTGCATACTCCCAAGCAGTGCCTGTTTCATGACTGACTCTTAGGTGGTTTCTGAGAATTGACATCTTGAAATGTTCCGATAAAAATATTTTGCTCACTCAGGACTCTGAAACAATTTGTCTAGATAGTTTGTGCAGACACTCTGATTTGTGATAAACACCTGCTTTCCTTCTGGGGGCCTGGAGTACACCAGTTCAGTAACTGCAATTAGTCATGAAGACACTGTATGTCTATGTGAGTGACCTCTGATAAAAACCCTGGGTACATAGGCTCAGGCCACCTTCCATTTTGCATGTGTTACTCTCAGTTACTGGAGAAACTAAGCACATCCTGTGCAACTCCCCTTCAGAGGACTTGTGCCTTCTCCTTTCAGTGATTTTGCTTTGTACTCTTTTGCTGCAAAAAACTGTAACCAGAAATTATATAACAACTTCTGAATCTTATGAGGCTTTCCAGTGAATCACCAAACTTGTGTTGATCTCTGGAACCTCTGATGCAGGCCCAAACGGTGAGAGTAAGCTATATAACTTATAAAAATCATTATTTTAAAAACTCTTAAGAAAGTAAAGGTCAGAAAGAAATCTATTGGCTTAAAATCCAAGAAACATCAAGTCCTTTTTAGGAAGAAATAAATCAACAGCTGCTTTTATCTTTGCCAGAACAGCAGAAAGCAGAGAAATCTACCACAGGCATGGTAAAAGAAAACAGCCAAAGTTTTAACATGTTTTTACAAGACAAGTTTGGATTGGTATGCTGGTTTAGTATGCACTTACCTGCCAACTCTTACCCAAGTTCTTCATCAACTGTTCACAAGAATGATTGTGGACAGAGCATGAGCACTGAGATAAACTCTCCCTGAGTCACAGGCTATAACGGGCTTAAAGATATATGAGGGCAAGGAAGGAGAAACAAAGTACACCCCACAGGTACACCATGCCTTGTAATGAGTACCAAACAACAACAGTCAATGACTGGAGGAGAGCAGGAGAGAGAAGATATTCTTTCAGGCAATCAGATTCCAAGTCCTGATGAAAGAAAGGTTCTGATAACATACTCAATTACAGCTGGCCCTCAAACAACACAGGGGTTAGGGGTGTCAACCCTCTGCACAGTCAAAAATCTGTGTATAGCTTTACAGTCAGCCCTCCATATACACAGTCCTGCATCCATGGGGTCAACCAACTCTGGATTGTGTAGCACTGTAGTATGTACTTATTTTTAAAAATTGATGTATAAGTGGACCTGCACAGTTCAAACTCATGTTGTTCAAGGGTCAACTGTAATTTTAAACCTGTGATAAATTCAATCTAACTAAAAAGAAAAGCCCAGCATACACTAGACCCAGTTTAACTATAGACTAAATTGGCTTAACACAATATAACAGACTCACAGCAGCAGCAGCATGCTCTTCGCTAGGCCTGTATTAGTTTCCTAGGGCTACTGTACTAATTACAACAAACTAGGTGACTTAAACAACAGAAATTTATTCTCTCACAGTTCTAGTGGCTAGAGGTCTGAAATCAGAATATTGGCAGGGCCAGGCTCCTTCTGAAGGCTCTAGGGAAGAACATTTTCTCATCTCTTTTAGCTTTTGGTGGTTGCTGGCAATCCTCAGCATTTCTTATTTTGTAGCAGGATAACTCCAGTCTCTGCCTCTGTCTTCATATGGCCTTCTTCACTATGTCTCTCTGTTTATGAATCTCCCTCTTCTTATAGGAACATTAATAACTGGAATTAAATCCCACCCTATTCCAGTATGACTTCATCTTAATTTGATTACATCTGCAAAGACCCTATTTCCAAATAAGTCACATTCTCAGAGACCAGAAATTAGGACTTCACCATATCTTTTGCAGGCACACAATCTAAACAACAACAGGGTATAGATATAAATCTCTAACCACTTAAATCTCTGCTATTCTTTTATTCACAATGTTTTGCATTTACTCAAAAATCATGAGACATGTGAAGAACAAGACAATGTAGCCCATCATCAAGAGAGAAAAGAGTCAAGAGAACCAGATCTAGAATAATCTGGTGTATCAAACCAGACACTTTAAAATAAATATGAATAAGTTATAGAATCTAGTGCAAAGTGTGGATGACATGCATGAGCAGATAGGTAACTTCAACAGAAAATGAAAACTATACAAAAGGGCCAAATGGGAATTCTGAGATGAATTATTTTTATGGGCTTACATGCATAGTGGATATAGCACAGGGAGAAGTCATTGAATTTGAAGATAGTTCAGTAGAAATTATTCAGTCTAAAACACAAATGGGAAAAGAGTTTTAAAAATAAACATCAGAGATATACAGAATAATAAATTTGTGTTAATGAAGCACAGAAGGAGAAGAAAATAGATTGGAAGACTTTTTGAAGAGATAGTGTTTAACAATTTTCCAAAACTGATGAAAGAAAGCAAACACACAGATCCTAGAAGTTCAGAAAATTCAAAGGATAAATATTAACAAAACCACAATTAGGTACATCATATTCAACCGGAAAATCAAAGATAAAAAGAAAATCTTAAAGGCATTCAGAAAAAAAAGACACATTACCCAAAAAGCAATGATAAGAACGAAGACTGACTTCTCATCAAAAACAATGGAATACAGAAGGCAATACTACATTTTAAATTACTGAAATAAAACACCCAGTAAATCTAATATTCTACATGCAGCAAAAATGTCTACTAAAAATGGAATAAAGATTTTCTCCGAAAAAATAGTTGAAAGAATTACTCTCCAGCAGATCTGTACTACAAGAAATTCTGAACATTCCTTAGGCTGAAGTTATAAAACAATGAATAAAGAACACAAAACAAAAACATTAAAATGTTCATAAATATATACTATGATTTTACATCTAAAAATTATTATTTCTATATACACATTAACACACAATATGTGTTATAGATACACATATAAAGTTGACCCTTGAACAACATGAGTTTGAAATGCACAGGAGCACTTGTCCACAAATTTTTTACAATAATAAATTCTATATTACTACACAATCCAGAGTTGGTTGAATCCATGAATGTGGAATTACAGATATGGAGGAACCACAGATATGGATGGCCAACTATAAATTATACAGATTTCGACTGCAAAGAGAGTTGGCACCCTTAACCCTTGCATTGTTCAAGGGTCAACTATATATTTAAAATTCTTTAAAAGATTGTTTTAAAAATGTGAAAAATGTAAACTACAGCATATATGTGTGTATATGTGTATATATATATTATATATATATATATGTAAAGTATATGGCAATAAGATTACAAAGATCAGGAGAGTGTTCACTGGACTATACTTTGTAAGGTCCTGACAGTGTTCATGAAGCAGGAAAATATTTGCTGAAGACTGTACTGCACCATTCAGTGTGGTAGTTGGTGTGGGTCTGTAGCTATTCCGCACTTAAAGTGTGCCTAGTCAGAATTTAGATGTGCCACAGTGTAAAATATAACCAAATTTCAAAGACTTGGAAGGAACAAAAAATGTAAAGTATCTCATTAAAAATTTTATATTGATTATATTTGAAATGATAAGTTTGAATATATTGATTTTAATAAAATATGTTAGCTAGATTAATTCTACCTGTTTATTTTTACTATTTCATTTTTTAGTTTTTGGTCATGCCATGTGGCTTGAGGGATCTTAGTTCCCTGATCAGATTGAACCCTCACCCTCGGCAGTGAAATCATGAAGTCCTAACCACTCCTAACCACCAGGGAATTTTTACTATTTTAATGTGCCTACTAGAATATTTGAAATTATACTTGGCCCACATTTATGACTCATATTATATTTCCATTAGATAGTACAACTCTGGAACAACCACTAGAGATAACATAGAAAAGATAAAATTAAAAGTCAATAGATGGGTGGAAAGAAATACTAAAATTATTAAATTTAATGATAAAAGGCAAGAAAGAAGGAGGGAAAAAGAGCCAATGGAACAAATAAAATTTAACACCAAGAGAACAGACTTATCTACAAGTGTGTCAATAATTACATTAAATATAAATGCAATAAAACTTATTTAAAAGCTTAGATTGCTATATTGGACAAAAAAGCAAGACCTAGTCCAACTACATGTTGATTATAAGAAACATACTGAAGGACATATACCAATTACTAAACAATGGATTTAAAGATTTACCGTTTAAACACGAAGCATAATAAAGCTAGTGTGGTGTATAAATATGTCACAGTAACAAAAGTCACAGTTCATAAAGAAGAAATGTATATGTACCTAACAAAAAAGTACTCAAATACATGAATAAAAAATTAATGAAAGCAATGCAACAACTCCCCACTGAAAGCTCTGACCTTAAAGCATTTCTGTATTACTTTAAAAAAATTAGAAATATTTTAAAGATTTGAACACTATCCACCAAACTGACCTAATTAACATTTATAGATTCTAATATCTAATAACTACAGGAGACACATTATTTTCAAGTGTAATTGGAATATTCACCAAGAAAGACCATATACTGACCTATAAATCAAGTCTCAATTAATTTTAAAGAATCAAAATCATAGACACACAAAAAAATCATAGAGAGGATGTTATCTGATCATGCCAGTATTAAATTAGAAACTACTAACATTAAGATGGCTAAAAACTCCCTCAAATATTTATAAATTAAACAAAACACTCATAAATAAGACACCACAATGAAAATAGTTTAGTTCAAAATATATTTTGAACTAAATGATAATGAAAAAGCATTATGTCACAATGTGCAGGATGCAACTAAAGCAGTACTTATAAGGAAATTTTAACTTAAAGGCCCAACTTAAAAGCCACAATCAATGATCTATGCTTATCTTTAAGGATCTATAAAAGAAGAGTAAATTGAACCACGAGTAGAAGAGAGAAAATAACAAAATGACAGCAGAGATCAGTAAAATGGAAAACAATGAAGAGAAAATGACTAATGTCAGAAGTGTTTCTATATACATATATATATATATATTTTTTTTTTGCATTCAGGCATGTCCTTTTATTTTTCAAACTGTGAGTACAGCTTACTTCTTCAAATTGGTTTCTTGAAGTATGTGCCACATTTTGAAATTTTTTTGGCCTTTACCTGCATCAAGTCATTTTGAGGGCAGGTTTCATTTACAGCCATGCAGTACTTGTTCATATGAAGTGAACATTAGCACAGATTTCAAAGCTACTGTGTTTCTATATTGAAAAGAATAATAAAACTGAAAAATCTCTAGCATTTTGAATGAAATAAAGAGAAACTACAAATTCTAAATATCAGGAATAAAAGAGGGATTATGTCCACATATACTAGGACTATTAAAAAGAAAAATATTATGAACAATTTTATGCCAATAAATTTGTCAACATACATTAAATGCATAAATTCCTTGGAAAAAAACTTATAAAAACTGGTACAAGAACAATGTAAGTATCCCTATATCCATTAAAGAAATTAAATTGTAATTAAAAATTCCCCCACAAAGAAAATGTCACTCCAAGATGGTTTCACTGGTGAATACTATCAAATATTTTAGAAAGAAATATCAGTTTTAGATCCACTCTTTTCAAAAATGGAGGAGGATACAATACTTGCCAACTCACTCTATGAGGACTATATAATGCTGACATCAAGACCACAAAATCATATTAGAGACTGTGTTCCTCATGAGCATAGACTCAATAGTAATGATATTAGCGAATATAGACATAAATAAAAAGGATAATATGTCGCAAACAAGGATTAATTTCAGTAATACAAGATTGACAATTTATGAGATTCAAACAATGCAATTCATCAGAGTAACATATTAAGGGAGAAAAATTATATAATCACATAATCGATAAAGAAAAAAATTTTGACACAATTTTACTTACCCATTCATGATAAAAGTACTTACAAACTTAGAAGAAAATTTCTCAAATTGATAAAGAGCATCTAAGGAAGACCTACAACTAATAAGATACCTAACTTTGAAATACTGAACACTTTCTCCCTAAGATCAGGGTAATGCAAGGATGCCCATCCTTACCACTTCTATTCAACATTGTACTGCAGGGCCTAACAATTGCAATTATGTAAGAGAAAGAAACAAAAAATCATAAAAATTAGACGTAAATATTTAAACTTCCTTTGTTGGTGCAAATATAGACAAATAGATAATTGGGCTGAAAATAACAGCTAGAAACAGATCCTAATTTATGACATAGTTGTCACTGGAATACAGTGGAAAATGGTTTATCTCTTCAATAAATTATGCTAAAGCAATTGGCTTACATATGAAAAAAAAAAAGCTTTTACTCCTTCCCTACATCATATGTAAAATTTAACTTCTCATGGATTCTAGATATAAATATTAAAAGAATAAAAGTTTTACAATAAATGCTGGAGAGGATGTGGAGAAAAGGGATTGGAATGGTTGGAAAGTAAATTGGTGCAGCCACTATAGAAAACAGTATGGAGGTTCCTTAAAAAACTAAAAATAGAGTTACCATATGATCCTGCAATTCCACTCCTGGGCATATATCTGGAGAAAACCATACTTCAAAAAGATACATGAGGACTTCCCTGGTGGCGGAGTGGTTAAAAATTCACCTGCTAATGCAGGGGACATGGTTCGATCCCTGGTAAAGGAAGATCCCCCATGCTGCGGAGCAACTAAGCCCACGCACCACAACTATTGAGCCTGTGCTCTAGAGCCCGCGAGCCACAACTACTGAAGCCCATGCATCTAGAACCCGTCCTCCGCAACAGGAGAAGCTACCATGATGAGAAGCCCGTGCACTGCAACAAAGAGTAGCCCCCGCTCACCACAACTAGAGAAAGCCCACGTGCAGCAACGAAGACCCAACACAGCCAAAAATAAATAAATAAATAAATTTATTAAAAAAAAAAAAAAAGATACATGTACCCCAGTGTTCATTGCAGCACTATTTACAATAGCCAAGACATGGAAACAACTAAATGTCCAATAACAGATGAATGGATAAAGAAGATGTGGTACATATATACAATGGAATATTATTCATCCATAAAAAGGAACGAAATTGGGTCATTTGTAGAGATGTGGATGGACCTAGAGTTTGTCATACGGAGTGAAGTAAGCCAGAAAGATAAAAAAGAATGAAATTATGCCATTTGCAGCAACATGGATGGACCTAGAGATTATACTAAGTGAAGTCAGACAGAGAAAAACAAATATCATACAATATAACTTACATGTGGAATCTAAAACACAAATGACCTTATTTACAAAACAGAAACAGACTCCCAGACAGAAAACAAATTTATGGTTACCAAAGGGGAAAGTGGAGTGGGCAGGGATAAATTAGGAGCTGGGGATTAACCGAAACTACTATGTATGAAATAAACAACAAGGTCCTACTGTATAGCACAAGGAACTATATTCAATACTTTATAATAACCTATAATGAAGAAGACTATGAAAAAGAATTTATGTATAACTCAATCACTTTGCGGTATACCAGAAACTAACACAACATTGTAAATCAACTGTACTTCAATTAAAAAAAAGGAATAAAATTTTTGGAAGGTAACATAGGAGAGTATCTTCGTGACCTTGAGTTAGGCAAAAATTTCTTAAACAGGAGGAAAAGACACTAACCATAAATGAAAGATTGATAAATTGGAATTCATTAAAAATATAAAATTCCTGTTTATCAAAATAAGTCATTAAGGAATGAAAAGTCAAGCCGTAAAGAGAAAGAAGCCTTTATGCACATATAGCCAAAGGGTCTAAAATATATAAATTCCTACAAGTGAACAAGAAAAAAAGAAAAACAGACAACTAAATTAAAAATGGGGGAAAGGACTTAGATACAATACCTCAAAAAGAACATTTGAATGACCAATAAACAACAGTAAAAATCCCTTAATATCAACTGTTGCAAAGATGTATAGCATCTGGAACTCTCCTATGCTGTTGAATATAAAATTGGTTTAATCACTCTGGAAAACAGTTTGGTAGTACCTTTAAAAGATAAACGTTCATGGATCTTGTGATCTGTCAATTCCATTCCTAAGTATATCCTAACAGAAATGCAGGCAAACAAAGACATAGGCAAGGGTGTTCTTGGCCAGTACCAGGAGTAGGGTGAAGTAAGGGAGATGCCTAGTACCCAAAATTTGAGGACATGCTCACTCCCAGGGTCATAAAAGTGCCAGTGTGATCCTGAGAGTGAGTGCTTCCTCAAATTTTGCATCGCAGGCACCTCTCTTGCCTCACTCTAGTCCCATCCCTGGTCTCGGCAGCAGTGTTCATAAGAGCCAAAACATCCAAATACCCATCAACTGTAGAATAGACTAAGTAAACTGTTATTTGAAATTCACCATACAGCAGTGAAAAGGATGAAGTAGTAATATGCAACAACACATATCAATTTCACAAACAATGTGGAGCCTAAGAAGTCTTTCACAAAATAGTACATGATTCCATTCATACAAAGTTCAAAATCAGGCAAAACTGATCAATTACGATAGGGGTCAGAAGAGTAATTAGTATCAGCGGGGATTACGATTATAAAGGCACCCAAGAGAGGCTTCTAGAGTCCTGGTAGAAGTCTGTATCTTGATCAGGGTGGCAGTTACATGGGTATGTTCACTTAGCAAACATTGATTGCGATGGATATGCTCATTATATGTATATAATCTATCATTATATGTCACTATGATTTGCTCACTTCTGTGTGCTATTCAGTTAAAACATTTCCAAAAAAATAAAAATAAAAAGCAATGGAAATGAACTTCCATTTCTGGATACTGATATTTTGAAATGGGGACCATAAAGCAGAGAAGGGTACCAGTGGGCTTCCCCTGTATCTGTAATGTTTCATTTATTTTAAATGATACTGAAACAAATAGGGTAAAATGATACAATTTGACAGAGGTGAGCAATGGGTACACAGTTCATTGTTGTACTCTTTACTTTTCTCTTTCAAATGTTTTATACTTAAACACGCACACACACACACACACACACACACACACACACACACACACACACACACACACAACCCAGCAATGTGGGTTATCTGGAGCTGGGATCTGATCTACCGAGAGGATAGTTCAACCCACATAATTAACAATACCTCTTGCAAAACACTATAAAGCTTTGCCTTCCCTAGTAGACTTCTCATTCTGCTCCCTGTCAAGGCAAAATATGCTATTTGCAACAAGCCCTTCAATTCCATTCAAGAAAATTTTGCAAAATGAGGAGAGCTTGTTTTTAGCTTTCCTTTAATACTACAGGTTTTGAAACTGAAGCTTCAGAAAGAATATCCTGCCCTTCTTGTGTCTCCATCAAAGTCTGATGCTCCTTGAAAAACAAATTACAAGTGGTTCTGTTCACCTCTCACTGATCCCAAATCATAGAAAAGATAATAAATAAGAATAACTTTACACTCCCAAGGTCTTCTGTGTGACAGACTTTCTCAGATGCAGATACAAAGCTGGAAGAGTTGACTTTTCACACTTCCTTTTGCCTTTTAAGCTCAGTTTTATAAGAAAGTATCAGAAGTGCTGGGACTTTCATTATGCTTCAGTTAGCCTTTGCTTACCTCCACTTAAGGAATTGCTTCCTCTCACATTACAGATAGACTGACAGGAAATACTCCACCCTCCCCCATGTCCTGGCTGAGAGCGGAAGATCCCGATGGTACAGGACAGAACCAACTGAACAGCTTAAGCACAGATACAAACCAGTCCAATGTTCTGCATCCAACCTGAGAGAGGCTGGATGAGACAGCTCTCTGTAGACCTGTTCCTGACCTCCACTGATTCCAATTCTCTCCCAGCTCTAGGTCAGTTTTAAAAAGTCAGGGGTGGGAGTAGAGGACCTCAAAGATGGATCCAAGCAGACATGGTAGTAAATCAACCATATGAAAAGACCAAGGTAGTTATGATATATTGAAAAGAGCAATAAGTTTAGAGTCGGAAGGTCTGTATTATGATTCTGACTTACTGGGCTGAGCAACCAGAAGCAAGTCATTTTAACCTGAGCCCCTTTCCTCTCTGCAAAATGAGCGAGGTAATGACTCTCTCTTTCAGGAGTTTTGTGTGGTTTGCATGCTGTGAAATGCTGAAAATATTACATGGGCATAGGCAGTAAAAGAAAATGACTATCATTGGCTCACCTACTAGTCTAAGCCTTGAAAGCACTATTTAATTTATCTTTAAGTCAGCTTTCGTTCTTTTCTCTATATGCTCTTTAGTCGTTACATGTTCATTTCATTTCTTCCAGGTCCTTTTACATCTTCTCAACCGGCCATTTAATATCTTCATAACACACTATGAAATGTCAAGGTATTTGAGCTTTTGCACCTCAGAGCTTTTCAGTTTTGATGAGTCTAAATTCTATCTTGTGGTTGAAATGAATATGTGCCATTCACAAGCAGACCACCAGATGATAGACACCTCTCAAAAGACAAGTTAACCAGACGTTACTGAGTCATGTAGTCATGCCGTTCATCCAGATGGTGCCAGGAAGGGTCAAGTTTTTGAACGGAAGTAATTATGAATTATAAGTAAGGAAATATTTCCTAACCCTAAGGCTATGCCACAGCCTATGCCAGATTGCATGCTTTGGAACATCATTGCAATAAAATTGACAAATTTTATTAGTTTCTCTTTACAGAGTAACGTAGCATTTGCAATTGGCAGATTGATGTTTCCAGTTTCACCTAATTTGGAGGGGTTTGTATTTTTTTTTTAATATGTATTTGTGTTGAAAAAGAGATGTTCTCTCCCATCTCATAATTCTACTGACTTTCAGCTCAAACTCCCTCTCCCCACAAGGTAAGAATGTTGGGGTATCCATTCCTTTCTCTTTTTCTCTTCCTTTTCTCTCTTTCCACTCTTTTACTCAATCCGTACCAAGGGAAGAAAAGTCATTGATCTGATTTTTCAGAGCATCCCACTTGACTCTTTAGCATGATTGCCACTTTGGCCATTTTATCCCCTTCTGTCTTCCTTTATGAAGTAGGGACATAGTCCCTAATAAATGAAGCTGGATGAATAACTCATTTCAGGCCAACACTGCAGGCTGTACTGTTTTCAACTCAGCAGAAGAGAAAAATAGGGATTTGAATTCAGTCTCAGTCCTCTGCCTTGCCTTCAGTCCAGTTTTACCAGACATCCTTGCATTCAGAGTTACAGGGTACTTGTTTTCCATTAGTCTAGAGACACTGTATATGTTCTCATCAGAAAGAAATCTAAAAGGGCATCTGTATCACCTCAATTTGGGGTCATGAGTTTGAGTATGTGCCCTGTAATTGTGAGGAACAAAGGCAGGCTCATGCAGCCCACACTGCTAGGTCAATCCCACCTTGCACTGGGCAATGTGCTTGGATAATGCAACAATAGGATTTCATCAAATTTCATTGTCATCCAGAAGCATCTCTTGAAGAAAATGTTAATGCCACCTTTTGGTTAGCATGAGTAGACTTTCCTTCCAGATGCTACAGCCTGTAGCTGGGAATGATCAGGTCTCTCTAGCAGCCTACAAAACCCCGTTCTGAGGAAATCTGAGAATAGAATGAAACTGTTACCATTTAGGTCAGAACCCAGAATCACAAGACAGAATTTACCATCAGGTTACAGTTGAGGGTCAGAAATTAGGCAACATCTGTGATCAGCCAGCTAGGGGATAACCTCTGACCCACTACCATGGGTCATAAGGGTTTGTCAATGTCAAACATTCAGGATGACAGTAGCAAGCACTCAATGAGCATGGAGATAGGGAATGGAGACCAAGGTCAGAAGTTTTTCTGCTTCTCACCATGGAAAGAAGTCTGAAAGGAGAATTCCAGACCTAGGATCACAATGACTACCACTGTCAAGTGACACCCAAACATTCTAGGTGGCAAGACAGACCGTGAAAACATTTTCTTGACATTTTGCTATAGAGCAGGATATTCAAAAAAGAGAATGAGGAATAAGCATGTGTTTAAAGATCCTTTACTCTTCCCCTCTCCATATGGAAAAAGTACCGATTTCCATAAAAGGTGTTCATCTGATATCCTGGCAGGATATCAATCCTATTGTTCTCTTTGTTCAAGAAATAGTTGATCATAACATCTGCACTTCCTTCACACAAATTTGTGACCGAGTTTCCAACAGTACGTTTCCACACTTCATCAACAATCTCCTGTTAAAAATGGGCAGTGCCCAAAGAATTTCCTATGAAATACATGTCCCTAGAGATGCTCTTTTCTTTGAGATGAAGGGAGAACTTGCAATGGT
The DNA here is from genome assembly GCF_002837175.3 of Physeter macrocephalus. NCBI lineage: Eukaryota > Metazoa > Chordata > Mammalia > Artiodactyla > Physeteridae > Physeter > Physeter macrocephalus. The sequence continues at coordinate 112,326,232 of NC_041221.1, forward strand.
CATATATAATTAAAGAAAGCAAAATAACAAACTCTCCTGGAGATTCACAAGGCATGTTAGTATATCAAAGGCTCTGAAAAACCAGGCAAAAAACCCCCACAAAAAACCTCTGATTAGCCTTTCTCCCCTAAACCTGAGTGCCCAGAATATTTCTTTGCCATATAATAGCTATTAGCATCTCATATCACAGAACTGATATTCAGAAGGGCATATATTGGAAAACTCTGTCCCGTCTGGAAGTATGTGCGGGGGTCTTGACTCTCATTTCTTATCCCCAGGGCAGCTGAGAAGAGGAGAAAAAAAAAAAAAGAAGAGAAACGAAGGAGCTCTCCTACAAGCACATCTGAGTGGTCCAATGTATTGCTAGCATGTAGGAAGAACTGTATTTATGGTTGAGTAGCCAAACATACCGGAAATTAGGAGGCTGCAGCACCATGATACCTAGATGAAGCATGCTGCACTGATTTATAATGGAACAGTTTGTAATCTGAACCCCACACGTGCAAGAGAATGAATCCTTTTTCACTTCCCTCGGGCCCATTGGAAAGACTCGGCTATGAATTGCTTGAAGGTGACCTCGGCAGCAGCCAGCCCTTTTGTGGAGGATCACTGGCCCATTGCCACCTTCTCAGCTAGGCACTTCCAGCCCCTGGGTCTGAAGGACCTGTGATTCACTCCAGGCAAGTTCCTGAGGTGATGTGCAAGAGAAGAAGTGAAAACTGCAGGGAATTAGGAAGATCAACCCATGTCTTAGTTAGCTACTACTGTGTTAAAAGCCACCCCAGCACTTAGAGGTACGAAGCAATGATTTACTGTCTGCTTACAAGTTTTGTGTTCCTTGTGGTGTAGCTGAGGCCATTCATGTGGCTGCATTTGACAGAGGACTCACCTGGGGCTGGGATATGCAAGATACCCCTGATCCTCCAGCGTCTCTCACACTATTCCGTAGTCTAGTCTGAACTTTCTCACAGCAGAGAAACTGGGCCCCAAGAGAAGGGGACTGGGAACTCCCGGTTCTCTTGGGGCCTCAGCTCCGAAGTCCCAGAACATCATTTGTGATGCATTCTATTGGTCAAGGCAAGTTCCAAGGTCAGTACAGATTCAGTGGTCCAGACTTCACCTCTTGATAGGAGAAAAGCATTTCACGTCGGGAGACAGGAGGGCTGTGGATGGTTATTTATGGAGACCATCTAAAACAACATCCAACATTTCACATTCCACGGCTTCAGTGGGTGGTAAACAGGAAAATGCCACCAGCATCATTCTTGACAAAGCAGCAAATTCAAAATGCAGTCTTTTTTATCTAGACCTATATGATCCTTCAGAAAGATAAAAAACATTACAGACCCCTACTTGGCTCCAATTAGAACAAACTAAATGAGCATCTAACTCCTTCTACCCTATTATTTTCTAAGGGTAAGTCTTTTTAGGAGGTGACTGGAATCCTGGATTAACATTAAGTTCCTTTATGGACATATTATATTCCCTGGCTACTCAGTAAATTATAAATGAAACTTCTAATTCGATTCATGTTTTCATTCCTCACTCACAATCCTTCCTGAGAAGCAAGCAAGTATCCTTCTTATCAACATTCCAACTGACCTCTGAGCCTGGAATTTGCCATATCCAGGAAAGAAAAGCTAACTATTTATTTAACAGTATTATCACCCTCCCTTAAAGGAGCCAGCTTTTCTTTTGCCTCATTCACCACTTGAAGCACAAGGGAAAGCTGAGTGGGCTGGGCAGCTGCCTAGGTACTACATTCTGAGGGATACTAAGAAGGCACCCTGTCCAAAAATAATCCTTACAGCTGCCATGACATGATGCCTGAAATTCCACCACAGAGATTCATTTCATTCACTTATGGTGTTGGTTCTCCCGGGATTCAAGGACAGAATGCAAAGACCCTCGGATATGGGAACATACGGGGTCATCATCATCCATTATTTTCCCAACCTGCGGTGAATGACTAAGCCAGGGCTTTTGAACAGTGAGGGAAAACGAGGCAGGAGTGGGGGTCTGTGAGGGCCAGAAAGGTGTGGGTGTCGCCTGTGGACAGGCTGTATGTTCCTGGAGGTCTGAGCACCCCAAGGGTAGAGAAAGATGAAGAAATAGGGCACACCTCTCCAATTTCATAATGTTCTGAAGGTTGTTTGTTGGAGGAAAAGAAAAGGCACAGTAGAGAGAAGAGAAGGAGTGGGAGAGGGGAAAAAGGACATATTCCAAAGTTTTCATTTCACGAATTCTTAAACTAACATTTTTCATCATGATTTTTTTTTTTTTTTGCGGTACGCGGGCCTCTCACTGTTGTGGTCTCTCCCGTTGCGGAACACAGGCTCCGGACGCGCAGGCTCAGCGGCCATGGCTCACGGGCCCAGCCGCTCCGCGGCATGTGGGATCCTCCCAGACCGGGGCGCGAACCCGGTTCCCCTGCATCGGCAGGCGGACGCGCAACCACTGCGCCACCAGGGAAGCCCTCATCATGATTTTTAATACCAGGACGAGAAGATATTAAGGAATCAGTGTGCATAGCAAAGAGAGTTAAAAGAAAAACTTCTGAATTAAGCTTTACCCAAGACTGTAAACCAAAAATAGCTAATATTTATACTGTGCTGCCCATGAGTCAGGTTATGTTCTGAGAACCTGACATATTTTAGTTCACTTGGTCATCACAAAAGTCTTGTGATGTAGGTGCTTTTATTATCCCCATTTTAGAGATGGGGAAACTGAGGCCAGAAAGTTACATTAGCTGGCAAATGGTGAAGCCAGAATTTGAACCCCGGCAGTCTGATGGCAAGAACTCAAGGCCTCCACCATTTATCACTGCACTGTGATGCTCACCAAGGACCGTTATATACCCGGGTGCTTACATATTCAGAGAACATGCTATAAGGTTAAGATTCTATTTTCAGTACTGGCAAAGAAAATTTTGAATCTGGAGTTAATTATTTCTTATTGAATTTACTATTGGTGTTAGAATTTTTATAGTGTGTGCTTCATATTTATAAAATTAAAAGTAGTATTAAAATATGTTTCCTTCAAAAATAATACATGGAAATTATTTTTCTAATGTTTATTCAAAGTGATCCAAAATTTATGGTCAGGAAGGCAGTACTGAAAAAAATACTAGAAAAACAAACCTCCATCTCTGAGAAGCACTGTTTCTTCCCTTATTTTCTGAAACCAAAGGATGTGTCATAAAGTTGGACTGCCTGATGCCCAGGCATACTTAAGACACCCCTATGCACCACAGGAGGTAGGATTCTGAGCAGTCTCACCCTGCCCAATGGGTCAGGTGGCCTCTCTGCCAGGGCCAGAGCAACTCACCACTGTAGAAACTGAGGACCAGCTCTGAAAACATACCTTTCTCTATTTCTTGTTGGTTAGATATTTGGTCAACTATAAATCCCAGAGATGATGTTTAATTTTCACCTGCCCAAGTTCTCTACCACTCCTCTCACTTTCTTCCCTTAATCTTATAAACACACACAAGTTCCCCTTCTCAAGTGGTTGAAGGGATTGAAGGAGTCACTTTGCTGGTGTGAGAGAAGAGCTCAAAGCTGCAAGTGAAATCACTATCATAGACTACCATTAAGTGATCTAGCCACTTAGACTAATTTAATAGAAATTGAAGTTAGGTTACAGCCAGAAAAGACAAGAGTATGGCAAATGTACCACCATAAATTTCTATCAGTAAATTCTTTTTTTTTTTTTTTTTTCGGTACGCGGGCCTCTCACTGTTGTGTGTTGTGGCCTCTCCCGTTGCGGAGCACAGGCTCCGGACGCGCAGGCCCGGCGGCCATGGCTCACGGGCCCAGCCTCTGCGCGGCATGTGGGATCTTCCCGGACCGGGGCACGAAACCGTGTCCCCTGCATCGGCAGGCGGACTCTCAACCACTGCGCCACCAGGGAAGTCCATCTATCACTAAATTCTTAATGCTTGAAAGCACTAAGTCAGTTTAGGAGGCCTGCTTACTGAGAAGGAACTGTCGTATTTAGTATTTAAGAATCCAGGGAGATAACTTCCAGCCCTACTGTCTGGCTTTGAGATAACTGAAGTGAATCATACATTAGGAATGACAAATGTAGTTTCCAAAAGGATACACTAAAAATGCAATTCAACCAGAGGAAGCAAAATCATCTCCATCTCCTGTATCGTCTCCCCCTAGTGGTGCTCAACCCAGCTCAGTACCATGCTCCTCCCACTAGCAGGCAATTGGAAATACCTGAACTTTCGTGAGCGGTCACAATGATTGAGAGGCACTGCTGGCATTTAATGAATGGCAGCCGGTGACGCTAAATGTCCTGCAATGTGCCATAGAAGGGTGCTGCACAGTAGAGAATTTCCTAACTGAAATAGCACAGCAGCATCCTTATTGAATACTGCTACTGTTAGACAGCTGCCACACCATCTCTCAGAGCATCCAGTTTCTAACCTACTGTCTACTTGTCTGGAATTAACAAATTAGCTCTGCGTGTTAGAAAGTCATAGTCTCCTCCTCATTTTTTAATTAAGACGAAAGACTATAATTCACCTCGGCCCTGTGCTGTTGAAAGGGATCAAAGAAATTACTTAAGTGATACGTACATCTGGTGGATAGAGAATGACAGGAGAAAATCCCTCTTTAAGTACTAGTAAGATCCATGGAATTCTGTGACACAGGAGGACATCAAGTGGTTGGATTTGGAAAAGAGGCAGTAGATGAAGAGAAACAAAGATGTGGGCCAAAGTAGGCTATCACATGTCTTTCCTTCCCAACTTCCCTTTCTCCCCAAATAGTTATTGTGACCACTATCTATAGGCATTGTGTGATGCAGTGGCGAGCAGGAAGTGACATAGTCCTTGGGGGAGACTAACATTAATAACCACACAAATAAGCTAGTAAATGAGGACTAATGTGATCATCTATGATTGCCAGTTGCACTGCCTCTAGATGCAAAGAGCACCAGAGGAGTATTACCTGTGTCACATAGTTCCTGGGTTCTGTTATCAGCAAGTTAGTTGGACCAGCCACTAAACTTTGATAGACTCATTTTTTCCTAGGTATGCAAATGCACATTGCTTCGGACAGCAATGTGAGCTCTACGTGGCTAAGAGAGAACCTTGCAGATTTTTCAGATTTTAAGCATTACTCATTTCATCAGGGATGAGTGACCCTACTTCCTGATAAAGTCTTAATGACCTCCTCCCACAGAGAGGCCATAGAGCTACCAGCAACACAGGTGGTCTTGAGATTCTTAGTGGGGTTTTCAAGAACAGTCAGTATCATTAAACTAATTCCACAAATGCTTATAGAATGCACCTCTGGGCCTTGCTCTGCGTAAAGGCCCAAGTACGTAAAGAGGAGTAAGCAGCAGCTCTTGCCCTTGATGCACTCCAGCTGGAGAAGAAGATATAATCCTACACAGTGATGTGTCCAATGAACACTATGGCCAAGTGTCATGGGACCACAGAGGAAGAGGCTGTTTACTCCTGCACTGTGTTCTGAGAGAAAACTGTCTGATTCTGAGATAGGCTGGGACCTGGGACCCTTTGCTGCAGTGCTTGAACCTGGACAAATGCCTCCTTGAGCAACAAAATACAAAGAAATGATAAGGGACTAAAAATAACTGCGTGCATGCACAGTTGGGGCAAATTATGGACAACAGGATACAAAGAGACACAAAGCCCAGGTGCTATATCTGAAGAGCTGGGAGCAAAAGCAGGGTACTGTGCATGCCCCTGCACTCAACACCACCAAAGGAGTGGGCAAAACACCTAAGCCACCCCTCCAGTCCCACCCCTGGACGCACCCCTACCCTCACCCCATATAAGGAACCTGTTTGCCCCTCCTTGGAGAGTGAGAAAGGGAACCTGTTGCTTGTTCTGGCTCCCCACTGATGCAGCAGGGGCCCCAAAAGAGCCTTGCCTGAACTTCTTGTCTGGCCTCTGATCAATTTCTATTGATTGGGGAAGGCCAAGAACCCTGGTCGGTATCATTTCCAAAGGAGAATGACTGGAGATGGAGAACCTGACTTTCAGCCTTTCCTGATAGAGATACTTAATGTTGTTTGCTTTGGATAGACTATCCCATGACCATAAGGTCCCACATTTTTATTGAGTCTGGTTTCTCCACGATGTTTCTTGTCCAAACCTGAGTATGTAGTGCTACTTTTTAGGACAGTTTAACTCAAATTAGCTGAATAAGAAATTGGGAGACTTCCCTGCAATGTAGTGGTACATGGGGGCAGCTGTTGACTTTCTCTTTACAAACATTACTAATAGTGCCTGCCTCCCCTCACAGAAACTTCTACTCCAGCTGACACACAAACTCATCAGTGTAGCTGCTGCTACAGAGAATAAGGAGTTCGGGGATGGCAGAGAACACAAGGCTGGCTTCCCAGGGAGTATGAATTAACAGTGACCCCTCCACATCCTCAGATCTCCAAGACACTGGGAGCCTCACCCTAGAATTGCTACCTTCTAAATACCTCTCCAGTCCACCTCGTCCTTTTCATCCCCATTACGTACCCCCCCACCCAAATGCCTTCTGCGCCTCCACCCCTGACTCTTCCAGGACAGGAATGAAGGTCCACCACCACTTCACCAGTCCTCAATCTGCCAGCTCTCTTTTTTGAGGCCAAATTAAGGAGGGCTCTGCTGCCTCCTAAATCTGGAGAAGCTGCGTGGTTGACTTTTCAGAATTGGTCTCTATCTGGAAGCAGTAGGAAATCAAAGCAAAGGCCTCATTTAGATCCTGGGGAAATCTGAAAAACAACTAAAATGTCCATAAGGGCCAGAGCAGAAAGAATCCCAGAATGTAAGCTCCTCCCAGGAAATAGAAATCCAGGTAATGAAAATAAGAAAGAGTAAGAGACCCTACTTTTCCTTAGGGTTTCCTGGGATTTTTTCCCTCACTGCCCCTGCCTTCAGCTCATTGGCTTAGTATCTGGCAGTTCCTGTTTAGGTAGGCAAACTCAGGTCTGGTTCCACCAGGATAGAGTGGTCCATAAAGAAACAGTGAACATCATTTAGGCAAGGCAGAGTGCACTTCTGCCTGTCCCACCAAACTGAATCAGCTCATACACTTCTGTAAAAATTTTCCACAATTTCCTTTGAGGTTGAAAATGCCTCTGTCTTAGTTTCTCAGCCGATTTCTTCCAGCTCTCATGCAAGTTGTCAAAATTGGAAGCTAGAAAAATACAAGTTCTTTCTTTAAAAAAAAAAAAAAAGTACAGGTTATGTCAAAGGATGTAGTGTTATTTACACACAATATGATGGTTAAGATATTTATGTGTAAAGTATACCCCAAAAACATCTGAAGAGAACATGGGGCAACTTTAAATAAAAGGCACATACCAAATAAGGCAGCTGAAATGGGAATTCTCAGCCCATTTCTTCCAGCTCTCATGCAAGTTGTCAAAATTGGAAGCTAGAAAAATACAAGTTCTTTCTTTAAAAAAAAAAAAAAAGTACAGGTTATGTCAAAGGATGTAGTGTTATTTACACACAATATGATGGTTAAGATATTTATGTGTAAAGTATACCCCAAAAACATCTGAAGAGAACATGGGGCAACTTTAAATAAAAGGCACATACCAAATAAGGCAGCTGAAATGGGAAATCAAAAGGCGGTGATGACATTTTGCTAGTTGGGCTGGGGGGTGGGCATTATTAACCACATGTTAGAGATCAAGAATGCAGCACTCAAGAGGTGGGGTGATTCCCACTCCCCCATGGCTGCCTCCCAGCCTGCCTTTTGAGGTGATTGATTCCTGTCTCTCATCTGGGGACCCATGGCTGGCCAAAGTCACCAGCAGCTCTCCTGGAGCAGCTCAGAATGACTGGCCAAGCTGAAATGAGACAATGGGACAACTTCACCAAAATCTGGGAGGTACAGTATTACAATTCTGATCATGATATTTTAGAGGTCATGGAACCATAAATCAATGTAAAACCATCTGATTATCGTCCAGGCATAAGAGACTAGTTTTATCAATGCCTATTGTTATTTAGAGGAAATAATATTTGATAAAGATGTGTGTCATATTCAGAGGATGAAGCATAACTTTTTTTTAAATCAACATTTCCAATCAGATATTGTAAGGTTAATTGTGCTAATATTATGACTTAGGGTCTTAAGAAAGATATACTCCAAGAACTCACTTCTAACACTCTGGTGAAGCAAAGAGTTCCATGGTCAGAGAACTGAAGCAATACAACAGAAACTCACAATGCTGCCATCTCCGGGAATATAATTTTAGAGTGGCCCCTCCTCATCCTCAGATCCCCAAGACAATAGGAGGCTCATCCTAGAGTTCCACGTTCTAAATACTTCCCCAGTTCACCTGCTCCTTTCCATCCCGATGGCCTCATGAGGCAGGCTATTCCTCGTAGGTACTCATGAGGCAGGCTATTCCAAGAATCTCCCACCTTGACCCATCCAATCTTAGTCCCACAAAACCACCAAACATCTTTGACAAAATCAAATCTAATCATGTATTCTACTGTTATAAATTATTTAATGACTTTCTATCATTAGATAAAAAGAATGACTTTCTGGCTAGAGGTAATAAAATCTGAACTCCTTAGTTTGACAGCAAGGACTTTAACCACCCACAGGCTATCTTCTCCTCTTTATCCCCATTTGACAGAATCACAGCCCTTTTCCCCAGCTCAGCTCACTTCATGCTTTAAGCACCCCCCAACACACTCACCCTTCCTCAGACAAGCGCCGTGCTTTTGTGCGTCTGTGCTTTTCTATATGCTACTTCCTTCACCAAAAATGCTCTTTTCCACCATCTGTACCTGGAACTCTCATTCAAAACTCAATTTGCCTGAAATCTTTGGGGAGAATGATCTACTGCCTCTGTAGTCACCTCTTTCTGCACACCTGTCCCCTTTACACAAGTAATTGTGAGTGTGCACTATGTGCCAAGAATATGGTAGTGAACAGAAAAAGAAGAAACTCAGTTCCTGCCATCATGGTGCTTACCTGGAGGGTACAAAGGTTATGAATGTCAGAACTGCTCAAAGTAGTACAGGGGAGGGGCATGTGAGCTTTCAGAATAAATCATAGGTGTAAGTGACTTAGGGAGATCAGGGAAGGCTTTCTTAAATTAGAGATTTTTTAGTTGAAATCTGATGAGTACACCAAGCAAAGGCGGGCAGAGTTCCACTCACATGAGGGTCTTTTGACCCATTCCAGTCCTTGGACTACTTGTTACCATGCTGCAGCAACACCTGTACAATAATTGAGGGTAAGCATTTAGAACTTTGGAGCAATTTGACAGAGTCCTTTTATATCCCTTGAATATAATAAAAAGTTAGGCTTTTTTGTGTGTCTTTTTTATTCGTTTTGTTTTCTAGTGTTTCATTTTTATTGTCCTTATAAAAATATCAGTCTGTGATGGATTAGAAAATTTTAAAAAACAAATCTTTCATCCCAGAGATTTTGAGGAGCCCTGCTCCAGTCAGAAGGAAAGTGTGAGAAAAGGGCCCACACTGGGACAAACCATGGCTCTGAAAGAAGGCCGTGTAAAGCCCCCAGAGTGGGCTGCACAGTGGAAAAGGAAGTGAGCTGAGGATGTGGATTCTGAGAGTATCAAGCTCACACATGATGACTTCAGTGGTGATTATTGTTGCAACCAACTAGGGAGAGAGGATGGAATCTGAGCAGAAGGGAAGAAGGCCTAGGACAAAGCCCTGAAGAGCTTCAGTCTACAAAGACCATCAGAGGAGGACGAGCCTATGAAGGAGTCGAAGGGGGAGAAGCCAGAGAGGCTGAGTGGCAAGAAGTGTGGAGGCTGAAAAGCCAGGAGAAGAGAGGGTTTCAGGTGGGTCGAGTAGTCAGCAGGGTTGAATGCAACCGAGAGGACAAGTTGACTGAAAAATGTCCCCTGGATAGAGTGACATAGGAGTCATTGCTGTGCAGAGGCAATCTGGTGGAGAGGTGGGGCAATCCCAAAAGAGTTAAGCAGCAAGGAAGTTGAGGAAAAAGACAGCAAATTGTAGAGCAGTAAAAAAAAAAGGAAGAGATCTGGTAGCTAGAGGTAGATGTAGGCACAAACTTTTTTTTTTTTTTTTTTTTTTGCTTGGGATCATTATTTTTTGTTTTAATAAGGGAAACTTGAGCAATTTTTTAAATGATAGGCTCCTGCTGAGAGGGAGAGGTTGAATACAGAAAATAGAGAAAATATAAACAATAGTTTATGTTTTCTTGAAAAATGGGTAAGATTGGTACCCAAAGCATGAGAAAGTGAACTGAATCCCCAAAAAGACAGGGTTCTTGAAAGAATGGCCTGTAAAATATGACTAAAGAGGGAAAAAAGAAAGGAGAGAGAAATGGCGAGAATGTAGATGCATCAAGGAATGGACTGAGGTGTTTGTGAGTCTGAAGAACAGTCATTGTGGGAAGGAGCAAACAAGCCAGCCAGAAAGCAAGAGCATCATAATCAGAGAAAGGAATCCTTGATTTAGCAGTTTGTGAAGAGAACAGATAGACCTGTATCTTTCCTGTGTTAGTGATTTCTCTTTGGCGTTTTACATTTCTTCTTCAAGCTTGTTGTCTTTAATTTCCTTGAAACTAGAGAAAAGCATCTGACTTCTTCCTTATTTTCTAGGAGAAGTCTCCATCTAAGGTGTATCATTCCTCTTTGCTTCTATTCCTTTATTTACATTAAGCCTGGATGCCTACTTGCTCACTTGCTCATATTTGCTGTGTCTTCTAGTGATTCATCATCTCTGCAGCAGTTCCATCCAGGCCAACAACTGCCAAGGAACAGGAGGGGAAGGGTGAAGAGAACGACGAACTGAAGCACTTCCAGTTTTGATTTGGGTTTATTTCCAACACCCAACCAGATTGAATGTGTCTTCTGCCACGAGTCACATCTCCCCACAGCGCTCACACTCTGGGGAGTCAGGAAGTTCACAGCGAAGCCCTGAAAGTCCCAGAAACTGCTGATCAATGTCACGGCTCCCTCTCTCCCTCCTTCCCTAACGCAGTCCCCGTGACTCGAAGCCTAGTCATAAACCAATCTACCTTCCCACCTTGTTATAATGTGGAATTAGACATCTCAGGGATTCTTCTTTTCCACTCCTAGATCTCATCCATCTAATCAAAGAATGATTAGATGGGCCTTTGAGGATTATACCACTTACTTTTTGAATAGGGATCACAGACTGGCAGCCTACGGATGGAATCCAGCTGGCAGATAATTTTGTTTGGCCCACACAGTTTTTGAAAGATAGGAACATTTCGTATAAAAATCCATTTTCCAGCTACCTTAAAAAAAAAAAAAGATCATCTGCAGTCCTCAATGGCAATTTTTCCTCCATGGCAAAATTGGCTGGAACTGAGCTACAGTTGTCCTCTTTATATGGGTGTGCCATTTACTTCCCCCCTTCCTATTCTCTGATGCCTTAAATTCAGCTCCAGTATGCTGGTCACCCGGCCCCCGGTTTTAGAGGAGCTATGTGGTATTGTTCTAATCATCTTTCCCCGAGTCCACATCACATTCTGTTTTGCAGATCATTTTTATACCTTATTTTGGGGGTTGTGGCTGGGTTTTGTTTTTTTTTTCTTCTCTTTCAAGGTGAATTTTCCTATTTTTTGTTATTTGAGGTTTTTTGTAGCCCCCTTTTCTATTTATTCTTTTTTATATACATTTAAGTTTCCTCTATCTTTTTTAATTTACTTATTTTTTATTTATTTGTTATTTTAAAAAATTTATTATTTTATTTATTTTTGGCTGCTTTGGATCTTCATTGCTGAGCGGGAACTTTCTCTAGTTGCGGAGGCGGGGGCTACTCTTCATTGTGGTGCGCGGGCTTCTCATTGAGGTGTCTTCTCCAGTTGCTTCACTGCGGAGCACAGGCTCTAGGCACGCAGGCTTTAGTAGCTGCGGCACACAGGCTTCAGTAGTTGTGTCACGTGGGCTCAGTAGTTGTGGCGCACGGGCTTAGTTGCTCCGTGGCACATGGGATCTTCCCAGACCAGGGCTTAAACCCGTGTCCCCTGCATTGGCAGGTGGATTCTTAACCACTGTGCCACCAGGGAAGTCCCTTCTATTTGTTATTCTTTTTATTATTTTGTGTATTTAAAGAGAGGAGAGTATGTAAAAATGTTTTTATATCATCATAAAAATCTGAAGTTTTCCTTACCTGACTTTTTGACATCTTCTACATCTAAAATGGGCAGTTATCAAAACAGACTGCAAAATGTTTGAGCATCAGAAACAATGAAATTGTTGATAAAGTGCTTTAAGCCCTAAAAATGAAGTTACTAAACTATTACATACAAAAAATTAGTAATGGTCTTTGGTTTTCATGTTAATCTGGATATGCAAAAAAAATGTAAGTAGCTTTTTTTTTTAGAAAACACTTAAACATAGTATCAGAGGTGAAGGAAACTTTTGGCAAATATCCATCCCTAACTGGAGGCAATCCATGGATTGTCTTCAAGGTGTATAATAATCCCCTGAGAATTTATAATGCTATACAAGTGGATTTCAGCATTTTTCTTGGGAAAGGAGCTGTATACTCAGAAATTAAGGAACACTAAGCAGAGTTCAGCCCTATCACTTACCCCTGGGATTAGGATACAAGCCTTCTCATCCAGTCTCCCTGCCTCCATCAAGCCTCTCTGTGGTCAATTCTCCCACAGGGCAGGCAGGGGATTCTTTATAAAACCTCAGCTGCTAATGTTCACCTGTTTAACACCTTCCAATGGCTTCTCACACACTTAGAGTAAAATCCTTGGCATGGCTTTCAAGGCCCCACAGAATCGGCCACAACCCCACTCTGACCTCTGAGTCTCCCTTTTTGTCCCCTTCCTTACTGTACACCATGCTCACTGACCTCCCTTCTCTTCCTGAACCACCATGTGTGCTCTAGCCGTGGGGCTGACTCACTTGCTGTTCCAAATGTCACTCCCCCAGCTCTTTCATAGCTTGGATCCTCCTTGTCATCTGGGTCTCAGTTCAAATGTCACCATGCCGCAGAAGTCTTCCCTGATTGCCTAATCTAAAAGTATCCGTCAGTCACTATTTGATACATTCTTCTCTTTTTATGATCTTCACAGCACTCATTACCATCTGAAAGCATCTTGCTCATTTACCTGTCTCAACCTCTAGCAATACCATCTCCTTGAGAACAGGGACCACGTCTTCCTTCACTACTATATTCTCAGCTCATTGGGTGAATGACTGAATTTTGTGGGTGACAAAGTGGGACTTAGGGAAAATGGCTTATGTGAAGTCCCACAGCTCTTGGGAAGCAGAGATCACCATGCAATCCACACGCCTTGAAATCAATTCAGAACCTTCTTCATAAACCCTTAGTTCAGTAAAAGGGAAATTCTACTAAAAGTGGTTAGAAGGTAATGAAAACTGCAGATGAATACTGTGGGCACCATTTTATTTTGCCAGTCTTAATGAGATTTTTATTTTGTAAGACTGTACAATATTATATATGTATATTATATATATACACGTTATATATACAATGTTTTTATATATCGATGTATACATCCATATCCATATTTGGTGATAAAGTTTTTTCAAAGCAAATGCAATCTCTAATAGATTCTAAAGGCTGCCCACTGATTTCATTAAATTTAATAAAGAATTATTTAGGAGCAGTCTAATCAACAGATAGTCATTCAATTGTAGTACATTTACCATCATAACTAAATGCAATGTTCATTAGCTGTATTAATAATATTTATTTTCAAAGAATGGCATCCAATGCTATCATTTACCATTTCACATGGCTCTTCAGCCACTTATAGTAATAAGATTCATAATATATCAATAATAATGCTATTACAGTTAAATGTATATAATTTTTTATCCTCCTAAGAAGTCAAATTGCTAGTGAGTAAATTTTCTTTCTCAGACTCCACCAAATAAGCAAGTAACTGCCAGCGTTGCTAATTGACTAAATTACTCCTGAATGACTCCAGGGTCAAATGAATCCCTGTAAGCTGGTGGTATGAATCTCCCCTTTGACAAAAATTCAGAGCTGTATTCAAAGCTGAGAACTATGTCAAAGCAGTTCACTAGTGTATCAGTAAAAACAAAAACAACCAAATAAAGTAAAAAAAATGAACTGTTTCAGTGAAGCAAACATGAAAGTTTCCTCTTACAAGAGCCACAAAATATTCTGCTAAAAAGAAAACTGTTAATCTTTCTAAGGACATCCACCTTTAAAAAATGGGCATTGCAGGGACTTCCCCAGTGGCCCAGTGGTTAAGACTTCGCCTTCCAATGCAGGGGGTGCAGGTTCAATCCCTGGTTGGGAAGCTAAGATCCCACATGACTTGTGGCCATAAAACCAAAACATAAAACAGAAGCAATATTGTAACAAATTCCATAAAGACTTTAAAAATGGTCAACATCAAAAAAAGAGAGTTCTGACGTAATCTAGGTCAAAAAGGTTACTTCCCCAGTGGCCCAGTGGTTAAGACTTCGCCTTCCAATGCAGGGGGTGCAGGTTCAATCCCTGGTTGGGAAGCTAAGATCCCACATGACTTGTGGCCATAAAACCAAAACATAAAACAGAAGCAATATTGTAACAAATTCCATAAAGACTTTAAAAATGGTCCACATCAAAAAAAAGGACGTTGCATCCAGTTTTGGACAATTCATTCCAAGAACAAAGCAGCAGCCTGATTAAAGACTCACAGGGCTGGAAAGGGTTGGTAATCTCAGAGTCAAGCAGTGTTTCTGACTCTTTATTTGGAGAAGTCCCCTGGGAAGAGAATGGTCAGCTTCCTCACTGTGCCTCTCATGCTCCCAACACAGCAGGAGCTCAAAGGGAGGGTGACTAACCAAGGAACATCCACAGCACAGAAGTGTTCTCATGCCTTAGTGAAGTTTCAACAGTGTTAAACTAAACCCAAAACCACATTTTCTGTTTTCAGTCCAGTTGGAGAAATGGGGAAGGGTGTGTAGATTTAGGGAGGAGAGTGTGCACTCAGAAGATTCAGGGTGAGATGCTCCTCCTGAAGCCTTGGCTCTCGATAAAGCTTCTCCATGGAGAGGCAAAACCACAGAGGCAGGAGCTATGAAGTCGAGGCAAAACTTGAAAAATAAACATTCAGGAACATCACTCTATGTTCCTGGATTGCAATCAGGGGACAATACAATCTTTAGGACTTGAAAAAAATCTTCTCTTTTTGGACTATAAACCAATTAAGTCAATGAGGTTGTTAGCCTGAGAAATCCACCCTGATATTTCTAATTTTAAATATTTTATTTTTAAAAGGGAAAGTTCTCTAGTCCCAGCTCCAGACATAATTGTAAACCAGGTGTCCTGAATTCAGCCAGTTAACCACTCTATGCCACGTCCTTTCTCAACAAACTGAAACCTACTTTGTTTTATGTAATAATTCCATGTTGCCCTGGAGAAATATCCTGGCAGAAATGGAGTGAGTTTGCAAGTATGTGAGAGAAAGGAAGAGTTTTGGTAAGGGATTACATAAACCCAGGGATAACCTGACTCCAACGTACAAATGCTCTAAATAGCAGTAGAGGCCAGGTTATCCGATGTGTGAACACTATCACCAGAATTATTAAACATCAGTAGAGTTCACTGTGTGTAAAGCAGGACTTCCCCATCATTTGATTGAGCTATTTTTCTGTTCAACAACCTTCAATGACACCAACACCCTACCAGAGTCATATCTGTCTTCCAAGGCCCCTCTGAACCTGCTGGTCGATACAATCAGATCCATCACTCTCTGCTCCTGGAGACATGCCTTCCACTCCAGGATGGCTGGCTGCCTTTGTCCTACAAACTCTCCAATATTATTTCCTCATCCCATACTTTTTTTTTTCATATAAAACATCCTCTTTCCAAATCCAGATAAGTACTTTCCCTGACAATCCCAAACTTTAATGATTCTTCTGTAACGTGATTCCTTTCCCATCAGGCACCATACTATTCGGTCTACATTTCACATTCTTCTCTATAACTAAAATTAAAATTCCATGAACATAGGATTCAATATCCCCTATTTTCATAAAGAAAAGTATCTTGGCATAATTTAGTGAGTTGTTAATAAATTTTGGTTATTTATTGTCCTTATTTCTGACTGTTACTACATATGCCAAATCCCGTGATAACAAATACAAGTTCATTAAAAATGTTTTTGGCAAACTTGTTAAAGCTTGATTAATGGTTCACCTAATTATAATATTAAAGCCACACGGTCAAAAACTAAGCTAATTTATGAACTGTATTTTTAACAACAATCATTCTTATAATAATGATGCTTGTACCCCTTCACTCCCATGGCATTTGAATTTAAACCCTCTACTTGCTACCATGTAGGTTAACTGTCATATATAAGTACAAGAAAACCTGGGAAACCCATTAGAAAAGCCTAAAAGAAATCTTTTCTCCAAATTATAAGTCAGCCAGCAGGATTCCCAAGCCAGAAGGCAAGAAGGGAAGTGTATTTTTTCTCTCTCTCAGAACCTGAGAGTCTCCGTTCCCTTTCTTCTTTTACCCTCTAGTTTCAAAATTCATCATTTGAAAGCAGTTGGGTGTAACAGACAGAATCCAAAAGGACTTCTGGCAGCTTCCTTACCTCTTTCTCCAGTGAGTGCTGTGTGGAAAGGGATGAAATGAGAATTTCTTTATTTTTGAAGAATAGCCTTTTCAGAGCTCTTGACAGGTACAGCTAACTGTGGCTGGTACCTGCAGCTGGTTGATCACTTTCCCCGCAACAGGAGAGGGGGCAGAAAAGGGGATACCTGATCAGATAGCTTTACTCTGACTTGTGGAGTATCTGCCCTGGGAAAGCAGAGGCTCAAGGTCACACCACTTGAGCAATACAAGAAAAGGAGAGGGCTGACTTAGCAGCTTTCTTGCAGAATACAGAGAGAACATTACCTAAGGACACAAAGTCCCTCAGAAGCAAAGTTAAATTCAGGGTCTAGTTCAACTATTTTGCTTTAGATTGGCCTTGATGAGTGAAAAATACATGTTCAGTGAGTGAAGTTTTTAACGGAGGAGTTGTAAAAGGCCCGCTTGCTCACCAACACATCTCCTTAGACAATAACTTGAAATTCTCAACTTTATAGTTATTCTTTTGTTTGGAATATTATTTCCAGGAAGCCATGTTTAAAATGCAACTGCAATCCAGATGTTAGATGAGAATCCTCCCCATACCAACTCTCCTTAAACCTGGGTGGGATTAGCTTTAATGCAGCCAGAAGAAAAGCAACGTTCTCCTAAAGATTTCTGTTAATACTCAAAGTGCTTGGATCCTTCTAGCCTTATCTGCCTCATGGCCTGTAGCTAAAACTCCCCTCCACCTCCAACAACAGTTTTCATGTGATTTTAATGATTTATGAAAACACCCATACACAATCCATTCACCAAGCACTTTGAAATTCAGTCAACTTTCACTTGAAGACTTGGGTGACATCACAGAGCAGAGTCTTCTATTACCTTGTCTCCAGCCCCACTCTTCCTTTCCACCACCTCCACTTCTTTCTCTCTCTTAATTCTTCCCTCTTTCTCTCTCTTTTTCTGGAATAAAACAAATGGCTCCTCTTTTCTTAGTCATAGCTGCTTCCTGAGTACTTTGTGTGGCTTAAACATGCCCTTGGGGTTATACTTTGTTTCCAAGCAAAATATGCAAGTATTTCTTTCAAAGCCCAGGCTTCCTCTAGCAGGAATTCTGGTCATTATTTTGTTCACCTCTTCACCTTCTCAGCCTGTGCTAAAGTAAACCACTGATACTGACACCTTGGTTGATAAAAATCAGTAAAGAAGAGGAGAGTTGAAGGCAATGGGAGCCTGAGCTTTCATAGAAGAGACAGCCAGGTAAAACCCCGCCAACTCAGAGTCTGGGGAAGCTGTGACAGGGTCCTGGAAACACTGTCAGCAAGCCACCAGAAGCCAAATCCCACCTGCTGCTCAGTTTCACCATTGGATGGTCCCAATTAAGATCCTTAACTTTCTTACATAACATTCAGTCAGTTTTGCACCTTGGTTTTTTAGAAAGGAAAACTCTGCCACTCAGTAGAAAGCCAGTACATCTAACAACATCCTCAGCATCTAAGTGAAATAACAGAAATATTTTTCCTAGTTACTTGTGTTCATTTGTGGAGCCTCAAAGCCATTTACAACCTAGTCCCTACATACCCAAATTCCAGCCACAAAAGCTATAGTGCTTCATGACCCAGACACCCTACACTAACATTGATCTCTCCAACACCACCTGCCGTCTTGTGACTCCCTGCCTTCACTGTGCTGGGCTTCTACCTGAACTATCCTTTCCTTCTGCCCAGGCTCCAAAACTGAAATCAAGTGTCTCTTTTCCTGAGAAGGCTTTCCCTGATTCAGCACCCCTCTGTGGTGGTTTTGGCTCCTCCAACTACTTATATATATATTTTTCCTAGTGTTGTGCTTTTCCCATGGCATTAGAATTATTTGTTTACATGTCCTTCTCCACCACTAAAGGGTGTTGCCCTTGAAAGCATGGCTACCATGTTACTCATCTCCACATCCCCAATGCCTAATGCAGACTCTTCCATAGAAAGTATCAGATAAATCTTAACTGCATGTACACTCCCATCTTCATAAGCTTTTTGAAAAAGAACAACATTTAATCTTTTGCAGCTCCCAATCCACCCAGTTATGATATTTGTAAATCACTTTTAAATTATTATAGTATCATATAAGGTGTCAGAGAGTGAAAGCAAGACTCCAAGGACACTAATCACGAGTGCACACTCCAGCAGAAGACAGCTTCATTTAATCTGAGAGACCATATTCCAGAAGTAGCTTTCCATCCCTATCTCCGTCAACACCACAGACTTTTTTCATTAGCATAAGCAATTTCAATATTACATTTATATTGGTGGAAATAGTGATATTAAGACTTGTTAGGCAATACCATCAAAATGGCAGAATAGGAGTCTCCTACCACCTTTCCCCCAAAGAACATCAATTTTAACAATCATCCATGGATAAGAGTGCCTCTGTGGAAGCCTATGAGTCCAATGGAGAAGTTCCAGCACACCATTGGAACAATAACAACAGCAAATTATCCAAGACTGGATTCACTGAAGAGAGTCAGAAGAATGGTTTCACTTTATTCTTGTCATCTCTCCCCTAAGGTAGCACAGCTCAGTGCCACGAGAAACCTTCTCAACCCATGATTCCTCCCATTGGGGAAGTGAGAGCATGTGAGTGAGCCCTCAGCTTCCCCAGCTGTGCAGGATGCTGCCAAAGAGGGCCATTTCTTTCTCAATCCATTCCAAATACTGAAGTGTAACTGTGTCACTGGGTGAGAGTGCAGAGAATGGCTAGGAGAACAGCAACCAGGGTTCTTGGAGGGCATTCAAACAGACACAGACCTTACAAACCACAGACTCCGTTAGGAAGCTCATCCACAAACCATTGGGGATGCCTTGCCTACAGGTCTGACCAACTGGCCCAGTGACATTCCCAGTACTCCACATTACTCACCCATACACACCCCTACCCTGTGGCCATCTCCCTGTGCACGTCCCCAAGAGCAGTGAGAGCTAGTGAGCACGCACAGAAAGCTGATCTGACTCTGCAGGTTTGGGAGAAAGCACACAAACTTGAGTATTCAGTACCATCCTCAAGAAAGTGAACAGGAGGTTGTCAGCAAGTGGCCTGGCTCTGCAGGATCAAAGGAAGACAGACAATCTTAACAATTCCCCACCAAAGGGAATAAGAAATGCAGAGCAGTAGTATCCACAGAAAAGATCTGAGAAAGCCTCAGAATCCCTAACAGAGCTGACAGAAGGTATTTCTCTCTTGAAGCCCACGAGTAAAGAGGAGGTGACTGCTTCTTTAAACACAAAAACAACAAAGCAAGACTTCAAGAAACATGAAAAATCAAGGAAACATGATACCAGCAAAGGAACACAATTTTGCAGTAACTGACTCCAAAGAAATGGAGATCTGTGATTTGCCTGATAAAGAATTCAGAATAGTTGTTTTAAGGAAGATCAGTGAGCTATAAGAAAACACTTAAAGCAAATCAACAAAATCAGGAAAACAATACACAAACAAAACAGCATTTAAAAGAAAAAAAAATAGTAAGAACCTAACAAACTCTGGAGCTGAAGAAAACAATGAGGACAATGAAAAATGCAATAGAGAGCATCAACATCAGATTGGATCAAGTAGAATAAAGAATCTGGAAAGCAGAGACAGTTTGTTTGAAATTATCTAGCCAGAGGATAGCAAAGAAAAAAAAACAATGACAAAGAATCAAGAATATGTGAACTTTGGAATACCATTAAGAAAAACAACCAGAAGTTGTTTGGAGTCCCAGGAGAAAAGAGAGGGAAAGGGGGCAAAAGATTATTTAAAGAAATAATGGCTGAGAATGTCTAAAATCTGGGGAGAGATTTGGACATTCATGTCAGGAAGCTCCTAAGTCCCCCCAAAATTTCAACTCAAAAAGATGTTTTCCAAGGCACACTATGATTAAACCAACTAAAATCAAGACAAAGAGAGAATTTTTAAGGCAGCAAGATAAAGAAAATTCTTCACATACAAGAAAAACCCCATAAGGCAGAAACTTTTTAGGCCAGGAGAGAGAGGGATGATCTATTCGAACTGCTAAAAGAAAATAAACTGCCAACAAAGAATACTTTACCTAGTAAAGTTGCCCTTCAGAAATGAAGAATACATAAAGACTCTCCCAGGCAAACAAAAACCGAGGGAGTTTGGCAGCAGTAGACCTGATTTACAAGATATGCAGAAGAGAGTTATTTGAGGTACAATGAAAGGATGCTAAGTAGCAAAAAGATTTTTTTACTGGTAAAGGTAAGCATGTAGTCAAACTCAGAATACACTAATACCACAATATGGTCATATGTTAACCACTTAATTCTAGTATAAAGGCTAAAGGAAAAGAGTATTAAAAAACAGTAATTTGTTAATGGATACCCAATATAAAAAGATGTAAATGTGGGGGCTTCCCTGGTGGTGCAGCGGTTGAGAGTCCGCCTGCTGATGCAGGGGATACGGGTTCGTGCCCTGGTCCGGGAAGATCCCACATGCCGTGGAGCGGCTAGGCCCGTAAGCCATGGCCGCTGGGCCTGCGCATCCGGAGCCTGCACTCCGCAATGGGAGAGGCCACAACAGTGAGAGGCCCGCGTACCACAAAAAAAAAAAAAAAAAAAAAGATGTAAATTTTGACATTTTCTTGCTTAATTGCCTGATTAGAACCTCCAGTATATCTTGCTCTTTTCTTGACATTTTAAATTATGTATTGATAGCCAGTCTACCTCCATTTCAATCTACTTCTATTTCAATCTACCTGCTTAGGACACTCCTAACAATATTGATGCTTGGGAATCATGAAATCAGCTAATTCTTAAAAGGTAGGGAATCAGCTTCTAGGCAATAATGTTAGAATACATTGTTCTGTGCCTGTATTGTCCTTCCCCACCCTACTAGATTCTTAATCACCTCTTCTGTAGAGTTGGGGGAATCCAGCTAAATAGTATCTAACACAGTGAATGAGTGAGTGACTTTGACCTCAGTCTAACTTGGTAGGAAACTCTGCACTGTGGTCTCCGTACAGCAGCAGCTAGGGCAGGCTGTGGGAAGAAACAGCTCTAGGGTCCATATTCATTGAGGTTACTGGTGTGGCCTCTCCTGTGTTCACTCTGTGGTGCTCAGCACTCTTAACATATTTAATAAATGTTAATATTCATAACAACTCTCGCATGTAAGACACCAAGGAAATTAGACTGTCACTGCAGGAATGCATTGATTTTAATCAATTATGCCAGGATATAATTGCCTCTTAAGCCTCTTATGCTCCTATGGAACAGAAAAGGCTTTGACTCATTGGACTCACTTGAAAATCCCTATTGTGACTTGTTAAAGCCAGGGTACTTTTGCTTAACAAGAGAGCTGGGTTACCTAGGACCTTTTCAAGTTAAGCCCTATGTAGGCATTGACATTTTCCTCTCTTTTTCCAGTTTTTTTCACCTGGACCTGCAGAAAGAGACTGTGGGAGTTTGCTCAGGGAATAGAGTAATATGGTCCATGTAAGTACTGTGGGTTTTACTTAGTAAATTGATGGCAACCTGAGTGAGCTGGAAGTTCTGAGTTTTCATTTCCTTCCAAAACTATGTTGCTGATTTCATCCGGATCTCTAGTTTTAATTTACCCTATTCATGAAGCTTCAATTCTATGGCTCAAATGGTTATTCCAAAATGACCTTAGACAACTTGATCAAGCACAACTGTTAGATTATTTTGGCAAATAAGATGATCTTACAAAAGTCTTAGGTGGATGAGGGTTAGCTCTTCTCCAACAACTTTGCTACCAGGTTACAAAGAAAATATAGAACTAAATATTCATGATTTTGGATTAGCCAAAGCCTTCTTAATTATGAAACCAAAAGCGTAAGCAACAATAAGAAAGTTTATACTGGGCTTCATCAATACTCAAAATTTTTGTACTTCAAAGGATACCATGAAGAAAGTGAAAAGAAAACACATAGAATAGGAAAAATATTTGGAAATCATTTATCTGATGATTGACTTGTATCTAGGATATACAAAGAATGCTCATAAATCAATAATAAAAAGACAAATAATGCAAATTTAAGTGATCTGAATGGACATTTCTCCAAAGATATACAAACGGTCAATAAGCATATGAAAAGATTCTCAACATCATTCACCACCAGGGAAATGCAAAGCAACACACAACAACATACCTCTCCACACCCACTAGGAGCCAGCAGCAGTGTTGGGAAAACATTTTTATTTAAAAGAAACCATGCTTGATAGATGAAGCTTTTCATCAAAAAGGGAAGCAGTGAGAATTCTCTGGCCATTGTTCCTAAAAACTATGCATGTTTATGCATGTTTAAAGTCCTTAAACGTAATAGAAATTATTCTATTTGAGTGTTTTCAAAAACACCCTGAAATCAACAATGATGCATTACATGTAGAAGGATTTTAAAATTATATAGACACTCACTTTTCAATCACATTTCTTTCCAATAATGCAAGTAAAATACTGACGATCACCCTTTCACTTTGGATGGATTTCTCCTGAGTAACAGTTGATGCTGCTGCTACTTTGTTGTCTCAGAGTATAATACATGTCTCTTTGTGGGTTTCTTGACATAGCTTGTTCCTCCAAGAATCTTGTTTGTAGTTAGGATAAAATGACAATAAATAAATGGGTAAATATTTAGCTGTTACAATATGAAAGTCTAACCACCTACATTTCCTGTAATATTATCTAAATGCAGAGAATATGTTGTTTCTTCTCAATTATATCTGCTTCCCTATGATAACTGAAAGTAAATCAGCAAAGACTCAGAAAATACCCTTCTTGAAAAGATTCACTTGAACATGATTTTAAGAATATAAATTCATAGGGTATTTAAGATGGCATTCTGTTAACTTTTAATTAGCAATATTCACTATAGAATATAATTTCAATTTTCAAAACAAGAATTGAACTATATGTGTCTTTCTACCTACCCTAATCATTATGCTTCTAGTTAAATATCTTTCACAAGATACATCTCCAGAGTTTATCTATGGTTTTAATTCTACAATTTAGGCCTATAGATAGCATGTATCAAAAGCAGGCACCTTTCTTATCTGCCCCTCGGTTACTTCAATTCCCCATTGACTGCCTTGAAATGTCACTTCCTTAGCTACATTTTTATATTTGGCCTTTCTTGTTTTCTAAATTTCTACTCTATTTTTATACCTACCTTCCACCTGGATTTCCCCCATTTCATCACTTATAATTAATACATCAGCACACCTCACCTGAATTTTTGCTAGCACATATTTTCATAATTACTGTTTTCTCACAAGTAATTTGCTAGTATCTCCTTTCTAAATTTTTCAAGAATCATTTTTACCTTGATCTATAAGGTTCTTCATTTCCACATTACACTGATTAGTATGTGGTTTACATCAATTTATCACTGAGTCTTTTTTCCCTACACTTTAACTATTAAGATTATACTAAATCACTTTTCTGTTAAGAGGCTCAATATTAAAAGTAACTATAAGTTTTACTAAAATGTAACTTTTGCAAATATGTTTAACCCAAGTATAACAAAGTTTTAAGAAAAATTAGAAGTGGGGAGAGGCCAAGTTGGCCCTAATCTCACCATGGGTACACCAAAATTACAATGATTTACAGAGTCACTATTGATGAGAAAGACTGGAATCTAGCAACAAGATCTTCTAGAACTAAAGATATAAAGAAATAACCACAGGGAGATGGGCAGGAGGAGTAGAAACACAGTATAGTCAAGACATATAACTCAGGTGGGCAATCCACAAATGGGAGGATAATTGCACTTGCAGAGGTTATCCCCAAGGAGCAAGTGATCTCAGTTCCCCATCAGGCTCCTCAAGCTAGGGGTCTTGCACCAGAAACAAGAGCCCCCAGAATACTTTTCTTTGAAGGCCAGTGGGGCTTACTTTTAGGAGAGCCACAGACTGTGGGAAATAGAGACTCCACTCTTAGAGGGCACACAAAAAAATCTCTCATGCTCTGGGGTAGGGAGAAGAAGCAATAATTTGAATGAAGCCTGGGTCAGTCCACCTGCTGATCTTGTAGAGCCTCCAGAGGCAGGAGGCAAATGGAGCTCACCCAGGGGACAGAGACACTGGTGGTGGCCACTGTGGGGAACTCATTCTACCACAAGAACACTGTTGTTAGCAAGCACCATTTTGGAATCCTTTCCTCTAGCTTATCAGCACCAGGACCCAACCCCATCCAACAGCCTGTCACCAAAACTGGGACAATTCAGGACAAGCAATGAGCTGGGCAGGGACACAGACCCACCTACTGGCCACCAGGCTGCCTTAAGACACCACAAACCCACAGCATCCCAGGACACATGGCCACACACCAGTGGGCTGGCACTAGCCATGGGTCCAGCCTCACACAACAGTGGAAAGGCACCAGCCCCAGAACCCCCTAGTCCCCTGCCCCACCTACTAGCAGGCCAAAATACCAACTCCAGGACCCACAGGGATATGGAACCAGAGACTCTGGGACCTGGCTACACCCACCAGTTAGCCAGCACTAGCCACAGGACCACCTGGGTCTCAGCCCCACCCACCAGGAGGACAACACCAGCTCCAAGACACCTTGTACCCCTAAGCCAGGCACACCAGGATCCAGCTCCACTCATCAGTGGGCCAGCACCAGTTTTGGGACACCTTGGAACCCACAGCCAGCCATGTCAGGAATGGATCCACCCACCTAGGCCATCACTTAATCCAGTAACACCAACCCCACAACCACCCATCCCAAAACCTAGCTCCACCCACCAGTGAGTCAGTACTAGCCCCAGGATTCCTCAGGCTCCACAACCATCAACCTTATGAACCAGCCCCACCAACCAGTGGTCATTAGCCTTCATACAAGGCAAGGCCTGGCAACCAATGAGACGGGGCCAGCCATGTCTACCAGACAACCCACAGTGGTCAGCCTACCACAACAGAAGACTCGTGCATCCCACAAATGTTCACCTCTAAATCATATAGTTCTGGTGGCCAAAGGGGGGACCAAAGGGATATAGAGGAGAACTCCTACAAAAGGTCCCTTTCTCCAAATGTGGGAAACATAACCAACCTACCAGATACACAGAAATAAAAATGTAAATTAGGCAAAATGAGGTGACAGAGGAACATGTTCCAAAGGAAGGAAAAA
The DNA here is from genome assembly GCF_002837175.3 of Physeter macrocephalus. Taxonomy (NCBI): domain Eukaryota; kingdom Metazoa; phylum Chordata; class Mammalia; order Artiodactyla; family Physeteridae; genus Physeter; species Physeter macrocephalus. The sequence goes on from NC_041221.1 coordinate 112,351,931, forward strand.
GATAAAACCTCAGAAGAACTAAGTGAAATGGAGACAGGCAATCTACCTTATAAAGTATTCAAGGAAATGATCATAAAGATGTTCAAAGAACTCAGGAGAAGATGGTATAACACAGTAAGAAGTTAGAAGTTTTTAACAGAGTTAGAAAATATACAGAAAAACCAAAGAGATGAAGAATATAATAACTGTAATGAAAAATACACTAGAAGGAATCAAAGGTAGATTACATGATAAAGAGGAAGAAATCGGTGAGCTGGAAGACAGAGTAGTGGAAATCACCCAAGCTGAACAGAAGAAAAGAAAAAAGAATTTTAAGGATCATGTAAGAGACCTCTTGGACAATAACAAGTATACTAACATTCACATTATAGGCATCTCAGAAGAAGAGAGAGTTAAAGGATAAGGAACATATTTGAAGACATAATAGGTAAAAACTTTCCTAACATGGGAAAGGAAATAGACATCCAGGTCCAGAAAGTACAGAGTCCCAAACAGGATCAACCCAAAGAGGACCACACCAAGACACACTGTAATTAAAATGGCAAAAATTAAAAATAAAGAAAGAATATTAAAAGCATCAAGGGAAAAGCAAAAAGTTACATAGAAGGGAACTCCCATAAGGCTATCAGCTGGCTTTTCAGCAGAAACTCTGAAGGCCATAAAGGAGCAGCACAATAAATTTTAATTAATGGGGCTTCCCTGGTGGCGCAGTGGTTGCGCGTCCGCCTGCCGATGCAGGGGAGCCGGGTTCGCGCCCCGGTCTGGGAGGATCCCGCATGCCGCGGAGCGGCTGGGCCCGTGAGCCATGGTCGCTGAGCTTGCGCGTCCGGAGCCTGTGCTCCGCAACGGGAGAGGCCACAACAGGGGGAGGCCCGCATACCACAAAAAAAAAAAAAAAAAAAAAAAAAAATTTTAATTAATGTAAGGGAAAAATCTACAACCAAGAATACTCTACCCAGCAAGGCTCTTGTTCAGATTTGATGGAGAGATCCAAAATTTTACAGACAAGCAAAAGCTAATACACCTGAGCACCACTAAACCAACTTCACATGAAATGTTAAAGGCACTTCTTTAAACAAACAAAAAAAAAGCCACAACTGGAAACATGAAAAATACAAAAGGAAGAATCACATTGGTAAAGGTGAATATACTGTAAAGGTAGTAAATCAACCATATGTAAAGCTAGTAGGAAGGTTAAAAGATAAAAATAGTAAAATCATCTATATCCACAATAAGTAGTTCAGAGACATAAAATGAAATGATATAAAATATGATGTCAAAAACAGTAATTGTGGGGGAAGAGAGTACAAATTCAGGATTTTTAAAATGCGTTTAATTAATTGATCAGCAACTTAAAATAATCATGCTTTTATACATAGATTGCTATATATAAACCTCATGGTAACCACAAATCAAAAATCTGTAGTAGATACACACATAAAAAGAGAAGGGGATCCAAACATAACCCTAAACAGAGTCATCAGATCACAAGGAAAGAGAACAAGAGAACAAAAAACTACAAAAACAACACAAACACAATTAACAAAATGGCAATAATTACCTTAAATGTAAATGGACTTAATGTTCCAATCAAAAGACAGTGTGACTGAATGGATACAAGACCCTTACATGTGCTGCCTGCAAGAGACTCACTTTAGATCTAAAGACACCCAGACTAAAAGTGAGAGGATAGATAAAGGTATTCCATGCAAATAGAAATCAAAGGAAAGATGGGGTTGCAATACTTATATCAGACAAAACAGATTTTAAAACAGGCTGTACAGGAGACAAAGAAGGATCTTACATAAAGATCAAGGGATCAATCCAAGAAAAAGATATAACAATTATAAATATATAGGCATCCAACATAAGAACACTTAAATACATAAAGCAAATATTAATAGACATAAAGAGAAATTGACAGTAATACAATAATAATAGGGGACTTTAACACCCCACTTACATCAATGGACAGATCATCCAGACAGAAAATCAATAAGGAAACACTGACCTTAAATGACACATTAGAGCAGACAAACTTAATAGATACATATGGAACATTCCATCCAAAAGTAGAAGAATACACAGTATTTTCAAGTGCACATAGAACATTCTCCATGATAGATCACAGGATAGGCCACAAAACAAATCTCAATAAATTTAAGAAAATTGAAATCATATCAAGCATCTACTGAACACAACACTGCAGGAGTAGAAATCAACTACAAAGAAAAAATTGCAAAAAGCACAAACTTATGGAGGCTAAACAATATGCTACTAAACAACCAATGAATCACTGAAGAAATCAAAGAAGAAATAAAAATACCTGGAGACAAATGAAAATGAAAACACAATGATCCAAAATCTATGGGATGCAACAAAAGCAATTCTAAGAGGGAAGTTTATATGATAAAAGCCTACCTCAGGAAACAAGAAAAATCTCAAACAAACAACCTAACTTTTCACCTAAAGGAGCTAGAAAAAGAAGAACAAACAAAACCAATTAGAAGAAAGAAATATTACATTGGCCAAAAAGTTCGTTCAGGGTAAGATGGTATGGAAAAACCCAAACAAACTTTTTGGCCAATTCAATAATAAGTACCGGAGCAGAAATAAATGAAATACAGACCCCCAAAAATAAATAAAAACCAATGAAACTAAGAACTGGTTCTTTGAAAAGATAAAATCGATAAACCTTTAGCCAAACTCATCACGAAAAAAAGAGAGAGGGCTCAAATCAATAAAATCAGAAATGAAAAAGGAGAAGTTACAACGACACCACAGAAACACAATGGATCCTAAGAGTTTACTATGAACAATTATATGCCTGTAAAATGGACAATGTAGACAAAAAAGTCAAATTCCTAGAAATGTACAATCTCCCAAGACTTAATCAGGAAGAAATAGATAATATGAACAAACTCATTACCAGTAATGAAATTGAAATCAGTAATAAAAATACTATCAACAAACAAAAGTCCAGGACCAGATGGCTGCACAGGTGAATTCTACCAAACATTTAGAGAAGAGTTAACACCTGTCTTTTTCAAACTATTCCAAAAAACTGCAGAAGAAAGAATGTTTCCAAACTCATTCTATTAGGTCAGCATCACACTGATACCAAAACCAGATGAAAATATCACCCCAAAAACAGAAAATTGCAGGCCAATATTGTTGATGAACATAGATGCAAAAGTCCTAAATAAAATATTAGCAAACCAAGCCCAACAATACATTAAAAGGATCATAACACTATGATCAAGTGGGATTTATCCCAGGGATGAAATGATGTTGCAGTATCTGCAAATCAATCAGTGTGATACACCACATTAACAAATTTAAGATTAAAAATCAGACAGTCATCTCAATAGATATAGAAAAGCTTTTGACAAAATTTAACATCCATTTATGATAAAAAAAATACTCTCAACAAAGTGTGTATAGAGGGAACATACTGCAACATAGTAAATGTCACATATGATAGCCCACAGCTAACATCATACTCAATGATGAAAAACTGAAACTGTTTCCTCTAAGATCAGGAAGAAGACAAGGATGTCCACTCTTGCCACTTTATTCAACATATTATTGGCAATCCTCGCCATAGCAATTAGACAAGAAAAAGAGATAAAAGGAAACCAAATTGGAAAGGAAGAGGTAAAACTGTCACTGTTTGCAGATAACATGATAACTATATATTAGAAAATCTTCAAGACAACATCCAAAAAACTACTAGAGTTCATCAAAGAATTTGGTAAAGTTGCAGGGTACAAAATTAATATACAGGAATCTGTTGCATTTCTATATACTACAATGAACTATAAGAGAAATTAAGGAAACAATCCCATTTACCATTGCATCAAAAAGAATAAAATACTTAGGAATAAATCTAATTAAGGAGGTAAAAGACCAGTACTCATAAAACTGTAAGACACTGATGAAAGCAAATGAAGATGACACAAATAGATGGAAAGATATACTGTGCTCATGTACTGGGAGAATAGACACTGGTAAAATTACCATACTATCCAAGGTAATCTACACGTTCAATGCAACCCCTATCAAAATATCACTGGCTTTTCTCACAGAACTAGAAAAATTTCAAAATTTGTATAAAATACAAATGATTCCAAACAGCCAAAACAATCTTGAGAAGGAAGAACAAAGTTAGAGGTATCATGCGCCCTGATTTCAAACTATTACAAAGCTACATTCATCAAAACAATATGGTATAGGCACAAAAACAGACACAAAGATCAATGGAAAAGAATAGAGAGCCCAGAAATAAACTCTAATTTATATGGGGAATTTATTTATGACAAAGGAGGCAAGAATACACAATGAGCCTCTTCAACAAATGGTGTTTGGAAAACTGGACGGCTACATGCAAAAGAATCAAACTGGACTACTCTCACGCCATGCACAAAAATAAATTCAAAATGGATTAAAGCCTTAAGTGTAAGATCTGAAACCATAAAACTTCTAGAAGAAAACATATGCATTATGCTCTTTGATGTCAGTCTTCGTAATACGTTTTTGGATATGTCTCTTTGGGCAAGGGACACAAAACAAAAATAAACAAATGGGACTACATCAAACTAAAAAGCTTTTGCATGATGAAGGAAGCTGTCAACAAAATGAAAGGATACCTGCTGAATTGGAGAAGATATTTGCAAACAATATATCTGATAAGGGGTTAACATTCAAAATGTACAAAGAACTCATTCAACTCAACATAAAAAAAAACAATTAAAAAATGGGCAAAGGTTCTGAACAGACATTTTTTCAAAGAAGACATACAGATAGTCAACATGCACATGAAAAATGCTCTACAACACTAATCATCAGGGAAATGCAAATCAAAACCACAGTGAGGTACCACTTCACACTTCTCAGAATGGCTATTATCAAAAAATCAACAAATAACAAGCGTTAGCAAGGACATAGAGGAAGGGGACTGCTTGCGTACTGTTGGTGGGAATGTAAACTGGTGCAGCAAGTGTTGAAGAAAATATGGTGATTCCTCAAAAAATTAAAAATAAACCTACCATATGATCCAGCAATACCACTCCAGGTATTTATCTGAAGAAAAAAACACACTAACTTGTAAATATACATGCACCCCTATGTTCGTAGCAACATTATTTGCAATAGCCAAGATATGGAAGCAACATGAGTACTCATCAACAGGTGAATGGTTAAAAAAGCTGTGGTCTATCTACTTACAATGGAATGTTACTCAACCATATAAATAGAATGAAATCTTGCCATTGCAACAACATGGGTGAACCTAGAAGGTATTATGCTAAGTGAAATAAGTCAGAGAAAGACATACCATATGATTTCACTTGTATGTAGAATCTAAAAAGTAAAACAAATGAACAAACATAAAAAACATAAACAGAGTTATAGATACAGGGAACAAACGAGTTTGCCAGAGGGGAGAGGGGTCAGGGGAGAAGTAGGTGAGGGAGATTAAGAGGTACAAACTTCCAGTTGCAAAATAAATGAATCACAGGTATGAAATATACAGTTGAGGTATATAGTACTACATAATATCTTTTCTGTATGGTGACATAGCATAACTAGATCATGGTGATCATTTTGAAATATATAGAAATATGCAATCACTATGTTGTATAATAGGAACTAAAATAGTGTTGTAAGTCAATTACATTCAAATACAAACTAACTCAGAAAAAGAGATCAGATTTGTGGTTACCAGAGGCAGGGATGTGGAGGATGTATAGGGGGAATTGGAGAAGGGCAGTCAAAAGGTCAAACTTCCAGTTATAAGATAAATAAGTACTAAGGATATAATGTACAACATGATAAATGTAATTAATACTTCTGTATGTTATATCTACAATACATGAAAGTTGTCAAGAGAGTAAATCTAAGAGTTCTAATCACAAGGAAAAATTTTCTTCCTATTTCTTTAATCTTGTATCTATATGAGATTATGGATGTTCACTAAGCCTATTGTGGTAATCATTTCATGAGGTAGGTAAGACAAATCATTATACTATATACCTTAAACTTGTAAGGTGCTGTGTGTCAATTATATCTCAATAAAACTGAAAGAAAAAAATAGAAGTGTTATGGGGATCATTTTCTTAGCTGAGGGAACACTGCACCCTTCAACATGGAAGAAGAAATTAAATATAAGTGGCTTGGGATTAAAGAGACAATGACTCAACACTCATGAGTTCACTAGGAAGAACATCAAAAAAATATTCAAGTCTCACTTTAAAGAATAAACACAAGGACTTCCCTGTTGGCGCAGTGGTTAAGAATCCACCTGCCAATGCAGGGGATACAGGTTCGAGCCCTGGTCCAGGAAGATCCCACATGCCACAGAGCAACTAAGCCCGTGTGCCACAACTACTGAAGCCTGCGTGCCTGGAGCCCGTGCTCCACAAGAGAAGCCACGGAAATGAGAAGCCCGTGCACTGCAACAAAGAGTAGCCCCTGCTCGCCACAGCTAGAGAAAGCCCACGCACAGCAACAAAGACCCAACACAGCCAAAAATAAATTAATTAATTTTAAAAAAAAGAATAAACACAGGTAACAAGGTAACAGCAAAATATTTGGAACACATAACAGAAAGGAAGCTCGATATCCTTGATATACAAAGAAGTCTTACAAATCCAAAAGAAGACTATGAAAAACAGGAAAACGATAATAGGAACAGAGATACAACTGGTTAATACTTATTCAATCTTCCAAGTAATGAAAGGAATATAAGTTTAAATAATGTTTTTATTCTCAGACTAAGGTAAGAAAAATTGAAAGTCATAATCCTGAAGTTTCTTCCAGTTCCTACTGCTGGAAAGTAAATTGCCCCTAAATTTGGCAACTTAAAACAATTTAATTCTGTTTATAGATTCTGTGGGTCAGGGATTCAGAAAAGGCACAGTGGGGCAGTTTGTTTCTGCTCTGTGATATCTGTGGCCTCAACTGACAAGACTCAGGAAGTGAAGATGACTGGACAGTGGGGTGGCAGGAGTCACTTGGAGGTGTCTTCACTCGTGGCTGGTGGTTGATGCTGGCTGTCACGTAGGAACTCATCTGGGGCTATGGGCCAGAACACCCCCCTGTCTCCTCTCCATGTGGCCTGGCATGTAGCCCTGGCCTTTATTACACAGTGGTGTCCCAGGCCTCCAAAGACAATGGTCCAAAGGGAAGCAGGTGGAAGATAATCACCTTTGTGACCCAGCCTCCAGAGTCACATAGTATCAAATCCACTGAAGTCACAAACCTGTCCAGATTCACCAGGAGGAAACAAACCCCATCTTTCAATGGGAGGAATATCAAAGTCATATTGTACAAAGACTGTATGAGAGGGGAGATTTTGTTGTGGCCATTCTCACAAGATACAGTCTGCCACAGAAAAACTGTAGGAAAATGCATACTCTCAAAGAATGCTAAATGTCAATGGGTATCTTTCTGAAGGCTACACTGACAATGTAAACCAGAGGTGTTATAAACGCTCTAATCCTTACATGAAGAAAATAAGATTATTTTCTCTAAATCAAATCATGTTCCACTTGGGGAATAGACAGACCCATTTCACTTCTCAAATACATCAATTAATAATCTTCTAACTATGAATAAAATTTTATAGCACCTTACTTAATGCAGATGTTTTCCTGGAGAATGTTTCACTGAGTGAATTCAAGACATGAGTCGCACATTCATTCAACAAATAATTACTGAGTTCCTACTAAGTGCCAGGAGTTCTGCTAGATGCTGATTAACATGAACACCATTCCTGCTCTCATGGGTTTAAAATCTACTGAAGAGGTGGATACAAAATAATTATATAATTATAATTAGAGTCTGTGAGAAATACTTTTAAATAATGTATAGGAAACTATGAAAGTATTTTCAGGTAGAATTATACTAGAAATCAAGAACTTGAGATTTTAAATTGAGACTTGAAGAATTTCTAGAAATTTACTATTTAGGGGGTGGTGGAAAGATTTCTAGGCAGTGGGGAGAATTTATGTAAAAGCCATGAAGCAGGAAACAGGTTGGCATACTGGGCAAACATAAAGAAGGCCAATGCTTTCCCAACGTACTTAATGAGTGAGGGGGACAAATGCCCAGGAAGACACCAGAGAGGTAAACAGGACCCAGACAAACCCATGGCCCTATGTCCTCATCAAATATTTTATGCTTTATTATTTGTATATTGAACACTCGTGGAAGGTTTTAAAGCAAGAGCACAACATTGTCTTTTTTTTTTTTTTTTGTATTTTCAAAACATTGTTCTGACTTTTCTCTAAAGGATGGAGACAGTGGGAGCAGAGGAGGAGACTAGTTACAAGTCCATTTGCAGAGATGCAGGCGAGACGTGAGTATGACTTAGACTAGTGAACTGGCAATGAAGATGAGCTCACTTGGTAAGGAAATAAAGTAGGTTGGGTGTTCAAAACCCAAAACTAGAAATTTCTATACCACTCATCACCATACAAATGGATAAAATCTTTCTATAATACAACTTGACAATATTTTGAAAGCCTTAAAATATTAATATTCCCTTTAACCCAACAATTCTACCTCTAGGCATTTATAATAAGGAATAATCACAGATATGTGCAAAGAGTTAGCTCAAGGGATATTTAGAGCAACAATGTTATAAACTAAGATTTCAAATCATCCAAAGACTGGTGGTTGCTCAGGTCCTGGTTTCTAAATATGATTTTCTTATAAAAGGAATCAGGGATTCTTAAAGAAAAGACTGATTCTGGGTACGGGGCAGGAAAAATACAAGATGAACATGGAAGAAACAGTAAGAAAGGATGAGAGGTTATCAAAACACAAAAGGATAAGGGATTATCAAAGGGCCAAAGAAGCCAATCTGAAAGATCTCCCAATGGCCAAAGCTGGAACATTGTGACTAGAAAAATTAATAATATAGTAATAGATTATAAGCCAAAGCATAAAATAAATATGCACAAGTTCCCACTAATATAAATATATGATTAATAAATATAGAAGGAAAAACAGAACTCTTTCCTTCAGAAGAAGTCTAAAATATTTATGCAGATAACACTGTTAAGGAGACAGACCTCACCTTTCCTAACCCTTCTACTTATGCACCCCACCTTTACTCCTCCCAACCCTCACTCAGTGTGTGATGGACTTAGTGACCTGTTTCTGATGACTAGAGAATGGAAACAGGAAGGAAAGGTAACTTTACAGTGGAAAACCTGGTAAACCCCACCTTGGCTAGGCTATCAAGGTTAACGTTGCCAGTGATAAGGCAGGTTGATACCATGTATTCTCAATAGGATATGAAAAGAAGGGCACTTCACTTCTGTGGTATTCTTCCCCAAACACATAATCCCTGTCTAATCATGAAAAAAAAAAAATCAAACAAACCCAAATTGAGAAACATTTACAAAATATCTGACCAGTACTTCCCAAAATTGTCTAGATGGTGAAAAACAAGGAAAGAGACTAAGGAGATTATTCAGTACAATGTGGTCTCCTGGACTGGATCCTAGAATAGAAAAAGGGTATTAGTGAAAACACTAGTGAAATCCTAATGAAGTCTGAAGTTTAGTTAATAGTAGCATACAAACGTTAGTTTCTGAGTTTTGACAAATCTACCATGGTTACATAAGATGTTAACAATAGGAAAAGCTGGGTGAGAGTAGATGGGAACCCTCTGTACTATCTCTGCAACTTTTCTATAAATCTAAAATTATTCTAAAATAAGTTTATTTTAAAAAATAAACTTACAGTATGGTTTAGCAACAGGAATAACACTACTGAAACAATTACAGAGCTACCAGAGGAGGAGCAGAGTTCCCCTTGCTGGTGATTTCCCACCCACATTGGTCTGCTGCCAGCATCTTTATGCTGCTTTCTTATATATGCTTGCCTTGTGGTTATAATTTTCTTTTGAGACACTGGGAATTCCTGTAATTAAAAAAAAGCTTCTGTGGAATTCAATTTTTAAAAGATTTTTGGTTAAAAATTGTGGTATAATCATAAAATGGAATACAGATGTAAACATCAAAAATACTGCTATAAAATAACATACTATACTGATATTGAAAAAGTTTTACAATACTTTTTTTTTTTTTTTTTTTTTTTTTTGCATTACGGGGGCCTCTCACTGTTGTGGCCTCTCCCGTTGCGGAGCACAGGCTCCGGACGCGCAGGCTCAGCGGCCATGGCTCACGGGCGGTATTGAAAAAGTTTTACAATACTTTTTTTTTTTTTTTTTTTGCATTACGGGGGCCTCTCACTGTTGTGGCCTCTCTACATTATTAAGATGAGGTTCCCCTGTTGACATTCCCATAGTATTCCATACCTGTCTGTCATAGAAATTACTGCAATTGGAATTAAGTATTTTTGCTCTTAACTCTGTAACTGATCTTTTGATTCTTTGAGCATATGAAGGCCTTTTCCATTTAGGACCTGTGCACTTGCCCTGTTTTCTTTTATCTGAATGAGTGTCTCCAAAATTTCACCATTTTCACATGGTCAGCCTCTTCTTGTTTGAAGTGTCAGCTCAAACATCACCTTTTTAGAGAGATTTTCAAGACCATGTTATCAAAATAATATTGGCTACCCCCATCACTCTTCCTCAGATCACTCTGCTTTATTAATCTTCACAAACATTTGGCACCATCCTAAATTATAGGTTTATTTGTTTCTTTGTGTATTGTCTGTTTACTCCTTCTAGAATACAACTCTGAGAGAATGGACTTTGCCTATCTCCTAGCCACTCCACAGCCAGTGCCTGATCCAGGGCTGCATGCAAAAGGGTGCCTGGTAAGTGTCTGTGGCAAAGATGCACAAGTGGGTCTTGGCTGGATATGCAAATTTAGAACCCAGCCCACAGAGGTGATAGCTGAAGCCAGGAGAAAGGATGTTATCACGTAGGTGAAGAATGCAGGAAGCAGAGGGCTGAAAACTGAGCCTGGGAAGCGGTCATCAAGAAGCACAAAGCGGGGACTTCCCTGGTGGCACAGTGGTTAAGAATCCGCCTGCCAATGCAGGGTACACGGGTTCGAGCCCTGGTCTGGGAAGATCCCACATGCCGCGGAGCAACTAAGCCCATGCACCACAAATACTGATCCTGTGCTCTGGAGCCCATGAGCCACAACTACTGAGCCCACATGCCACAACTACTGAAGCCCAGGTGCCTAGAGCCCGTGCTCCGCAACAAGAGAAGCCACCGCAATGAGAAGCCCACACCACAACGAAGAGTAGCCCCCACTCGCTGCAACTAGAGAAAAGTCTGCGTGCAGCAACAAAGACCCAATGCAGCCAAAACAAATTAATTAATTAAAAAAAAAAAAAAAAAGAAGCCGCACAAAGTGGAGGATGAAGAGTTAGTGGAGAATACAGAGAAGAGGGGATCGAAAGGGAGAATAAGGTCCAGGGGGCCAAGAGAGGAGATCACTTGAAGAAGGAGGTGCAAGTTACCAATGGCAATCCTGAATATGGGGTCAAGAAAAGTTATTACTTTTTAAATAATCAACAGGGCAAGATTGCTGCCATATCATTACACCCTCACTGTAGCAAGGATTAAACAAATCCATGAAGAAACAGCAAAACAGGTTATAGAAGTTTTTAATATATTATAAATGATTTACACTGAACAAATGAATGGTGCCCTCTGAGTTGTGGGGTCATGATTAAATCTTTTTCTACATTTTTATATATTCTGCTTGTTCCAAATTTTCCAAAACATGCATGAATTACTTTTATAAAATCTTTGTGTATTTGGCATGCTTGTCCAATTAGTAAAAATATAGATAGACACCTATGAGGCCATGTATATTGTGCCAGGCTGTCACCTTTTCATTTTTCAATATTAAATGAACAAAAAACCCAATGACACTAACATTATCTGTAGATGTTTTGTGACAGAATAAAACATCCTGCTTCCTCTAAACTTTACACCACCAACCGCACCACGGTCTGAGCCCTTTATTCCAAAAGAATTTGTGTTAATAGACCAAAGCATTATTTAAGATTAACATTCAAAATGCTGATTTCCACAGGATTGCCAGGTGTTAGATAAGGCAGCTTTCACTATAATTCACTTAGATACACAGTAGCTAAAACGAGGGTAAATAAAGCTTTTAGACGATGCCATGAAATGAGAAAACTTCCTACGAATTAAAAAAATATAATAACAAAAAAGTAGGACAGAGGATTGTTATTTTAGTAGAGAAGTAAAGCAATAGGGTTTTGGCAAGAGGGCCTAGAAGCAAGGCAAAAGTGTTAACTCCCAGGAGCTATGTGGGATCATCCTAGCTACTTATTCTATTTGATTACACACTCTTACTTTCCTACACACTTCAGAAGTGGCAACTGCCAGAACTCATATCTTATCTTGGGTTAGATCAGGTCCTCGATGCTTTTTAATTTATGTTTTAAAATATAAAATAAACCTCGGAAACTTGAAGGATCTTCTCATGTTCTAGGATATTTTTAGTTAGTTTTTTTAAAGCCCTCTCCAGAGAAATTCTTTCACATATGAAACTGCACTGCGAAGAAGAAGAAAAGAAAGAGAATTCAAGGCACATATACTAGAGGCAGTTATCAGAAACCCAAGTGTCAGTATGTTCCTACAAACTATTCAACAACCACAGACTCCACATTTTTTTTCTTTTTGTTTCTCATTGTTGTTCCTTATGCTTGAGGCATCACCTATGGTGACTCTTAACTTTCCTTATGACAAATCCATAGCTCTCTGCTTGCTTCTCAGCATATTCTGATATAACACTGCCCACCTCTACCCCTAGCTCTGACTCTGGATGTTTAATCTGACCCTTGAGGTCTCCTTCCTCTGAAGGTGTATCTCCTTAACAAGAGAACTGGTAATATATTTCAGGTTGACATGGTGAAGGTATTTCAACATGTATGAGCCTTGACACCAATGATCAGACCATCACCCATGATAGCTCATGCATTTACCTACACAACAGAAGTAAAATTTCATTAGAACACAGATTCAGATTTTAATACTCCCAGACATACCTACAGAAAGACCAAATCCCTGAGTGTACTTATCCCTAAACATTAACACCTAATCTATGAAAACAGTGCAGTAATTTGTTAACTAGAGCTGTGTATTTACTGAGAAATATATTTTTCCCATTTGGTAGAAATCCAAAAAATTGAAAATATCAGATTGGGTTCCAAATATATTGAGATCTCTCTATCCTTTGGTTCCAAGATATTTCATACTGCTGAAAAGTTAGACTTTGAATTTTTCCAATTCCCCAGTAAAGAAAGAATTCCAGGGGTAATGAATTGTTAGGAAATGTGTGTCTGGGTCCACCTGCAGGCACAATGTTGGCCAACTTTGAGAGAAATAATTTTTGATTGTCTCAAATAATCCCCAACTAACTCTCATCATGGTTCATGCTCCTTTCCATCTCCTGGGTCTGAGATCCTCCATTTAGAATTACTTCTCTGACTTTGGTCTCAAGGAGTCACCAAAAAAATGACATAGCATAGAATTTTAGAAATGGTGGGTATGATACAGAGCATCTAAGCTGCTCTTTATTTTGTCAGGTACAGAAGCTGAAGTCAAGAGAGGCAGTGTGACCTGTACAAGGTCACCAGGACAGGCAATGGTAAAGATTGCCCTAAAACTCTGATCTAAAGCTTCTAAATGGAGTGTTCTTGATTTATGTACAAGGACCTACCAGAGTTCCTGCCACAAAACTCCTGTCCAGGGCCTCAAAAAGCATAGATTGTTTCCATTGTATCACTATATGCATCACTATATGTCACTGGTTCTTAAAGTGTAATCCCTGGACTAGCAGGATCAGTATCAACTGGGAACTTTTTATTAATGCAAATTCTCAGGCTCCCCCTAGGCCTAAATCAGAAACTCTGAGGGTGGGTCCTAGTAACCCATGTTTTAAAAAACCTTCCAGCTGACTCTTACACATAAGGAATTTTGAGAGCAACTGTTCCATACCAAGCTTTTCACCTTTACCTATGTCAGGATACTTATTTTCTATTTTCATCAGAAGCCTGACACAACACAGCACTAATTTTCACTGAAACCTGGTATGGAATAGATCAATTTTTTTTTTCAAATATTAATATGAAAAATCATTACCTGGGGCTCTTGGTTAAAAAACAGATTCTGATTCAGTAGGTCTGGGATAGGGCTTGAGATTCTTCATTTCTAATAAATTCCCAGGTGATGTCAATGCCACTGGTCAGTGGACCACACTTTTAGGAGCAAGGAATATAGTTAACAAGCTTCAACATCAAAATTTGGGGCTAATTATCTTGGATTGAGGAAGGGTGAAAAGCAGGATATCCCACCATTTATGTGCCCTTTCATAGAATCAATGCCAGTGACATCCTGGGGTCCTCTGTAAAAGACACATAGATCAGTAGACCTTTATCCCTAACACTTCACCAGTTCTTGGGTACTTAGTTGCACGGTTTCAGCAGTGCTTTTAGAACAAAGCATAGGACTGAGGGGGGATTGAGGGATGGCCGCACTGCAGTAAAAACAGCAACCCAAGGGAGCAAGGCTCTGAGGGGCACTGTGGTAGGAGAGCTCTGGGTAGCCATGAGAGGGATCATGAAGACAGATACAGGGCTAAGCAAGGGAAGCTGGGAGGCACCGAAAACACACACGACTGACTTCAGAATTTTGAGAAGGCTCAGTCCAGGGCAGTGGTGCCAAGGAATGTCAATGAACTGTTCACAATTTAGTCTGAGGGAGGGGCCTGATCATGTCTGATGGGATGCCTTCATCCTCACTAAGTGATTGGGCTTTTATCATAAAACCATCCCCTTGTCTTTATATACAGTACTCTTAGACCTGCCTTTTTTTGTCTTCCTTCGTTTTTATACTGGTAATTTCATCAGAAAACTATTTTCTACATGCTTGCCATTGAAGAAGAAACCCTAAGCCAATTTTTTTTTAAATGCTGTTGGACTGTACACAAGGCAGCAGACAACTACCATGAATTATTCTGACTGATGACCCAGTGATGGGTGGGTGTGCCCTGTGGTTGGATGCTCAGCAGCAGCACGACAGCACGGCAAGAGAAGTTTCTGCTGCCTAAGGGCTGTTGACGATAAGGGACTTTTCTTCTCTGATTTACAGGCCTGTATTCTATCATCAGTTTTCACACTCCTCCTTGCTTCTGATTTGGACAACTGGACAGCTCCTGGCAGTTGCACAGTCCAAAGGTCAAATGGACAAGATGACTAAAACCACATTCATGAGGGAGAAAGGCAGGACAGGTCCCTGACTCATATTCATAGTACAAATTAATGGCCAAATACTCTGTGGTTCACTTAGAAAAGATTCAAAGTTCACTTAGAAAAGATTCAAAGTCACTCAGACCAAATATCACTGCTGCCCTGACTGATCCCCTATAACGGATCTTAATACAATTATATCCCAGGGGATATTAAAAAGCACAGCCTCCACCATCCAAAGGAATAAGACTTCTAGTGCCAGGTCATTTCTAATATAGGTTGGGATGGAAGGGGAAAAAGAAGTCACCTGTCTTATCCTCCAAGTGACTTTGATAAATAATTTCTTGGCACATTAAACCTAGTTGAACTACACTATTCCTATTGCTATAAAACAAAGAAATGAGATGATCAAGACCAAAATATTCCCCTTTTTGGTGATTCTATATTATAGTTGGCTGGTAACTCGAAATTTATTTCTAACAAGCCTTGAACCCTGAAGTCATTCTCCCCAGCAATGGTTCAGCAGCTGACATTTATATCTACACTCCATCTCAGGCCAAAAGAGCCTCTTTGCCTTTCCAAATATCCTGCCAGGCTCCACCAGGGAATTCTGGATGGTGTGGAAGATTCAGGAAGTGAATTGAGGCTGCCAGGAATCTTCATCCAGGTTAATCAGCTCTGTAGACTCTAGGAGCAAAGAAGCAAGCTGGCTGGCTGAGTGATGCAGATAAACAGATGGCTTGGGCACAAGTTAAATGAACTGCATATTGGCTTCCAAATTCTCCTGCATCTAAAGCCATCAAAACAACATTACTGCAGATTTCATCATCAACTTGATTTACATTTTCCATCATGGGAGAGAGGGGGATAATAAATTCAACACTTTGTTACCTTTTAAATGTGAAATTCCCCTTGATGATAGATAGCAAAAAGAGTTAAGGGAATGAAATGTTAAAGACATTTGAGTATTTACTTAATTTTTTACATAATTCCAAATTCATATTTTTATGGTGATTGTAAGGAGTCCAATTTAAAAGTTGAATAATTATTCAAGGCAAAAAGGCCCCAACTTTTATATGAAATATTTTATGATACATTTACTAACAGGAAAAAAAAAGGATTGCATCCAGTTGCTTAAAGATTTCATTAACTTGGGAAACAAAAGAAGAATGTTATACTTTTCTGCCACTGATAATATGTGCTGTTTTCTTCCTAGAGAGTCCTATGATTTTAAGTGATCTGAATGAATCCACACATGAAGAATGAATTTAGGGTCATGATTCCTCATTAGATGAACTTAGGTCAAGTTGAAGCAGTGGGTAGCAGGGAGTCATAATTCTCAGTCGACAATGAGTTATACACAGGATCAGAAAACAATGATGATGAAAACTTTGTGATCTTTCATTGTCCCAGGAGAAAAATGAAAAATATCTATTTGTTGGATTTTAAAAATCACTTGATGAACAAATTTGAAAACAAAATTTTATTTGGCTTATTCTTCATGTATATCAGCTCTCATGTTGAAGCACAGAATAGTGGCAGGTACCATAACCAACATGAAAGGATCCAGCACTTGAATACATGCTGAGATATGTTGAAATTTGTAGGTCCTGATGACTCGCTATTTTTAGTACTAGAGAAATTATTTATGTCATTATAAAGGATTAACTTTGAGAATTCAACACTACTTTTGAGAATTTGTGAAGGCTAGAGAAAAGTGGGGGTTTTTTTGGGGTTTTTTTTTTTGTTTTTTTTATGGTACGTGGGCCTCTCACTGTTGTGGCCTCTCCCTTTGCGGAGCACAGGATCCGAACGCACAGGCTCAGCGGCCATGGCTCACAGGCCCAGCCGCTCCGCGGCATGTGGGATCTTCCCGGACCGGGTCACGAACCCATGTACCCTGCATCGGCAGGCGGACTCTCAACCACTGCACCACCAGGAAAGCCCCGAGCAAGGTGTTTTTTAAAGAAAAATTAAAACAGCAATTTTAAGTAAAATGTTTTGTGGATCAGATAACCCACAGAGCAAATAAAAATCTTCGTGATTTTATGAAGTATGTTGTGTCAAAATAGATTCTACATACCTAATGCATTACATGAAAGCTATCAGCCTTCCTTGATTCCACTGAGTCTTCCACAAAATTTTGCTATATGCAATATATAATACTTTTTTGGGTGCTGGAGATACAAATGTATAGTAACATCTATTTTTGCCTACACAGTATACATCTTCCATTCTTTGCTTAAGATCACTCCCCTGTTTCTATGGGGAACTGCTTCACTTCTACTCTGATCATCTAGAATGATGGAAACTATCACTGTTCTCCCCCCTCATGAATACAGAGCTGGACACTTGACCCACAGTAGGCCAACCAGAGCACCCACTTACCCTGGCGGTAGTAACTGGTCTAGAGATGAGCATGTCTCTGGATAGATCAATCAAGAGCCCTGATGTTAAAAGGACACAACTCCTTGTGCAGCTTGTTACCATGGCCACCACCCACATGGAAGCGTTTGAGAGAACAAAGCTGTCAATCACAGGTAAAAAGAAAAGAGACAGAGAGTGTTGAAGACATTCAAGTCCAACTGAACTGCTTGAAATTCCAAGAGCAGCTGAACATTCTGTAACTTGTCCTTCAGCCCAGTGAGCTACCCTCATAGTTTTCCAAATAATTTCTCTTCATGTTACACATTAAATCAAGCCTTTAACAACACAGGTTTGAGCTGCACTGGTCCACTTCCAAGCAGATTTTTTTCAGGAATGAATACAAATTTATACATGGATTTGTGACTACGTGGAGTGTTGGCACACCTAACCCTCATTTTGTTCAAGGGCCAATTGTAGTTTGAGCTGAACTTCTATCTCTTAAAACCAGAAAAGTTCTAGCTTCTTATACTGGGTGGCCAAACACACCTGGTCTATTCTCTGACATTACAGTCTAGTGGGAAAGAATATCAATCAAATGATAAGTACATCTGTGGTTTCAAGCTGTGTAAGTACTGTGAAGGGATGTGACACAGACTTTAACTCTTCACATAGCATGTTCATCAGAAACCTTGAAAACGAACCCTACCTCACTGGCTGAGCAATCTCCAAACCCCTTCAGTTTTGCAATCTGACTTGGGGCATAATTTCAGAAACCTTTTCAAAGAGGGCTGGGCGCAATCTGCTAGGATCAGGAACCCCATGCTATGTTCTAATCAAGGGCTCATGGGCCAGGTCTAGCAGACAAAGAGAGATTGGTCACTTACTTTGCCTGACAGCCAGCTGTGGGTTCTGCAGGGAAATTGTTAGTAGCAAACTGGTCTGAGGGCTGAAGGAGCAATTATTGGCAATTAAAGAATTAAACATTTATTCCACCTTTCCTGGAAGAACTTATATGTTAGGGGAACCATATAGTATGTTTAACAGGAGAAAATTTATTCTTTACTGAAGAATTGAAGGTAATTGACATGAAAGGAAAAACAGAACTAGAAAAGCACCATTGTGCAATCCCTTGCAACAGTCACCAATGGACAGAGGCATTAGATAAAAGAATGGGGAACATGACAATGGAGGGACTAGGTGTTACCACATGAACCAATGATCAATCTTAGCATCCTTAGAAGTGAGAAAAACAGAGACTGTGTGTGTCTCACAATGGGACACAACACAAAGCACATAGCCCTGGCTATGAAGTGTTCTTGTGCAAACAAATGAACCAGAATAAAATCAAGCCTGTAGACATCTGTCATTTACTGGCAAGAGAGGAATAGAAGAGAAAGTTAAACATCATCACAAAGAAGCCAACAGACAAATCCAAAAAGCAAACTTTCTAAAGAATGAACTCAGTTTCTGACACATGTCACCTGCAGAAGATAAAAAGGCAGGAGGAAGAGGACTACTCCAGATCAAAAGAGATTCAAGAAAAAGATCAACTAAATATTAATGTGTACTTTATTTGGGTCCTGACTCAACCAAACCAACTGTAAAATGACCTTCAGTGAGAAATGAAGAAATTTGATTGTAGAATAGTTATCAGAAGTTATCAAGGAATTATGATAGTTATGATAATAAGATTGTGGTTAGATTATGGCCCATAATTTTAGAGAAGGATACTGATGTATGTAGGAGTGAAACAACATGTTTGTTTTTTAAATACTTCAGCAAAGGAAAATAAAGGATAAATATTGCAAATGGGGCAAAATCTTGATAAATGATGAAATTGAGTGACAGGCAAAAAGATATTCATTGTTGTTTTCTATTTCATGTATATTTGAAAGTTTCCAAATAATTTTTGAAGTTTGGTTCTTTACAAAGAAAAATTCTCTCTCTCTTCAGGGAGCATACTATTGAGAATCACTGTGAGACAAAACACATATTGCAATTAAGCAACTTAAAAGTCAGTCAGGAGAAAACAAGAGAAGCCAGCTTTCAAAAATATCTCACTCAATAACAAAATGTGTTTAAGAGCAAAATATCAAAACAAGATACTGCACTGGCTCATGGTTATAAGTTTTCAAAATTTAGCCAGGAAGAAAGAAACTCTTCAGTAGCAAATAAAAAAACGTATTTAGAACACTTGGAGATAGTTCGTTTCCTGATTTTTTTTTAAAAAAATTTTAATGAAAATAATTTTTTAACTTTATAAATTGGTCTCTATACAATTTTATTCACCACTTCTTTAATCAATCCAGATTTAGATACTTATTTACAAATATATTTTAAATATTTTAAAGACTGGATTTAAGAGAAATGTATTATCAAATCACAGTAATATTTACCACTTAGAATCTTAAAAAATATTTTAAATACCTAGGATATGTTGATAAAAGGAATGGACATGAACAAAATGATTATCACTGAAGGCAAACACAGAATTTAATCAAGAAAGAAACTGCTATCTTTCCATAAAAATCACATCAGATTTGAAATAAATGATGTGAGGATTACATCAAAATCCAAGATAAACGCTGTCAACAATATTATAGCTACAAAAAGCCAATGCCAGAAATTCTGCCCACCACTTTCCTTGAAATAAAATTTGAAAATTATAAGGAGTTATTTATTTAGCCAAAGGGAAATATTTTTTGTTCACAATGTTATGTAACACTGAAATTTACAATTAAAATATAACACTGCTCTGTTCTTCAAAGTAAAGGTAGATGACTTTCTCCTCCATGACTTATAGACTACCTGTTTAAAGGGTGATTGGAAACCTTCTACGTGTGTCCACTGCTCCTGCCTTTCTGTAACCTCCCTTGGGTCATCTGGCATCATATACACAATTGTCCAGCTCTCAAAGAAGGCAAAAGGCTTCTTAAAAATCCTCTCATCTTTGACGTAGAAAATAAATACTCAAAAAGGTTTCAAGCAATTATCTTAAAAGAGGACATCAAACCTGACTAAAAATAAATTCGGCTTGAATCCCATCACTATCAGAAAAATAAGAAAAAATTATGTTTTTAAGGCAGACGTTGAAGAAAATGCAAATGATTCTGCTGTTTTGTCCTGAAATGTTCTTTTCTTACAAGGGGAGGGTTTTGTCACCCAACT
This sequence comes from Physeter macrocephalus, assembly GCF_002837175.3. Classification (NCBI taxonomy): domain Eukaryota; kingdom Metazoa; phylum Chordata; class Mammalia; order Artiodactyla; family Physeteridae; genus Physeter; species Physeter macrocephalus. The sequence continues at coordinate 112,372,682 of NC_041221.1, forward strand.
GCAAATGAATAATAATGAAAACGACAGATTATCCCACAAGCCTCAAGTATGATGATGTTTGTTCCACTAGATATTGTTTCTTTACAGGGAAAAAAAGCCTGCTTTTCTTAAAAATTTTTTAAATGTTTTTTAATTTAAAAATTTTAAATTTTTTTAATTTAAAAAAATTTACTAAAGCTAAGCATTAAAATAAGAACCTCTATCATGATTTTCTTTGCTGTGACTACATTACTAGAAAGGGGCTAGCTATCTGCAGGAGAGTTAAAAATACTAGATTTCATTGGTGGTAGGGTTTAATCACATAAGTTAAAATTTCCTATAATCTTCAGGAGTGATTAGAATTAGAAATTCTTCCAAACCTTCTCTCCGCCTCTTCCCATTTGTTCCATCCCATGCAAGAAAGTGACACTAATCTAGTTTCTGGGACTGTTGCTGATATGGTCCCACTCAGAGCATAGTAACTAGGGGCTAGGGGGCAGGGCAAACTGCTTCTGGCTACTGTAGCTGCTCTCTGCTCTAATTTGCAGTGAAGCATCTCCAAAGAACTGCCTGAGTTGTGGTCTCCTCCTCCTCCCACATTCTCTTTTCAATCCCTTCCAAACATGCTTCCAATTCTCCACCATGCCCCTGAGACCACAAGGTCACCAGTTGCCTCAATGTCACCAAATACAGTGATCATTTCCATCCTTTATTCACTCAAACCTCAATAGTCTCTGACTACTTCTCACACTTTAGTGAGTGAACCATCTTCTCTGAGTATCCCTGAGGCCACATTCTCCTGGCTCTTGTCCTACCTCACTGACCATTCCTGCTCAGGTCTCTGTACTGGTTCCTGCTCCTTTGCTCCCCTTCTAAATACTAATATTCCTATTGGGAATAAGGCATGAAGAAAGTAGGGCTGATGAGAAATTACATTCTTCCCATTCACCCAGCATGTCTTCTTTTTGTCTCCCTCTTTCCACTACCCTTGCTCTAACTGTGAGACCTAAAAACATTTTAGAATTTCTTTCACTATTTTATTGAGTTTTAGACCATTGAGATTACCTATGGTCTGTAGATTAGAGTATACTATATAGGTGATGTCACCATACATTAACAATTTCTTAGGTGGAGGCAGAAAAAAACTCTCTGAAATTATTATAATCCCAAAGGATAATGAAGAAAATAAAACAGTCTGTGCCTGGGGAACATTATTTCTATGAATTATCTTTGTTCAGAGACTCAGAGAAAAATGGGACCATTTAAAAATCCAGAAGAAATGGATAAATTCCTAGGAACATGCAACGTATGAAAAAAGCATCATAAAGAAATAGAAAATCTGATCAATAATGAGCAAAGAGATTGAATCAGTAATCCAAAACCTCCCAACTAAGCGAAGTCCAGGACCAGACGTTTTCACTAATGATTTCTACCAAACATTTAAAGAAGAATGAACTCCAATCCTTCTCAAACTCTTCCAAAAAACAGAAGAGGAGGGCACACTCCCAAACTCATTTTAGGAGGCCAGCATTACCCTGATACAAAAACCAGAAAAGGATGCTACAAGAAAAGAAAGTTGCAGGCCAATATTCCTCATGAACCAAGAAACAAACATTCTTAACAAAATATTATTGAACCCAATTCAACAGCACATTAAAAGGATCATATACCATGATCAAGTGGGATGTATCCCTTGGATGCAAGGAGGGTTCAACATACACAAATCAGTAATTATGATACATCACATTAACAAAATGCAGGATAAAAATAGTACAATTATCCCAATAAATGCACATAAAGTATTTAACAAAATTTGACATTTCATGATTAAAAAAACTCTCAACAAATTGGGTATAGAAGGGACATACCTCAACATAATAAAAGCCATATATGACAAGCACACAGCTAACATCATACTCAATATTGAAAAGTTAAAATCTTTCCCTCTAAGATCAAGAAAAAGACCAAAATGCCCTCTCTTGCCACTTTTTTTCAACATAGTACTGGAAGTCCTATCCAAAGCAATTAAGCAAGAAAAAGAAAAGTCATGAATCCAAATCAAAAAGGAAGAACTAAAATTTTCTGTTTGCAGATGACATGATTATAGATATAGACATATTTAAAACCTAAATTCTCTACCAAAAAGCTGTTAGAACTGATAGATGAACTCAGTAAAGTTGCAGGAACAAAGTCAACATGCAAAAATCAGTTGCATTTCTATACACTAGCAACCAACTATCTGAAAAATAAATTAGGAAAAGCCATTTATAATAGCATTAAAAAAGAAAACACTTGGGAATAAATTTAACCAAGGTTGTGAAAGATTTGTACACTGAAACCTATAAAACCTATGATGAAAGAAATTAAAGGAAACACAAATAAATGGAAAGATATTTTGCATTCATGAACTGGAATAATTAATATTGCAGACTTGTCCACAATACCCAAAGTGATCTACAGATTCAATGCAATCTTTATCAAATTTCCAATGGCTGTTTTCACATAAATAGAGAAAACAATCCTAACACTCTTATGGAACCACAAAAGACCCTGAATAGCTTAACGAATCTTGAGCAAGAAGAGCAAAGTTGGGGGCATCATGCTTCCTAATTTCAAACTATATTACAAAACTATAGTAATCAAATCGATATGGTATTGGAATAAAAGCAGACACATAGATCAATGAAACAGAAGAGAGAGCCCAAAGATAAACCCATGCATATACAGTCAATTAATTTATAACAAAGGTGTAAAGAATACACAATGAGGAAAAGAAAATCTCTTCAATAAGTGGTGCTGCGAAAATTGTACAGTCACATGCAAAAGAATGAAATTGTACCCCTATCTCACACAATACACAAAAATCAGTTCAAAATAGATTGAGGAATATAACATAAGACCTTAAACCATAAAACTACTAGAAGAAAACATAGGAGGTAACCCCTTGATAGTGGCCTTGGTGCTGACTTTTTGGATTTGGCACCAAAAGTACAAGTAGCAAAAGCAAAAATAAACAAGTGGGAATACACCCAACTAAAAAGTTTGTGCACAGCAAAGGAAACAATTAACAGAATGAAAATGCAACCTACAGATGGGAGAAAATATTAGTAAACTATGTAATAAGGGTTAATATCCAATTATATAAGGAACTCAACTCAGTAATAAAAAAAATACAAATAACCCAATATGACAAAATACCTGAATAGATATTTTTCCAAAGGAGACTTACAGCTGACTAATAGGTATGTGAAAATATGTTCAACATCACTAAGCATCAGGAAAGTACAGATCAAAACGTACACCAGTCAGGATGCCTATTATTAAAAAGACAAATGTTGATGAGGTAATGGAGAAAAAGGAACCCTAGTACACTGTTGGTGGGAATATAAATTGGTATAACCACTGTGGAAAACAAAGAGGAGTTTCCTCATAAATTAAAACTGTAACTACCATATGATTCAGCAACCCCACTTTTGTATATATATCCAAAGGAAATTAAATAGCCATCTGGAAGAATAGTTATACTATTCCCATATACTCCCATATTTATTGCAGCATTATTCAAAATAGCCAAGGTATGGTAACAACTTAAATGTCTAACAATTGATGAAAAGACAAAGAAATTGTAGTATATGTATACAATAAAATATTATTTGGCCTTAAAAAAGAAGGAAAACCTGCCATTTGTGACAACATGGATAAAACTGGAGGGCATAATGCTAACTGAAATAAAGCAGACAGAGAAAGAAAAATACTGTATTTTCATATCTTTTATATGTGGAATCTTAAAAAAAAAAAAAAGAAAAAGGTGAACTCATAGAAACAGAATGGTGGTGGCCAGGGGCTGGGGAGGAGAGTGGGAGAAATGGGGAGAGACTGGCAAGATGGTGCAAAACATTTAACTATAACATGAATAAATTATGAGGCCCTAATGTATAGTATAGTGACTATAGTAATAATACTGTATTATATACTTGAAGTTTGCTAAGAAAGTAGATCTTAAGCATTTTCACTAAGGAAAAAAAAAAGGTGACTGTGAGTTGATGGATGTGTTAATTAACTTGATTATGGGAATTCTTTCCTTTCACAATGTATGTGTGCATATTATCACATTGTACACTTTAAATATATTACAGTTTTGTCAATTTTGCCTCAATAAATCTGGAAAAATGCTTGTTCATGAATATTCATGTTTTATTTGTAATAAAAAACACAAAACAGTAAGCAATGCCAATGTCCGTCAACAAGTGAATAGTTAAGCAAATTGTGGTATAACCATACAATGAAAAACATTTTAGCAACAGAAAAGAACAGCTGTCACACCCAACAGCCAGGATGAAACTCAAAATAATCATGCAGGGTATGGGTAGAAGGAGCCAGAGAAAAGAATGATGCATACAGTATTATTCCATTCATAAAATACTCTACAATATGCAAACCAATCTCAAGAGACAGAAAGCAGATCAAGGTTTTTCAGGGATGGGGATAGGTATTGAGGTTAAAAGTGTATATGACAACTTTGTGTGGATATCAATATTTTCATAATCTAGTAAAGCAACTATACTCTAATAAAAATTAATTAAAAATATTTTCATTATCTTGATTACAGTGATTGCTTTATGGGTGTACACATGGGTCAAAATTTATCAAATTGCATACCTCATACATAAGCAATTTAGTGTATATAAAAAATACTTCATAAAGCCCCATAAAAAAAATTAGAGTTAGGCTTCAAAGGAAAGATGTTGAGAATGATATAGTAAAGGGAATTCAGGCAACATAACTTTAGTGTCTTGCCCAGAGTTAAATGTTAGATTTGAGAAGAAAACATCCTGGTATTCTCAGTCAAGTATAAATCAGCAGAATTTGTTTGAACAAGGGATAATTTTTACAAACCCAGAACTGAACAGAAAGCTGAATTAGTGGCCACAAGGCGTCCCATGACAACAAATGCCACTCTGCACAGATGGGAGAAGAACTCCTTCAATATATCCTTCCAGTGATTGGTCTAGATACAGTCATTTGGCCCCCACCTTGGTGACCAAGAAAGCCTTAACATTTCCTTCTGCTTCACTAAACATCAGTCCACCTGGATTCAAATCCCTATGGGGCCACATACTAGCTGAGTTACCTTGGGGATAAGTTACAACTATCTCTGACTTAGTTTCCTCATCTGAGAAAATGATAATAGCACCCAAGTCATATAGTTGTGTTAATACATGTAACACAGATTAATACATGTAAGGTGCTAAAACCATCTATTATTATTTTCATTGTCATTCTCATTTTAAAGATGAGAAACTAAACTTCAAACAGGTAAAATAACTCATAAGTAAATCTAAGAACTGAGGGTAAGATTCAGGTCCTCACTACTAAGTCAGCATTCTTTCCCATACAACACACAGATTCCCTGCAAACAAAATATATTTGCAATCTGCAGGAGTTCACGCTGCTGATCAAATAAAAGCAGGCAAAACTACTCACCACTTAACAAGTTGGCAAACCAAAACCTTGCAAATTTAATCTCTATGCTTACTGGGAAGATCCTGCACCCAGCTGACAGAGACCTTGTCTATGAATGATTGGAAACCCTAACTAGATTGGAACAAGGAGAGGGAAAAACAAAACCGGTGATTACAGACTACTGAAGTGAGCCTGGAGCTAGGCAAAACTGGTCCTAGCTGACAGTTGATAAAGAGAAAGAGAGAGGTCACAAGTTAATTTAAGTGTATTGTCTTTCCTGGAAAGCAGAAGAGGCTTCCTTTCAATTTAACTCCTGTTTTTGGTAATAAAACTCACAGGCTGGCTCCCTCCATGCTGAACCTTCCCAGGATGCTATGTCACCAGAGCACATGATGTGACTTGATACAGTCATCACTGGAAAAAACAAACTAAAACCCACCTCTTTTTACCCCTCAAGTTTATTTTGCCTCCAGATATTCAAGAACTCAAAATTAAAATAATCTGAGCCTCTGACTTGAATTTTAACTTCCTATGTGTCTATCAGCCTTTCCAAAGGAACTCAATCTGCTGTTTGGAGTACTAATGCTCTTTCAGGTGCCAGAGAAGAAACTGCGGATGAATAAATCATGTAACGTAGTTCTCTTATTGCATTTCCTTGAGCAGATTAGAGGCCTCACATCACCTCATTTGCCTTTCATGGGTCAAATTCTACACAAAAAAAGCAAGAGCCTTGAAATATTTAGCGTTGGAAGAAATACCTTCTAGCTTCCCCTGCACTCCAAAGCTGAAAACCACCTTCTTTCTCGATTCTTGCCTCTGGTGACCAGTGTGTGCTCCCCCTACTCAGTTAGTCTCCCACTGGGTATTCACGAGCCCTCCTCTCCCTGTCTCCCCTCTCAGTGCTCTCAATCTCCCACTCATTCATTTGTCTCAGAAAAAATGGGTCGTCAGCATTTACCAAGGTTGCTCTGGACCCACCTCTCGCCACACACTCTCACAATAATGCTAATTATAGGACTCCCACACACATGAGCCAGGCAGGTAGAGAACACTTCTGAGAATTCCTTTGTGGAAGACCTCTGGAATCCAGCATTCATTCTGTGGACAAAAAACAAAGTTGCCTGCCATTTCAGTAAGCAAAGAATGTTGCCTACTATTCCAGTAAACAACATCTTATGCCCAGCATCAAGCCATCAGCCACGGTAGCTGCCCCAAAATGGTGCACCCTGAGGGGAATTCAGGGTGAAGAAAAACAGGAGAATGGCCCTAGGTAGTTATGATGCAGATCAAAGGGATAATTTCAGTGAGCCCAGATTCCTGCATCTTCCCATACATAGAAAAGCACTAAAATCGTTAACTTGAGATATCTTGTTTTTGTGATTAGCAGTAATCTTTTGAAGTTCAACTACATGTTTGTTTGTTTTTTCTAGCAAAAATTCCTATAAATCCTGACTCCTCCCTTACCTCTTTGGAACAGTTCCTCAGAGCTTGCTTTTTTTTTTTTTTTTTGAATTTTAATTTACTTATTTTTTCATACAGCAGGTTCTTACTAGTTATCTGTTTCATACATATTAGTGTATACATGTCAATCCCAATCTCCCAATTCATCCCACCACCACCACCCCCCTCTGCCACTTTCCCCCCTTGGTGTCCATATGTTTGTTCCCCCAGAGCTTTCTGGGGGGCTGATTTCCTAGGCTACAGTCCTCAGTAACATCCCCAAATAAAATATAATTCTCAGCTTTTAGGTTGTGCGTTGTTTTTTCTTTTTTTTCAGTCGACAATTTCATTGGCTAAGAGCTTGTATCTAACTTGATTAAGGGCAACAATTCATGGCAAATATTCCAACTGAACTTGAATGCTCAGTTTAATATAAGCATCAATGTTCTTTTTCTTCCAAATGTTGGGGCAGTTTGAGAATCCATGTGATGGTAAGCTCAGAACATCTGTTTTTCACTTTTAGTAGCCATACCCAGTTAGCCAATATGATAAAACCCCCATCTCAAAAAAAAAAGGATCAGAAATGAAATGCACAGAAAAAAGAGGATAAAAGACAATCCATCAGATGTGGCTCCCATGAAAAAAGGAGTCAACTCTTTTTGACAAAGGAGTCACTCCAAGAGAATGAATTAGTGAATGACTATTTCACAAAGCCTTTTTATTTCTTTGAAGCACGTTTACCAATACCTCATTATTCCTCATACAGCAGGTAGAACAGCACTGTTAACTCATTTGTCAGGTGAAAACACAGCACCAGAGGGGTTCATTAACTTGCCCGAGTTCACACAAAAACAGAACTGGGACTCAGGGTCTCTTAGCTCACAGGAAAATAACCTAAACTAAGACATCTTTTCCCCTTCAAGGAAATTCTCTTTAGATACTAAAGGCCAACAGATTGGAACTCTGCCAGTCTTGGACCTGAATTTCATCTCGACATGAGCTTCAAGCCTCTGAGCTTCCCGAGAGTCTCTGGCACTTGTTCCATGTTCTGAGGCTCAGTTTCCACTGTCCTCTCTGGGAGAGGAGGAAGGTCTTGTGGGGGAGCGATTTCATTCTGATTTCTTCTCAAAGCTTCTGCTCCTTTGAATTAGACAACTGGTGAATTCAAAAGGGTACTAATGGGCTAGGAATAGGTCTATTCTTCCTTTCTGAAGTAGTTAGAACAGGTATTTTACTTTCTCATCAAATAAACTAAGGCAGGACCCACCTTTCCTCTCCCCATCAGCTGCTTTGTTTTAATTAGAAAAATAATAATTTAAGATATTTATATCAAGTTTAGAGGCTTTCTCATCAATCCTGATGAAACCAAGAGTTTATGGGAATATTTCAAATCCACTCATGATGCTAATTAGTGACTTAGTTCAGAAAAGGGAATGAAAATAATGATCTTAAAGAAATCTAAATAAGGAAATAGGAGTTTAAAATCACTGCATTTATTTCTGTCGTCTTCCCAAAATAAATATTACAAAAATACACATAATAAGCTAAAATAAGAGTTGGAAGACGCAATCAAGAACTGAAACTACTGGTTGTTTAAAACAGAAACTGTCATCTGCCATGCCAACGACTAGACCATTGCTCTTTAAAAAAAGAAGAAAAGAAAAACAGGCACTATAGTAGAGTTAGAGTTAAATTCAGCTTTTAAAAAATTCCCTAGACATTTTATCATAAGTTAAAAAGATTTGAAAAGTAAGAAAAGAACCAAGTTTCTCCTTTTTGCCTTTTCTTCATGTCTGCTTCTTGCTTAACCTAAAGGAATTTTTCTTTCCCTCAACTGTCTGATTTGTTACTTTTCCAAATAATGTAGCACTTTTTAATATTTAAGGCAATTTTTTGTTGCCTTTCCCAAAAGGGCTTTTCCTGACAGAAGTATGGGGAAATGGAAGGGTGCTGGAGTAGGATGCAGGAGAGTTGGGTTTAGGCCCAGAATGGGTCCTTAAACTCACATTTGATGTGGGAGAAGTCACTTCACCTGCCCGGTTTCAATTTCCTCATTTGTAAAATAAAGAGAAAGAAGCAGATGAACTGTCAGATCTTTTCCAGCACTGGCATTCTGTGTTTACCAAAGCAAACTTCTGCCGCTGTTCTTTTCTGGAAAGCTATGGCAAGTGTGTGCTCGGTGTAGTCATGAAAATTTTCTCAATGCCCTGGAATTTGAAATAAGTTTCCAAGTGACACACATAGGTTAGGCTACCATTTGCAACTATGACCATGATACTAGGAAAACTGCTCTCAGATAATTAAGTTGTCCCAACATTATCATTGCATTACAAATAGGAGATACTTGTTGTTTTCTCTCATCTCTATTCCTTCTTTTCCACCAACTACTACTGATCCTGATTCCGGACAAGTCAGGATTAGAGAAGAAACATACACAACACTGTGGAAATAGATAACTGGGGTGGTGGTGGGGAGACAGAAAGAGAGATCTCTGCAACACAACTGACTGATAGTATTGTTATATATCCTAGAAGGGTGTCACATAGTTTCTGGCAATGCAAACAGTTTTCCAGAGTTCCAGCACCTTCTGATTATGTCCTATGTGATTTACATATATGGATTCACAAGAGGTATCAGCATTTATTGCTTTAAACCACGCCGGTCACAGTTTTTTATAACATACCAAATTTTTATCCTTAGTATGCCATTAAAGTCCATTTCTGATCCCTGAAGGCAATTTTCACACCCATTATTCTTTTCAGCAATCAACTAAAATTCTCCCTCTAATGACCCTATTTCTGCAAAATAAACAATCTAAATTTAATTGCTTGGAACCACTGCCTATTGGAGAGTTTTATGGATTTTTATTAAATATCCACATGTGATATGTGTAATGTGTGTCATGGGACAAAGTCCTGAGTATGGTGCCTGCTGCCTCCATACATCTTTTGAGGGCTTCACATAGTTCTACTTCAATCCAGAGACTTGTGCTGTGGTGTCAATGGCCCAAAACAGATGAACCCAGTTACCGGTGAACCAGTAACTTCCTAATACCATGAACACTCTGTTAAAATAAAGGAAATTTGAGACTTCTTGATTTAAAAGGCAGATAAAAGGAATCTTTTATTCTTCCTTCATCCATTTATTAAAATATTCATAGAAGCCTGAGGGATGCAAAACAGAGCAGCACAGGTAATATTAAACAGCTGCTTGCAATACACCCGGAGGAATTTTGACTAAGAAAAGGGAGAGAACATATCTGAATTACAAGAGCTAGGAAAAGACATGGAAAATTTCTACCCAACAGCATGGCAGACCCTTACTTCAGACACACAGGATTTCTCTGATCTAAAGGAGTGACCTAAATACTGCCCAAATCAGCTTGAGTCAGATGAAAGCATTTCTTGTCCTTACTACGCTCATCAGTGCTTCTTTCACTGCACCTACTTAATGAACATCCAACTTGATGAATGTAATGCCTATTTGGTTGTGGAAGGAGCAGGCAGACCCCACATCCTGAGGAAGAGCTTGGTGATAGGAAGGGGCAGAAGTAGAGATCTGTGAAAGCACTGCCTTCTGAGAGCCTGGTGTGTGCTGGTAATGAGACAGGAGATAGCTGGGCCCCAGGCTGAGCAACTGGAACTTGTCTCCTGTTACTTCAAGATAAAGATAACAGCAGGGGCAGAGCTCTGCTTGAGTAAAAGATAAGGAAGCCACATTTTTCTTGAGATCAAGGAGACCTCCCAGACCACACATGCACAGAAAAGATCCTCAGGAGCCAGGGAAGGGAAGGGGTGCCAGCCCGTACTATGTCCTGCCAACCTCCCAGTAACCCTCATGCTAGAATCCATCTTGGCTAAATGATGAGTGTGCACATCGAGAAAGACCCTGAGTCAGACCAGATTTGAACAACGAGCAAGATGATTGGCCAGGAGAAACCCAGAAAATGGCCCCCAAATAAGCAATTTAAGCTACCCCAAAAGTGCAGCTCACTCTGAGCCTACCAGTGTCCTTTCACACATACTTAGCTTCTAATAAATGCTTTACAAGCTTCACTACCTTCTGTCTCTTTGCTGAATTCTTTCCTCAAAGAAGACAAGGACCGTGGTCCTGTTTCAAGCCCACTGGTCCTCGTGGTCTACAGGTTAGGATTCAGCACTCTCACTGGCGCAGCCTGGGTTAAATTCCCAGTCAGGGAACTAAGACCCCACTTCAAGCCACCATACCCCATGGCCCCCAGAGATCATTCATGACCAGGAGAAAAGGATCAAGTGTGTCTTCTTATGAATAGTCTAATAGCAATAGAAAAGTAGAAAGCAGGAGGAAGATAATATCCCTCCTCAGTCTAGCAGAATCACCCCAGGAAAAGGGCCAGGAATTTGGCATGGGGCTATGAACACCAATCTGTTCTTCATGTTAACACCTTAGTGGGGCTGTGTTAATTCACAGATGAAAAGGCAGGAAGGGTAAGGCAAACCTAACCATTTGGTCTGTTAACAAATACTTACCTCTTTACATAGACCTGGATAGGATAGGAACAAGGATTTCAGAAACAGTCAATGTGGGGTTATATAGAGATTCTATCCTTAAATGAGGACACAACACTCAATAAAGAGAAGAAAAGCTTTCTTCTGAAAATATATTCTGGGCAAGATGATAAAAAAAAAAATTCAAGAGAACTTACATTATAGAAAAGCTAACTAGAACAAAGATAGAGGCAGAAATGAAAAGGAAGTTGGATAGGATTAAGAATGACTATAAAATTTAAATGCAACATTAGAATTAAGATCAGCAGGCAAAGCAATAAAAAGTGTATTTTACATTGCTGAAAATACAGTTATATGGAAGAGAAACTTTAAACCTCTCAGAATGCAGACACAGTGACAACTGAAATTATGAGAGAAAAACAACTTAAATGAAGAGAGAATGAAGAGCCAGCCTAGATCTTACTGATATTTTTTTCAAAAATATAGCTGCAAAACATTACATGCCACATATTCCTTTTGTTAATAATCTTATTTTGACCTGTCTTTTTTAATGTTTTTCAGATGTCCCTTTTTTCAAAAGCTAATGGATTTAGCACTTATTCTAAAGCCGTTATGTTCGTCTAACTACTATTAAAGGTATCTGCATGATAAGAAAATATATCTTATTCTTTTGCTGCAGCAGAAAAAGTAAATTATTCCACATCATCAACTCTCCTTGCAAAAAGACTTTTATGAAACACCTAGAATTCAGATATAATTGCTATCTCGAGAGAGCAACTACCTTAAACCTCTGAAGTGTCTAATTATGATTAATCATATTATTTACCAATGACTGTGCCTAGGTAATAATATTAACATCTCTGCTACCTCAAATGTAAACTACAAATATGTTATATGAAAGGTAAGATAAAATACACCAACTCTGGTAGATTTCTCAAAGTTTTTAGAGTTTTATTACCATTTCTGTTAACAGATAACATGTGGGGGAAAAAAGAACAAAAGCAGTAGTCAAAGTTTACAACACTTGCTTGAGCTAAAAAGGACAAACAAAAATTTGGAAGAGTTCTATCAGTGCCATACAATATTGTTTATTAAAATTAACCAAGATATAAACATACCTACATACAATATTGATATGTCAAGCACCAAGAAAAAAAGGAACAAAGATAAAAAAATGTATTTTCGATGGAAGGAGTTTCTCAAGAAACTGTGCTTTCTTATATACTATGAAGGACAGAGACAATAAAGAAATATTTATCTAAAGGTAATTCTTACACCTAATAATTCTGAGTAGTTAAGCTATAGTCAATGTAAGAAAGCAATAGTAAATCTTTCTCAGCTAATCAAATACTCAAAACATTACATTAATTTATCCTTACACACACACAGGGATACCCAATTACATGATATGAGAATAAGAATTTAAAATAAAAACCTGAAGAAGTGATGTTTTAAATACCACTTTATAACAGCACTGAACACGGTTATTTCTTTATGGTCAGATTAGCAAAGAATGTATACAAAATAATTAAAAGGTGTCTACAATAAGATAGGTTGAAAACAATAATTTAAGTATAAAAGTCAGATTATAATAAGATAAATGGGATTAGATCAAAATGGAGAAAATTGCTTCAACCTGTAATATGGTAATATAGTTTTATTAGCTATTACTTCATTGTTAATACTAACAAACGGAGACATTATATTTTACTGTATTTTTTGAAACCAAAATTTACATTTTAGAGTAGGGTCACAGCTTTCAAATTACTGGAAAAAAGAACAGTAGAGTTTAAACCAAGTTTGTAAATGTACACATAGAAAAAGACCCAATATTAGCTTTGACAGTAAGTGTAACAGTTTAAACTAGTATCTCCTTACTCTTCCCATTGCTCTCTCCAAGCAAAGAGCCCCATTTCTAATTACCAATTTCTGTCAATGACACCACTATTCTTTTAATAAGCAATTATATTAGAAACTTTAGGATAGTTTATGATCCACCCCTAAATCTGATAAGCATGTGAATTTTTCCTTAGAGATAGCTCTTGAATTTCTTTTCCATTCCACCTATGATTAAGGTTACTAAATTTCTCATCCTGTTTGATTCTAAGCTTCCTCTGTTTCATCCTACATATTAGATAACTCTAAAATTCTGCTTCAGTCAAACTATAACCCTGCTGAAAAATTTATAATGTCAAAAACATTCTACTCCACATTGGGAGTGCCACGTGGAGAGGAAAGAGGCAGTTTGTGAAAGGGGCTTTTTTGAAAAGCTGCAAGAGACCAACTATCCCATTATGCAAAACAGCTGATGTGGAATCACAAAAGCATGGGTCAACTTTTGCAAAAACAATGAGGAAGATGGCGGAAGAGTAAGACGCGGAAATCACCTTCCTCCCCACAAATACATCAGAAATACATCAACACGTGGAACTGCTCCTATAGAACACCCACTGAACGCTGGCAGAAGACCTCAGACCTCCCAAAAGGCAAGAAACTCCCCACGTACCTGGGTAGGGCAAAAGAAAAAAAGAAAAAACAGAGACAAAAGAATAGGGATGGGACCTGCACCTCTGGGAGGGAGCTGTGAAGGAGGAAAGGTTTCCACACACTAGAGGCTCCTTCACGGGCGGAGACTGCGGGTGGCGGAGGGGGGAAGCTTTGGATTAACAGAGGAGAGCGCAGCAACAGGGGTGCGGAGGGCAAAGCAGAGAGATTCCCGCACAGGGGATCCTGCCGACCACCACTCACCAGCCCAAGAGGCTTCTCTGCTCACCCACCGGGGTGGGCGGGGGCTGGGAGCTGAGGCTGGGGCTTCAGTCTGATCGCAGGAAGAGGACTGGTGGCGTGAACACAGCCTGAAGGGGTTAGTGCACCACGGCTATCCGGGAGGGAGTCCGGGAAGAACTCTGGAGCTGCTGAAGAGACAAGAGACTTTTTCTTCCCTCTTTGCCTCCTGGTGCGCGAGGAGAGGGGATTAAGCACACCCCTTAAAGGAGCTCCAGAAAAGGGCGCGAGCCGCGGCTATCAGCGCGGACCCCAGAGACGGGCATGAGACGCTAAGGCCACTGCTGCCACCACCAAGAAGCCTGCGTGCGAGCACAGGTCACTATCCACACCTCCCCTCTTGGGAGCCTCTGCAGCCCGCAACTGCCAGGGTCCCGGGATCCAGGGACAACTTTCCCAGGAGAACGCACGGCATGCCTCACTCTGGTGCAAACTCACGCTGGCCTCTGCCACCACAGTCTCGCCCTGCATCCGTGCCCCTCCCTCCCCCGGGCCTGAGTGAGCCAGAGCCCCCGAATCAGCTGCTCCTTTAACCCCGTCCTGTCTGAGCAAAGAACAGATGCCCTCAGGTGACCTACATGCAGAGGCGGGGCCAAATCCAAACCTGAACCCCGGGAGCTCTTCGAACAAAGAAGAGAAAGGGAAATCTCTCCCAGCAGCCTCAGGAGCAGAGGATTAAATCTCCACAATCAACTTGATGGACCCTACATCTGTGGAATACCTGAATAGACAATAATCCCAAATTGAGGAGGTGGACTTTGAGAGCAAGATTTATTATTTTTTCCTCTTTTCCTCTTTTTGTGAGTGTGTATGTGTATGCTTCTGTGTGAGATTTTGTATAGCTCTGCTTTCACCATTTGTCCTAGGGTTCTGTCCTTCCGTTTTTTTTTTTTGTTTTTTTTACTTAAAAAAATTTTTTTTTCTTAATAATTATTTTTTACTTTTTATTTTACGAACTTTATTTTATTTTATCTTATTTTATTTTATCCTCTTTATTTCTTTCTATTTTTTCTCCCTTTTATTCTGAGCCGTGTGGATGAAAGGCTCTTCGTGCACCAGCCAGGAGTCAGTGCTGTGCCACTGAGGTAGGAGAGCCAACTTCAGGACACTGGTCCACAAGAGACCTCTCAGCTCCATGTAATATCAAACGGTGAAAATCTCCCAGATATCTCCATCTCAAACCAACACCCAGCTTCACTCAACGACCAGCAAGCTACAGTGCTGGACACCCCATGCCAAACAACTAGCAAGACAGGAACTCCACCCCACCCATTAGCAGAGAAGCTGCCTAAAATCATAATAAGGCCACAGACACCCCAAAACACACGACCAGACGTGGACCTGCCCACCAGAAAGACAAGATCCAGCCTCATTCACAAGAACACAGGCACTAGTCCCCTCCACCAGGAAGCCTAAACAACCCACTGAACCAACTAGCCACTGGGGAAAGACACCAAAAACAACGGGAACTATGAACCTGCAGCCTGCAAAAAGGAGACCCCAAACACAGTAAGATAAGCAAAATGAGAAGACACAAAAACACACAGCAGATGAAGCAGCAAGGTAAAAACCCACCAGAACTAACAAATAAAGAGGAAATACGCAGTCTACCTGAAAAAGAATTCAGAATAATGATAGTAAAGATGATCCAAAATCTTGGAAATAGAATAGAGAAGATGCAAGAAACATTTAACAAGGACCTAGAAGAACTAAAGAAGAAACAAGCAACGATGAACAACACAATAAATGAAATTAAAAGTACTCTAGATGGG